>NW_015540892.1:954042-1015740 GCF_001515605.1 Sinocyclocheilus anshuiensis
TACAGTCCACTAGATGGAGGTGTTGAGTTTTTTTTTTTAATCCGTTAATGCACGGCAAGCCATGCATTCCATGGTCATTTGCCAAGTTATAGACAAGTTAAAACTAGTATTGCTCTTTGCAGCGCAATATTTAAAAATTAAGGTTATTTTCGTCAGTTACGGAATTATAGAATTACAGAATTATAACATTTATTTGAATTAATTATCGATCGTTTCTTCGAGAGAGAGAAAGCGAGAAAGATGACAGTTGTGTGTGTGAATTACCTGCATCTGTGCGTCTCTCTCTACAAACAATGAAGTTGTGAGTTTAGTTACATAAACAGAAATTTTACCTCTTCGTTGCTGAGGAATATAATGCAGTGATCCAGTATCTAAGCCATTTTATTAATAAAAGTAGTGGGGCAGAGTTGACAAATTTATGTTGGACTACTCCTGAACGTTTCTGTGTGCGCAGCGGGATCTCTCTCTCTCTCTCTCTCTCTCTCTCTCTCTCTCTCTCTCTCTGTGCGTCTCTCTGTGCAAGTGATGTGTGTCTGTGCGTTTGTGTGTGTCAATTAAAGCAGCAGAGCATTAATATAGAACGGTGATTAAACTGACTTGGAACTACCTGTGCATTAAACGGTTTTAATGCATATCTGCCAGCCAATCAGAATCAAGAATTCCAACAGACCATGGCCGCCAGCCACGCCATTCTCAAACTCACCGGCCTCCTCTCACTCAACCCACCGGCCGTTCCTCACTCTAGCCGCCGGCCTCCGCTCACTCTAGGCCACCGCCGCGTGTGACGCTGTGTTTCGTTGTGAAAGCGAAACTACTTTGTTTGGCCTTCCAAAAGAGGACACGACTAGAAATCAGTGGTTAAGTTGTATTTACAACACTGTTCCAGAACACTTCAACCCAAATATTTAGATGTGTGAGTCAGTGTGTTTCCTAATCCTGGTAGAGTAGACTACAATGCCGGCTGTTCTGACTCGCAGACTGTAAGTAAGTTTTTTATATTTAAAGAATTTGCCACTGATGATTCAAACGCGAGTTTTGGGGTTGTTTGTCATTTCTCCGATCACAAATGCAGACATGGTTTTATGTTACGCTCCGGCCTGACAGGGCATCACAGTATGGTAAGTTGCGTAACATTTCCGTCACACGCTTGAGGTATTCGGCCAATCACAACGCACTGGATAGCTAGCCAATCAGAGAACAACTGGCTTTTCAGACCGATGAGCTTTGTAAAAATCGACTCGTTTCAGAAAGGCGGGGCATAGAGGAGAAACAATAATGTACAGTATGTGGAAAATAATGTGTTTTTTGAACCTTAAACCGCATAAACACATTTCATTACACCAAATACACAAAATAATGTTCTTTTTAGCAACATCATATGACCCCTTTAAGGTGGACTAGACAAGAATGTAATACAAATAGTTGAGTTTGCCAGGTGCATACAACATTTATGACAGGTTTTCATGAAAGTGTCGGTCAGTTTGTCTGCTTGACAATCCTATTTTGCCCTGCAGCAATAAAATTGAAGTGAGATAAACTGAGAAATGTTTCTTTTTAGTTAAAACAGATGTTGCCAAAGTTTTCGTTTGGGGACATAATTTGAAGTTGGAAAAAGGTAATAAATTGCAATATATCGCAGAATATTGCAATATATTTAAAATCGCAATAATATTGTATCGTGACACAAGTATCGTGATAATATCGTACCGTGGGGCCTCTGGTGATTCCCACCCCTATACAGTACAGTGTTTACAGTCTAGATAAGTGTTTAAAGACACTGTTTACAGTTGAAATAGCTGATACTGTATTGAATCAGTTTCTATTTTTGTGACTTGTTGCAGTTTCTTCTTTTTTATTGGGGCATCATAACAAAATAATACAGTTGACATACAGAAACTGTCCCTTTCCCTTCCCAACTGGCCCACCTTTTTTAAAGGTTTTAAAGCCTGCAATATTACTTACATTCAGAGTTGTCTGGTTCTTTCTGGTAGGAAATTTCAGAGAAAATAAAAGAAGAATCAATTACTATAACAGATTATGTTTTTCAGATATTTGATCTTTACATGGCTTTACATATCTGCATTTATATGGGGGGAGTCGTGGCCTAATGGTTAAAGAGTCGCACTTGTAACCTTAAGGTTGCGGGTTTGGAGTCTCAGGTCCAGCAGGGATTGTAGGTGGGGGGAGTGACTAACCAGCGCTCTCTTCCACCCTCAATACCACGACTGAGGTGAGACCCTTGAGCAAGGCACCGAACCCACTGCTCCGGGTGTGTGTTCACGGTGTGTGTGTGTGTTCACTACTGTGTGTGTGCACTTGGATGGGTTAAATGCAGAGCACAAATTCCGAGTATGGGTCACCATACTTGGCCACACGTCACTTCACTTTCACTTTATCACAGGAACCATGGATATACATCAAACCATCAAAAATAAATATGTTTTCACTTGCAGTTTTCATTCAGCTGCATATACTTTGATTTCAAGAATTCCTTTGTCAAAAACATGCATTTGGGTATTTTATGTCTTGTTCATTTAACCCAACATACTCCTCATCCCAGCTTCCTCCTTCTCCCAGCTGCCATATAAGAAGGTCACTTGGCACTATGCTGACACCTACTGTATATTGTTATAGCAAAGTAGTATAACAGAAAATGTCTGCACTGCCTGAAAACATATGGTTTGCATGTTGAAATGATTTGCAAATAACAGTACAATAACAACAAAACAAGCAGTAGTTGTTTGAAAGTGCTCTGGTTTGACGCTCTGCAGGGATAACCTGCACCTGCTGGAGGAGGGTCAGGGTATACTGAGGGAGGAACTGGACGAGCGTATTGCCCGTGAAGAGTTCCGTCGCCCCCGTGAGTCTCTGCTTAACATCTGCACAGAGTTTTACAAGCACTGTGGTCCACGCCTCAAAATCCTGCAGAATGTGGCAGGAGAACCCAGAGTCACTGCTCTAGAGCTGCTGGATATCAAGTCTCATATGAGGTGAAACAAAAGCTACCTAAAGTAGTTTGAACATACAGTAGCACGATGGAGCAACCAAGTCATAGCATTTTCTAACATGTTTTACAGATTGGCAGAAGTCGCCCACTCCCTTCTCAAATTGGCCCCGTATGACACGCTGACCATGGAAAGCAGAGGACTGCGCCGCTACATCACAGAAATGTTACCCATCACCGATTGGTCGGCAGAGGCCATTCGTCCTGCCCTCATCCTCATTCTGAAGAGGCTGGATCGCATGTTTAACAAGATTCATAAGATGCCCACACTCAGGTGCGTTCACCCTCTGTGGCTCTGTGCACCAGGTATGTCCTCACGCTGATCTCTAGCCCTCCACCATCTGTGTTTTTGTATGCACTGGTGGAGCTCTGCTGGCCTCTTGAGATGTGATGGCCAGCTGCCGCTTTTGTGCTTTGTTGTTGTGCTTTGTTTTCCATTGTCTCATTATGATTTCAAAATAAAGTTGAATAAATGGTGGACTAAATGTTGTAAAGCAACAAGTATGCCTAAGAATATTATATCTTGCTTTTGTGTACATACTATGAGCTTGCTTATATTTGTGAAGTATTGTATCTAATACACTTATGCAATATACTTTTAAACTAATTAGACAGCAATATGTCATTTATCAAAAACTTACAACGTAAAGTATTCTTCCTAAAGCACTATTTTATGTAGGCATTATTTTTGTGAGTATCAGTGCAAAGATTTTTTTTTCCAGTGGCAGAAGGGATTCATTACAAAATCCCTAAAGTGACATTTCCAGAAAAAAATTAATTTAGCACAAATTTAGCATGATTGCACATAATAAACCTGCTCAAATGTGGTTTTGTGGACATATTGAAGTTTCTTCTGCATGTGGAAAACTAATACTAAAACAAATATTTTCTGAAAAACTTATATGTGCACAATTAAACTTTTGTGTGTGCATGGGAAAATGTTTTTGTGTTTTTAGTGTAAAGGTTTTCTCATGCATTCCCATTTTTTTTGTGTGTGCAGATTTATATACACAAACCAATAATTGTAATGATGTGTGAGCACAAATATTTTCCAACAAGCAGAAGAAAATGTTTTTTTTGCGTATACATTTTTCATGTGCATATACACTACTATTCCTTTAAGTTGTAATACTACTTAATAATGTTGTTTTTACTGTATTTTTGATCAAATAAATCCAGCTTTGATGAGCATAAGTGGCTTCTTTCAAAATCATCAGTCTGAATTATTTAAAACTTTTGACCTGTAATGTATTAACTTTCTAATGCACAAACAGATTTTTGTTTTTGTTTTCTCTGGAAAATTCCACTTTGTATTCTGAATTCTCTGTAATTCAGTGACTAGTGGCAGAAAACATATTGTATGATACCTTGTTGATGTCCAACTTTTAAAAGTGTGTGAGATGAATATCTCTGTGTGTTGTTTTTCAGGCGGCAGGTGGAGTGGGAGGCAGCTAGCAGTCTGATTGAAGGGATTTGTTTGACACTTCATCGGCAGCCAATCATTTCCTTCCTCCCTCACCTGCGATCTCTAATCAACGTTTGTGTCAACCTGGTGAGTCCCAAACAGCTGTTGCCGATGAGATCCTTTGTGTGATGTATATTTGTTTACATAAAGATGTATGTGTTTAGGTGATGGGGGTTGTGGGGCCATCTAGTGTGGCAGATGGACTTCCCTTGTTGCATTTGAGTCCGTACCTGTCTCCTCCTCTTCCCTTCAGTACAGCGGTTGTGCGTTTGGTTGCCATGCAGATCCAGGTATAATCTGTTTCTTTCTATAGATATCTCTATTTCTAATATGCATTTCAGTTCATTGATACAGTATATTTTTGGGCATATGGTGAATGTCTTCCTCCAATTCTAGGCTTTAAAGGATGACTTCCCACTCAGTCATGTGATCTCCCCCTTCACCAATCAGGAGAGACGAGAAGGGATGCTGCTTAACCTCTTGATTCCATTTGTATTGACTGTGGGCGCAGGGAGTAAAGGTCTGCCTTAGAGAACAAACAGAACCTCAAAGTCATAATGCAATTGGATGTAATTTACAATGTTTATTTATGTTTTTCCTTTACAGACAGCCCTCATCTGGAGCAGCCAGAGGTATTTCTACTTTTGCAGACAGTCATTAACATCCTGTTACCTCCACGCATTATCAGCACTTCCCGCAGTAAGAACTTTGTTCTGGACGCATCCCCTGCCCACTGCTCCACCCCAGGGGACACTGGGAAAGACCTGCGTAGAGAGGGACTGGTAGTGTGGCAGATGGACTTCCCTTGTTGCATCTAAGTCCATACCTGTCTCCTCCTCTTCCCTTCAGTACAGCAGTTGTGCGTTTGGTTGCCATGCAGATCCAGGTATAATCTGTTTCTTTCTATAGATATCTCTATTTCTAATATGCATTTCAGTTCATTGATACAGTATATTTTTGGGCATATGGTGAATGTCTTCCTCCAATTCTAGGCTTTAAAGGATGACTTCCCACTCAGTCATGTGATCTCCCCCTTCACCAATCAGGAGAGACGAGAAGGGATGCTGCTTAACCTCTTGATTCCATTTGTATTGACTGTGGGCGCAGGGAGTAAAGGTCTGCCTTAGAGAACAAACAGAACCTCAAAGTCATAATGCAATTGGATGTAATTTACAATGTTTATTTATGTTTTTCCTTTACAGACAGCCCTCATCTGGAGCAGCCAGAGGTATTTCTACTTTTGCAGACAGTCATTAACATCCTGTTACCTCCACGCATTATCAGCACTTCCCGCAGTAAGAACTTTGTTCTGGACGCATCCCCTGCCCACTGCTCCACCCCAGGGGACACTGGGAAAGACCTGCGTAGAGAGGGACTGGCTGAATCCACCAGCCAAGCAGCTTATCTTGGTACTAGAGCCTTGGAGACGGTTGGATGGTGTGATATAAGATTTATTTTTTTAAAGATGTCTGTACATTTTTTTTTTTTTTTCTTTTAATCTGCTCTTTCTAGCTCTGAAGGTGGTCTTAGTCTGCTTTGAGCGACAGTTGGGTAATCAATGGTACAAGCTGAGTCTGCAGGTCAAGGAAATGGCCCTGCGTAAAGTTGGTGGTTTGGCTTTCTGGGATTTTATTGACTTCATAGTGCGCACAAGAATTCCAATCTTCATTCTATTGCGCCCCTTCATACAATGCAAGGTGGGCGGATTTTGAGGATATGTACTACCTTTTTGAACTCTCTATTAGTGGTTGACCGATATGGGTTTTTAATAGCCAATGCCGATATATAGAAGGGTGGCTGATATAGAGCTGATGTATATGATATCACACATTTACTTTAAGTTAGTAAATAACACATGCACCTCTGCTACACTAAAATTACTACTTATTTTATAATTTAAAGTCACCATGAAATAGAAACTGACAACTGTAAAATTGTCACAATGGAATATTGTAGTGTATATTATTAATTAGCAAACAACAATGATGCAATCAAGTGAGTCTTTTAACCACTATCAGTTCACACCGTTTGTATCCTGTGCACAGATGGACCATCACACAACATTAATCAGTCGTCACAATTCCGAATATTGGCCAATTTATCAGCCTTGGCAATATATCAGTTGCTCATTTGTTTCTATCTATGGTCCTTTTTTCTGCCAGCTGTGTATACTTCTGCAAGATTGATATTCATGAAAAAGTCTATGTCTCTACTTTCAGCTGTTGACCCAGCCAGCTGAGTCTCAGGAGGAGATCACGGCCCGTCACCATATTGCAGAGCAACTAGAGCGTCGTTTCATCCCACGGTCCCTCTGCAAGAGCTCTCTGTTTGCTGAGTTCAGCAACGAGCTCAAGATCCTGAAAGAGGCTGTGCATAGTGGCTCTGGTGAGAACTGGCTTAATCGGTATATTACCTACAAAACAAAAGTTAACCTACCTATTGTTGGAAACTCAGACTACGTTTACACGACAACAATGTAGTCAAAAACTGAAAAGTTTTTCCCTTGCGTTTTTAAAAAGTTTCACGTATACACGACAACATTTTCAAAACGATTCACGTTTACACATATCCGCGAAAACGGCCAAAAACGCTGTATTACGTATGCCAGGCCAGTAGTTGGTGCTGTCACCTTGTTAGTAAATAGTACCTGTTGCCGTGTGTATATGATGCGTCTCCACTGTTGGTTGTAATATTGGTGAAGTAAATCCACACTTTGCTGAAGAAGCGTTAGCAAACTCTTAAACAGCAACAACAGTACCATGTACTCCGCCATTGTTGTGTATGTTTGTTCGTGCTTGCCTTTAGCATGAAGAAGCAGCATCTCTGTCACTGTCGGCAGTCGGCATCCTCTCTGACTGACGGAGCGGACGAGGGCGCAGGCGCAATCATCAAACATATTTCAAAGGAAGCCGGCGCCACGGTCCTGACCGCATCACTGTCTTTACTGGGTGTTTTAGGGAATATTTGTATTTTGTACATGCGATTGGATTAGCTATTAATGTGGTGGACTGTCATGATTTTGCCTAATGCAGGATACTAATGAATGATGCGCATCAGAGGGGATTTAGAAGTGGGTATACGCAAAGCCGACTAATAAAGAAGTGGGTATACGCCGTATACCTGCGTATACCCTCCACTACACCACTGGATATAAGTGTACATGGCTTATATGTCCAAAAAAGTATTACATAATATATAATATATTATATAATATGATAATTATAAGTAATATATAAAGATATATTTGTATAGGCTAGATATATATGTTAATATATGAAATTGTTCCAATTATGAAAATGTTTCCAATGTTTTACTTCCTATAACAATATATTTCATACATGTAAATGTTAAATATATGTACATATATTACATTTGCGTATGGGTTAGACCAATGACCTCTTGTCTGATCTGGATTCTTGTCCAAACAACCCATCTGCACGACACTATAATCTAAATCTACCAATCTCATTCAAGGTCAGGATAAACCTAAACAACTAAATCTCAAAAGGACCCTGAGTTACACTAGTTCTAAAGGGTGATTATGTGATATGGGACAATGAACTTACTTGATAGCAAGGGTTACTAGTGCTACCACAGAATACAACTCCACAAGATAGTGTTTTAATAACATCAGTCAACCCTTTGTATGCATGTGGAAATTAATCACCCTTGAAGAGAGGACATAAGGGCAAGGGTCAAGGGGTAGTAGAATCCAAAATTAACTATTATTTTACCACTCTGCGCGCATCCCCTGACATGCTCTCGTGCATGAAGAAGCAGCATCTCTGTCACTGTCGGCAGTCGGCATCCTCTCTGACTGACGGAGCGGACGAGGGCGCAGGCGCAATCATCAAACATATTTCAAAGGAAGCCGGCGCCACGGTCCTGACCGCATCACTGTCTTTACTGGGTGTTTTTAGGGAATATTTGTTTTTGTTTTTTACACGCGATTGGATTAGCTATTCATGTGGTGGACTGTCATGACTTTGCCTAATGCAGGACACTAATGAATGATGCGCATCAGAGGGGATTTAGAAGTGGGTACACCACTACACCACTACACCACTGCGTACTACACACGCTCATAACGTCACCGTTTTCAAAGATTCCCGTTTTGGGTGTAAACACGGAAACGACAACGGTGGCGTTTTCAAAAACTTGCACTTTGAAACCTGTTTTCAAAAATGACCGTTTTCAGTCCCCAAAATGCCGTTGTCGTTTAAACAAACAGGCAAAACGCATAAAAAGTTTCCCATTTTTGCCTGAAAATGTCATGTAAACGGCCCCTCGGAAGTGAAGGCCAGGAGACTCTTGGGTGTCATTGTAGTTTATGTACATTTAGGGGGCAGTGCTTAGAAATCGAGACAAAGCACCTGGGTGACGACCTTAAACAAAGCATGCAAATGAAGTATTCAGGTGTAGCAACCTGTCCCATTTCACCAGTCCTAATCCAATCAGCATAACTACTCGAAAACTGGGGCAAAGGCACCAAGAGCCATTACAAACAAAAAGTGAGAGTCTCTGTACACCAAATACACAAAATAATGTTCAATAAGAGAAGAGGAACTGGCAGGAACCTCTTGCTACAAACTTTGTTCAACAGAAGCAATCATCTTATGTCATCATCTTTACCATAAATGCTAAATACAATGTATTTCACCTTAGTTTTTCAGGTGATTGTTTGTCGGGACATAGGATCAGTAGATCTAAGACAGATTCTTAAATTTGTAATCCCACACTATCTCTCAGTA
The DNA here is from genome assembly GCF_001515605.1 of Sinocyclocheilus anshuiensis. Classification (NCBI taxonomy): domain Eukaryota; kingdom Metazoa; phylum Chordata; class Actinopteri; order Cypriniformes; family Cyprinidae; genus Sinocyclocheilus; species Sinocyclocheilus anshuiensis. The sequence goes on from NW_015540892.1 coordinate 963,263, forward strand.
AAATTGGTCACACTTTGAACTACGTTCCTGAAGCCCCCCCAACAGTGCACAATTTGCAAGTCTACTTAATCACACCTGATTCGGGTCATCAGCTCATTAGTAGAGATTTCAAGACCTGAAATGGGTGTGTCAGAAATGCAAAATGTGCAGTCTACATGGACGTGATTTTGTGTCAGGTATTCAGGTTTTGTGATTTAACCTGGGGTTACAACTGTACTTTATCAAAGACTATAGAAATACAAAGACGTTTCACTCTTATACTTATGAATGGGAGAAACTGCAACGCGTAATATGGCAGAATAGTCCCGCCTTCTAAATGAAAGAGCCAATCGCTGATTGGTCAAGTCGTTGCTTCACTGCAGTGGCTGTTAGAAGCTCCGGTTCCCATAGAAACCTGAGGCTAGAGCAGCCAATGCGCATGCGCAATCATAAGTGCGTTATAGCTGCGCATGCGCATTGGCTGGTCTAGCCTGAAAAATAAGCCTTTTTAATACTATTTGAGCATGAGAACCAACATTAATGGGGCAGTTAATTTCAGTTTTTGTTGCTGATTTGAAATGTGTAATTTAATTGTGAGTTCAGTGAGCAGTTTTTGAGATTTCAGGATTCCCCCATTTATTTAAATAGGACTTGGTCTTGTATGAGCTCCTGGGAGGTGTTCGAAATATGGCCGCCGAGTGAACAGACTTTCCTTGAAAGGGACTTTGACTTTATTTCTCCCCGTTTTTCAGCATACCAAGGAAAGACGTCCATCAGTACTGTTGGCACATCCACCTCTGCATACAGGTTGAGTCTGGCCACCATGTCCCGCTCCAACACCGGTACAGGAACTGTCTGGGAGCAGGAGAGCCAACCTTCACGCCAGCCCTCACAGGACACACTCAGTCGTACCGATGAGGAGGAGGAGGAAAGTGTGTGATTCATCCTCTTTGGTTCCTCTCAAAACACTCATTTACTCACCCTCATGTCATTCCAAATGACATCACTTTCTTTATAAACCTGTTCATTTAAAAGATCTGACTTAAAAGAACAGTCTGTTCATGAATATATATGTGACATATATTAATGCATGAATGGACATACATAAAATTTTGTAGCAGATCTAGACAGGTGGAGCTGGGGGAGGTGGAGGGTTTCAGAGCAACTGAGTACGCTGCAGGACCAGCTTACAGCGAATACTAAACCAGACTATTTAAATGTTGAGCAAGCAATCTTATTGGCTGCAGAATCAGCTTGTGCCATATAGTAAATTATATTATTGCTAAGAGTGCATGTAAAGGACCTACTGTATCAGCCTGCGTTATCTAGAGGTTCATGACTGAAATATTTTTTTATTCTTTTTTTAACAATGATTTCAAGCAGCATAAGTTTAAAATAAAATTGATGGGTTTTATTGCTGAGGAATTTTATAGATGCACCTGCTAATGTTATTGTTGAATGATCCATATTACTGCTTACTCTATCGCTTTCAGATGACTCCGTCAGCATCCCCAGCGTGGTAAGTGAGCACGAAGCTTTCCTCCCCAGGCTCATTTCCCAGCGGCGTTTCTCCAGTCACGCCACAGGGTTAGCTGCCAGTCAGCCTGAACCAAGCATGAGCACCATGCTGCCCAGTCACAGGTAAACAGACACCCCTCTTCACAACTAAAGCTCATTCAGACCGAAAACTGTCTATAACAACCTTATTTATCCAATCTTACCATATCTTTCCCTTTAAGAGAGGGCTGATCTACAGCTGGGGGGTTGCATGTCTCTCTTATTATTCCCCTAATCTTGTTCCCTGCCCAACTCTACAGTGAACCCAATGTGCTAGATGAATCCCAGGGGCTTCTGGAGGAGGGTAACCTGTCTAGGTACAGTGTCACGGCCCTGTGTGTGCAGTGTCTCACCGTCTGTGTGCCAGGGCTGGGCCTGCCTTCCCTGTTCATCACATCCAACTTAATTCCTCACTAGGATCTCTCTCTTTCTCTTCTCATCCACTCCAAGTCACTATTTCTTTCGGTCTTTTTTTTTCTCTCTTGGCTAGGGACAATGATTATCACTTTGTGGTACTCATGTCATCTCCAGTGAGCCTCATGGTGTCATGGTGTCCACTCATGTTTCAGGCTTTTTGCTGCTCAAATTGGAGTTCTTCTCTGGGGGGCCAATCTGTGGGGCTGGGAAGTATGGTCTAGCAGGTGTAAAGTAGATAATTAGACATGAAGAAATGTCTTTTTTCTGATCTGACATCAGATGAATCTGACAAATTCTTGTACAAAAATGGCTTAGTTTATATTGGATGTTCACATCCTCTTGCTCACACTGCTATACCAGCTTCTCTACTCCCCTTAGTTTTTTGTGGATGACATTGCAGGTTCTGTCCTGCGATTCATGCTTTCTTGATTCGTCCCTGTCCCTGTGTTTGATTGGTAGAGGGCTATGGACTAATGGGGATTTGTGGATGGGACACATTTCCTTTTAACTCTCCAATTAATCAGGAGGATTTAACAGGGATTGTGTTCAGCTCTTCGGGCAGTTCGAGCTCATCAGCTCTGTTTGTGTGTCTGTCCTTTGGTTTTATTCTGCAGGGTTGCCAGCGTGCAGAGTGAACCAGGACAGCAGACTCTGCTAATCCAGCCACCTCTTGGTCGTAAGAGAGGACTTAGGCAGGTGAGCGCTCAGAACACAGTCTTATTTTTTGCATTTGGTGTATTATGTCAAGGCATAAAATTGAGGCACTGTGTCTTGTAGCTACGGCGACCTCTGCTGTCTATACAGAGGGTGCAGGACGAGTCTCGTGGACGTCACGGAGCCAGACTCTCAACAACCCGTAGGAGCATTCAGCCTAAGAGTAAACCACTCGACAGGAGTGTGTGTCGTTTGTGTAATTACATTAAAAAAGAAAATGAATATGAGTGGGGATTATGTGTATAAGTATATGTTTATAGCATGGATAATATCATATCTGTGTGTATCATTATCGGTAAGTTATTGTACACAACATAAAAACCCTTCATTTCAGTCTTTAAAGCATTTCTATGAATTCCTTTTTGTTTATAGACAAACCTTTTAGTTTTGCTTTGTGGATGTCAGCAGATCTAATGCCTAGTATAATAAATAATAAATATATTAATGTAATATACACAAATAAATTACATTATTATGAATAATAATACAAATAGAAATATTTATGATTGCAAAATCTGAGATGTTAAGAATTATACAGCAGACTGCATATATAAAAATTACATATCAGTATCCACTCTAAATGCATAATTAGTCAAATAAAATTTGACTTTTTAACTTAATTTAATTATTATATTATTTTATGCTATTTTGGTGGGCATAATATATACAAAGACATTCCTAAAATACACAATGTATAATTTTTAATACATTTTCAACTTCGAATCTTCTTTCAAAATCTATGAAATGTTAATTTTACATGGCTTAAATCCACTGAATAGTACTTTTGAGACGTCAATATTTTGTAATATTTTATCAAAACCGACAAAGACTTCCCAGCAAAAGGCAGATAGTTTGGAGATAATATTAAAGGTCCTTCTGCCACCAGGAGTAGGCCTTTTTTTTTTTTTGAAAAAGCATTGACCAAATTAATAATGTAGAGGCATTAGAAAGCCATGTTCCAAATCTGATATGGTTTTATAGGGTTAAGTACATCCACTGTGAAGAACCAGATAGAGTTTCTTATAGTTCAAACTGTAGTGCATAGTGCTAACAAAAACGATGTTATGAATTTGATTCCCAGGAAACTGCATGAAGTAATAGTGTATACTAATGAATTTCTAGAGTCTAATGAATCTGTCATCTTTTCTTCAGCTCACAGTGACCAAAAGAGGTCTGTCACTTTCACCGAGACCCAGCAGGAACCGGCTGGCAGATCTCCCACTGCTACTCCCAGCCCCAGCAGCGGTTTACCAGGGGTCACAGAGGTCGGGAGGCTGAGCCATGCTCCATCAGAGTCCTCATCACCTAGCATCAATACTGCCCAGCACAAACCAGCATGGCCACAGGTCTGATTTTACCCACTGTCAGTCATAAGAGCACATTGTTTGAATGAAAGCTTGCAGAGTTGTTGCTTAAACACATGCTTAAGTCTATATGCAGCTAATGAAAATATGTTGTAAGAGCATTTTGATATCATTCCCATTAAGTAATGAAACAGAAATGCTATTTCTGAATGTTAAAAATGTTTGGGTGCATTGCGTGAGTGTTTAAAATTGAATGTAGCCATTTATACCTCTGAATCTGACACTTGCTTTATTTACTCCTCTCAGTATGAGAATAAAGACCAGGGGAATGTAAGAAGCAGTCTTTCTCCAACCCCCTCTGCTGCCTCAAGCTCCACTTCTAGAGCCTGCTCCCCTCTTCCTCCTCCCCTCCCCATCCTGAGTACACCATCCCGACTGGCCCCAACCCAGATCAGAGAAAGCCCAGAGGACGAAGAGACCACTGGGCTTCTGCAAAACACAGACACCTCCTCTAGTGCAGGAGAGGACCGTGGCACGGAGAACCCACTCCTGACCTCGCTGCTCACACCCCACGCTCTCTCTCCGCTCCCCCTGTCCCCTGTTGACCTGGATCTGGACGAGTCTCACGTGTGAGAATGTCCAGCTTCAGGATACTGTGCTAGTTTAACAGGAAGTGGAAAAAGAAATCCTGTGATCAGATTTCTTGAATAACTTTTTTTTGTAAACTCTTGACAACGGAGTTAAAGCATATTAAGCTATCATGGGACATCCTTTGCAATTAATAGACACATTTATGAAGCACTCTGCATAATTCTAAACACCAATGAAGCTAATTAACATTAATGTACCATTCAGTCTTTAGTGAGATAAATTACGTAATTTTAAATCAAATAAGATAAGCATTCTGTGAAAATTATAACTACAAAAACGATGTAATTATATAGATGTATTCTAAATATTTGTCATCTATTCAAGTATTTATTTAGAGGATTATATAAAAATAGATATTTAGAATAAATATTATAAATGCTTTATTTTCAGAAATATAAAGATACTTGTATAATATTGTTGCCAAATATTTGTTTGCAAAGACAAATTCAAAGCACCTGCCAAATTTCAGCAGAAACAAAATAAGAAAAAAACTGAAAACAATTAAATATTATAAATATTTAAATACATATATATAAGTATATTTAAATAGAAATATTCTAAGTATCTTCCCGGCTGTTCTCCTGATTATGTTGGTGTTGATTCTTCTGTTAACCTCAGTGTAATTCAACTAATGCTTAAACTGACTATAAAATACACTATACTGTAAACTTTTTTTTTTTTTTTTCAGAATTCTTCTATATAACATTCTGTGTTAAAATAGTCACTAGAGTATTAATTGAATGTCTCACACCCTTGTACAGTGCCGCCCACTAATATTGGCACCCTTGGTAAATATGAGCAAAGGTGGCTGTGAAAATAAATCTGCATTGTTTATCTTTTTGATCTTTCATTCAAAAAATTCACAAAATTCTAAACTTTCGTATAAGTAAAACAATTGAAAGTGGGGGGAAACTCACATTATGAAATAAATGTTTTTCTCCAATGCATGTTGGCTACCATTATTGGCACCCCTAGAAATTCTTGTGAGTAAAATCTCTGAAGTATATTCCTATTCATATTTAAATTTTTTTAGCACACCAGGGTGATTATGAATATCAAATTGTCCAGCCATGACTTCCTGTTCCACAGGATTATAAATATGAAGAACACAAAAATTCCCGTAATCATCGATCACACGGAGTAAAACCAAAGAATATAGTTCTGATGTACAGAACAAGATTGTTGAGCTTCACAAAATAGAAGGTGGCTGTAAGAAAATAACTAAAGCATTGAAAATCCTCATTTCCAAAATCAGGGCAATAATTAAGAAGTTCCATTCAACTAAAGATGTTACCAATCTGCCTGGAAGAGAACATGTGTCTATATCGTCCTAATGTACAGTGAGGAGAGTTTGAGTGGCCAAAGACTCTCTAAGGATCACAGCTGGAGAATTGCAGAGTAGTTGAATCTTGGGGTCAGAAATCCCCAAAAAATTTGAAAAAATCAAACAGCCCCTACATCACCACGTTGTTCAAATGGGTTTCAAGAAAAAAAACTCCTGGCTCATCCAGAAACAAACTCTAGCATATTCAGTTGTCAGACACGACTAGAACTTCAAACGGGACTTGCTTCTATGGTCAGATGATGAAACATAAAAAAAAGTTTTTTTGGCAGCAAACCCACCAGATGGGTTTGGTGCAAACAGGGATAAAAAGTACCCCATGTCCACATTTAAATATACTGCTGGATCTTTAATGTTGTGGGCCTGTTTTTCTGCCGGAATCCATCATGGATTCTATCAAATACCAACAGATAAAAAATCTAAACCCGACTGCCTTTGTAAGGAATCTTATAATGGGCCATGTTTGGATCTTCCATCAAGACAATGATCCAAAGCAAACATCAACATCTACACAAAAATGTGTCACTGGGTACAAAATGAAGCTTCTGCCATGGCTGTCTCAGTTCCCCGACCTGAACCCTATAGAAAATGATTGGGGTGAACTGAAGTGAAGAAGCACCAACATGGAGCTGGTATGCTGGATGTTCTGGAGTGATTCTGGATGAAGGAATGGTCTCTGATCTCTTGTCAAGTGTTCTCCAAACTCATCAGGTATTACAGGAGAAAACTCAGAGCTGCTATTTTAGGAAAAGGATGTTGCAATAATTGGGTGCCAATAACCATGGCCAACGTGAACTAGAGAAGAACTTTTATTTCATAATGTGAGTTTCCCCCACTTTCCATTGTTTTACTTCAATGAAAGGTTAGAATTTTGTACATTTTTTTAATGAAAGATCAAAAGGATAAACAATGCAGATTTATTTTCACAGCCACCTTTGTTCATATTTACCAAGTGGACGGCACTGTATTCAGAATGTGAAAGATCAGCAGGTATTATGTCTCTGTGTGCTGCTTTGCGTATATATTCATTTTTGTCTAACGTGTTGCTATCTGTTGAATTTGTTCAATAATAAATTATTTAATCCCATCATGTTGGTTTGGGCTTTTTGGTTTATTATAATTAGCATAATTACCTAATTATTTGTATTTGTGGCATTTGTGAAAGACTAATCTAATACTAACTACTAATTTTATGATTCAAAAGAACTAGACACATGATGGCAATGCAAAAGAGTTTATTTGTAGAAAATAAGCAATTCTTGGAATTTATCAGTAACAGTTTTACTTATTGGCCATAAATGTCTCAAGGAGCTTAAAAAGCCTCTCTTCTCTAGCAGCAGCTTCTCTTTCTCTCCTCTCCTCTCTTTCTCTGTAGTCCCTTTCCTGCCTTTCTTCTCTAGCCAGCATGTCTTTCTCCCATCGTTCCTGTCTCGCAAACAATTCTCGTTCCCTCCTCTCCTCCCTCTCCAGCGTCTCTCTCTCTCTCACTACTTCTCTCTCTGCAGCCCTTCGATCTCTTTCAGCATCCCTCTCTGCAGCCCGTCTGTCTCGCTCTTCTTCTCTTGCTGCAGCTCGTCTGTCTCTCTCGTCCTCTCTCTCTGAAGCTTGCCTCTCTCGTTCCTCCTGTCTCCTTTCCATCTCCCACACAGCTGTCAGCCAGTCCTCTTCCTTTCTCTGCTTGAGGGGTGGAGCATCCTGAGCAGATGAGGACACTTGGACAGGCGTGATGAAATGGTTGAGGGGGGTCTCGCAACTCAGTGCTCCATCCATGATTGCATACCACTTCCAGGTTGCAATTGATGCGTCTCCCCCAACCATACTGAGGCTTTTGAGGTCCTGCAGTAAATTATCAAAGACAAAATGATTATAGGTCAATGACAGTGTTGTGAATTAAAAAAAATAAAATTAAAACCTACATTGAACAAAATTATAGACGCAACACTTTTGTTTTTGCCCCCATTTTTCATGAGCTGAACTCAAAGGTCTAAGACTTTTTCTATGTACACAAAAGGCCTATTTCTCTCAAATATTGTTCACAAATCTGTCTAAATCTGTGTTAGTGAGCACTTCTCCTTTGCCGAGATAATCCATCCACCTCACAGGTGTGGCATATCAAGATGCTGATTAGACAGCATGATTGTTGCACAGGTGTGCCTTAGGCTGGCCACAATAAAAGGCCACTCTAAAATGTGCAGTTTTATCACACAGCACAATGCCACAGATGTCGCAAGTTTTGAGGGAACGTGCAATTGGCATGCTGACTGCAGGAATGTCCACCAGAGCTGTTGCCCGTGAATTGAATGGTCATTTCTCTACCATAAGCCGTCTCCAAAGGCGTTTCAGAGAATTTGGCAGTACATCCAACCGGCAAAACAAAAGTGTTGCGTTTATAATTTTGTTCAGTGTAGTTTAAATTGTCTACCAAGTTCTTAGAAATGTACTCTTTATATTCATGTTTGTTTCATATGGTTTTGAAAAACTTGATACTTGTCAAGATAATATTGATGCCAAATATTTGTTTGAAGAAAAAGAATGTTCAGCAGAAAAAAAAAAAATAGGTAAATGGAAAAAGTAATTAAATATTATAAATACTATAAATAATTAAATCCATATCAAATATATTTAAATAGACACATTTTAAGCAGTTTTCCATGATTATGTTGGTGTTGATTCTTCAGCGTAATTCAACATTTATATCATTTTCAATTAATCAATCATGCATCAACATTTTCCTTACATCTTGATTATAAAATCAAGACACATTAATTACATAATTATATATAAAACAGTATTTTCAATAGTTTATATATTTTATAAGATAATTTTATAATTACATTTTATTTATTTGATAAATTTATGTCTGCATGTAGGTTGCAGCACATGACTTGGCAAACATTTTTAAAATAAAGCAATGACACAATGCTTCTAAAACAACATAAAAATGATTTTTTAAATCACAAATCAATAACACATTAATGTATGTTTGAATAAATTAATAGATCCTGACAAAAAGTCCCACAATTTATGTTTGACGTAAGTTATCTTTAAGCAAAGTAATTCATTAGTATTTATACTGTATGGGATGGATTTCCACAGACATGTGACTTGCAAAGAAGCTAAATAAATGCATGCCATCACCTTATACTTCTGTTTTAGATTCTCCCACTTCTTTCGAACCCATGCAGGCGTCACTTTCCCCACCAGCTGTTTCTCCTTCACATACAGCCTGTAGATTGACAGATAGATCAACAGCATCAAATAAACACGTGTACCTGACCAGGCATAACAGCACTCAGTGAAGTCAAGACTGAATTTACTCACTCGAAGGCTTTGATGGCTGCATTTCTCCTGCCTGTAAACAAACTGTTGTTACTGACTCTCCATACAATCAGATCTGCCGTGTTGGCATCAGTCCCTAAATGCACAGAGACGACTGGTAAACATATCTGCCTTTGACCACCACTTGAAAATGGAATAAATCACATACATTGACAAATTCGCGATATTGTTGAATCAGCATGCCGTTACTGTTGCAGAATTACGTTTTGGGAAGTGAGGAAGGTAATAAAAAATAAAAATCAGGCTACTCATAAACCGATACATTTTGCTGTAAAACGTGTTACTTGCATTTAAAGACTCCATCCTCTGAGTCCATTTTAATTTTTTGTGTTGTTTAGCATTGTGTTTTCTTCTCCTGTCCTTTTGCTCCTGTGGGTGAGAATGAATTACAACGTACTGGCGCCCCCTAGCGTAAACTACAACACGTTTGTTGTTTTCCGTTAAAGGTGAATCACAAATTCTCCCATGCAATGCTTGAAATAGGTAGGATTCGAAAATTATTTGAATTCTTTATGCTTTTCATTTTTACAGTAGGTGGTGGTGTAATGATTTTGTCGAGGATTTTGTCTAACAGGGGCGCTGTAGGGACCGCAGCTGTCGGAAATGACGTGAGCAGCAGGAACAACTAGCAGCGCTTGAAGGAAAGTGTGCAGTCACCGTGTGTAACCCGGTCTACAGCTTGATTTTCAGCATAGCATAATCAAATCTTATCAATAGTTCTCATATTGGTGCCTGCTTATTACATTTGCCATCATGGTAAGTGAACGCGTTTGAAGAATTAAGTGTTTATTGACTGTAATCGTCTTTATTAGCACAGTAACGTTAGCTCATTTGCCATCTCATCTTTCCAGGCGAAAGTATTTATAAAGTTATTTGTCCTAACCTGCATCTTATTTTCCTTTTTAATAGGATTTGATTAAATGCATTCTACATGCATAATAAGCTTTAGTTATATGGAGTGTGGACTATTGAGCTGGATTTTTTGAGTCGATCATATTTTAAACGAAACTAACAGTGTTGCATTTGGATGCCTGGGCTAAATATGGATGGTGATCAGTCATGTGTAGACGTATTTCAAATCATGATTTTCATAATTGCATCGGTATTAAAAGGGGAATTCAGTATGAACTCATCTTGATCAAATGTGTTAGCTTTTATACGCATTTCAGATGTGGTGTTGGATAACATTTGCAAAGTGCCTAGTCATACAAAATAACTTTTCATTAAACTATCTCTATTTATTGTATCTTGTTTGAAAATTTATTTTATTGCTTTGCTCTATCGCATGTTTCTTATCCTGTTCTGTAAGTGATCTTTGTGATGTATGTATATGTTATACAATGATAAGCATTTTAGTTTTATTTTAAGCCTATATAATAACTGTTTCAAATATGTATATGATATCTAGTCAGACTGTATAGAAAAGTGCAATTGTTTAATCTTATAAGTTTTTTTGTTTTATTGTCATCTTCCCATAGTCTATTATGTCATATAATGGAGGTGCCGTCATGGCGATGCGTGGAAAGGAATGTGTGGCAATAGCATCAGACCGGAGGTTTGGCATCCAGGCACAGCTGGTTACCACCGACTTCCAGAAAATCTTCCCTATGGGAGACAGACTCTACATCGGGCTGGCTGGCCTTGCCACAGATGTACAAACAGTGTATGAATGGTGTCAGATGCATTCGAATATTTGATATTAAACATAGCACTTGTCATTTTTCTTTTTAAATACCTTCTGGTTTTTACCTTTCTCTCTCGTTTTAGATCTCAAAGGCTGAAGTTCCGCTTGAACTTGTATGAGCTGAAGGAAGGTCGTCAGATCAAGCCGAAGACCTTCATGAGCATGGTGTCCAACCTTCTGTATGAGAGGAGGTAAAAAAAAATGCACGTCTGTACATGCTAGTTACTGTTAAGTGGCAAAGAGAAAACCAGTTGCTGAAAATGGAAGGGAATTAGTGGAACAACAAATGCATTCAATCAGTGGTAAATAGTTTTTTGTTGTTGTTGACCTTAACTGTAATAGTGCTACAGTGCCCACTCACTTGTATTGAAAGTGTTTTTCCCATAGGGATCCCATAGGGATTTTAAAGTCATTAAAAATGATGTTCTATATAGTATGAATATGGGTAGTATGAATGAAATTTGGACGTACTACATCTGGCATGATGTTACTGTCAAGTGACCTACCAATTTGTGTCTTCACTTCACTGCCATGGGATAGTAGTAGTAGACAGAAGTAGTAGGGCATCTTACTTGGGGTACTTTTAGAATACTGTTTTTGGAATACTATGAACTTGGACATAATATTTCTTTTTTCACATACTATTCTTCGCCTGCTACAAGTATGAAAGTAGGCATATTCGGATACAGTATTTAAGAATTATAAGCCTTAAAACCAAACCAGCCAGCTATAGGGTGAATCACAACAAACTTTGTTTTGAAGCAACAAAGTATTTGGAAATCAGAGCTTAATGACATTAATAAAGAAGAGAAACTACAATCCCATTAAGCATTGCAAACTACACACTCAAATTAAAAACAATGGAGAAATATAAAACTGTTGACTCTATCACCCCCAGTGCTTCATGGGAGCGGGTGGGTTCTAAAGTGTTCTTTTGGTGTGATTTGCTTGTCTCGATTCTCTGATTGGTGGAAATTTCTCAGCAGAATCATGGGTAATCACCAGGAATTCTATTTTTGAACATGATTATGTAAAAAAGTAGTTAAAATAATGTGGGCTGATGGCTTCAATAACAGTATATATTATCAAATAACAACCTCATAGCTCACAGTAGATCTTTTTTAAGCTTATAAATGATCAAAATCAATTCTCCTGTCAAGAAAATGAATAGGATTTTTACTTCTGGAACCCAACTGATCCAAATTCACATTTTGTAGTATTTAGGCCAACTGAACTCAGTTTCTAATAGGGTCCTGCAAACCTACATATTTTCAAAATCAACTAGTCAGTGGGTTGTTATAATTACTAAGCAATGTGTATGCAATTTCGTTGCATTCCAGAGTTCAAAGAGTTCATTGCTAAATAGAATATTCCCATGTGCACTGTGTACAGAATTGCAATCTGTCATGTCTCAGGTTTGGGCCATACTACATCGAGCCTGTGATTGCTGGTCTGGACCCAAAGACCTTTGAACCCTTCATCTGTTCCCTTGACCTTATCGGATGCCCAATGGTGACAGAAGACTTTGTTGTGAGTGGAACTTGCTCAGAGCAGATGTACGGCATGTGCGAGTCCCTGTGGGAACCTGACATGGTAGGTGAAGGGAAACAAGACCACGTAACTGTATTGGGTATGAAGGCTGATTAATGATCTAGGTCTGGTAATCTCATAGACTTTTGCTATTGATTGTGTTCTCTAGAAACCAGAGGATTTATTTGAGACCATCTCACAGGCCATGCTGAACGCTGTTGACAGAGATGCAGTGTCTGGAATGGGAGTCGTTGTTCATGTCGTGTAAGTATATCATCAAATGTCATCAACCTTAGTGATAGTATGACAATCATTAACTTTTAATTAACTGATTTCAATCTGCACAAAACATTAAGAATAAAGAATACATTAAGAATATATATTTTTTTACAGTGAGAAGGATAAGATAACCACACGTACCCTGAAGGCCAGGATGGACTAAAGAAAAATACTGCTGTTTCCTCTCCTACAACCCCATTTTTTTGTACTCAAATAGAATTTGCCTTGTTCCATTTGTCATCATCAGAATTGAATTGTTCAATAAACATTTCTAATATTTACTCATCTGCTAGTTATGTGGTCAGAGATGTTTTTAAAAGATACTTTTTACTTATCTAATTTCTTGACATTTTAAAGTCAGCATGAAACAAATCTATTTTCTACAGGTGCATCTAAAAAAATTTGAATATTGTGAAAAAGTTTTTTTTTTTTTTTAACTTATGAAAGTTTAACTTTTTGAAATATATTCTATATTCATTACAAGTAAAAAATTTCAAATGTTTTTTTTTTGTTTGTTTTAATTTTGGTGATTAGAGCTTACAGCTCATGAAAGTCAAAAATCCAGTATCTCAAAATATTAGAATAGTTGCTAAGGTCAATCAAAAAAAAAAAAGATTTGCAAAGCAGAAAATTAAAATTTTTTAAAAGTATGTTAATTTATGCACTCAATACTTGGTCGGGGCTCCTTGAGCACAAATTCCAGCAACAGTGAGGTGTGGCATGGAAGCGATCAGCCTGTGGCACTGCTGAGGCACTATTGAGCCTTCAGCTCATATGTATTGTTGGATCGACTGTTTCTCATCTTTCTCTTGAAAATATCCCATAGATTTCATATGGGGTTCGGGTCAGGCATGTTGGCTGGCCAGTCAAGCACAGTAATATCATGGTCAGCAAACCACTTGGAAGTGGTTTTGGCTCTGTGGGCAGGTGCTAAAGTCCTGCTGGAAAAGGAAATCAGCATTTCCATAAAGCTTGTCAGCAGATGGAAGCATAAATTGCTCCAAAATCTCCTGGTAGACGGCTGCATTGACTTTGGACTTGATAAAACAATGAACCCACACCAGCAGACATCACGGCACCCCAAATCATCACTGACTTCAGAAACTTCACACTGGACTTCAAGCAGCTTGGATTCTGTGCCTCTCTGTAAATGCTTATTACAGATCTTATTGGGAACAATAAAAAACAAACAAAACAACGTAATGCTTAAACAAAATTTCATAACTGGATTTTACTCACCCTCAACTTGTTCCAAACCTGTAGGAGTTTCTTTCATCTGTTGAACAAAAAGTATTTTTAAAAAAAATAGAAAAGATATTTTGAAACATTTGCTGGTAGCCAAACAGTTGATGATAGCCACTGATACTGTGGAAGTCAATGGCTACCAGCAACCAGTGTGCTGGAGTGGGGATGGATGAACGGATGGTTCTAAAAAGACATATAAACTTAGGGAAAAAAATTAAATAAATGTCCCTTTTTCAGGATAATGTATTTTAAAGCTGTTAAGCTTTACAGATCTCTATTGAAAAGGATTTAATACTTGTTTAATACTTGATTTAACTTTTTCATACTTGTTCAGTGCACCTGTGGAACTGTCCTCAAGACACTTCAAGGTCACAATTACAATAACTTAGAACATTAAAGAGAGCTTTCTACTGAACACCAGAAGAAAAATCTCCAGAGTCCCTGATCACCGGATATTTACACATTGAGAAATGAGAGGACCTTTCTTTCTTTCTTTCTTTCTTTTCAAGACTCGTATATAATTCAACAACATAGCATTCCTATTTTTATTTATAGAACATACAACCCCTGGCAAAAAATTATGGAATCACCACACTTAGATGATGTTCACCCAAATTGTTTAGTTCATAAATAAACGAATCACAGATATGACAAAACAATTTTTGTTTAATAATTCAACATTCTGGTTATGTAAAACATATCTCAAACAAATGAGATTAAACTCCTTTAATTAATGGAAAATTGTTTTCCATATCAAGTAGGGGAAAAAAATTATGGAATCATTCAATGTTGAGGGAAAAAAAATATGGAATCCTCAACCAAAAAACACAATTAGTACTTGCTTTTCTTGCTCCACCTCTGGCTTTTATGTCGGCCTGAATTCTTTAAGGCATGGACTTCACTAATGAAAAACAATATTCTTCATCAAGCTGGTTCCAACGGTCTTGAATATCAGTTGACAGATCAGCTTTGCAAGATGGAGCCTTGCCATGGACCAGTTTTTTTTTTTTCAATTCCCATCATAAATTGTTTTAATCTGATTGAGATCTGGACTGTTTGCTGGCCATGTTATTGAGTTGATATGCCTTTCCTGATGAAAAGCTAACACTCTTTGTTCTATGGCAAGATGCATTATCATCCTGAAAAATTACATCATCACCAAACTTCTTTTCAGTTGATGGAATGAGAAAAGTGTCCAAAATTTGAATGTGTTGACTGTTGAGGTATGGATTGCCATTTCCCGATATGCCTTTCCTGAAGAAAAGAGCTAACACTCTTTGTTCTGTGGCAAGATGCATTATCATCCTGAAAAATGACATCATTATCACCAAACTTTTCAGTTGATGGAATGAGAAAAGTGTCCAAAATTTGAATGTGTTGACTGTTGAGGTATGGATTGCCATTTCCCCTGCTCCTATACCTGACATGCAACGATATGCCTTTCCTGATGAAAAGCTAACACTCTTTGTTCTATGGCAAGATGCATTATCATCCTGAAAAATTACATCATCACCAAACTTCTTTTCAGTTGATGGAATGAGAAAAGTGTCCAAAATTTGAATGTGTTGACTGTTGAGGTATGGATTGCCATTTCCCCTGCTCCTATACCTGACATGCAACCCCATATCATAAATGAGTTGGGACATTTCCGTAATTTTTTCCTCAACATTGAATGATTCCATAATTTTTTCCTTTACTTGATATGAAAACAATTTTCCATTAATTAAAAGTTTAGTTTCATTTGTTTGAAGTATGTTTCAGATAACCAGAGTGTTTAATTATTAAACAAAAATTGATTTGTGTTATATCTGTGATTTTTTTTTTTTTCTTATAAAGTAAAATAGTTGGGTGAACATTATGTAAGTGTGGTGATTCCATAATTTTTTGCCAGGGGTTGTATATAACTCCTAATTTTCACAATGTATGGTTGAAGACTAAATATGAATAGTTTCATATTTACGTGCATTTTCTTGCATGATACTCTACATCACAAACATCATTGGATAAGTTGTGTAAAAACTTTGACAGATACATGTTCTAAACAATAACCTTGTGCAACCTCATCTCACTGGCCATTGGGTTTTTTCTTGTGTCTGCGCCAAGACTTTTTATACTTTACTTTTGTCAGCATGTCGTTTTAAGCAAAAATCTGTCTATGTTCAGATTCTTGTGCATTTCATTGATGCATGTTTCACGGCAAAATACAATATTCCTAAATGTTGAACTGTGAATCTATTTCTAAATATGTATTATAATTATACTATATAATTACATAAAATAACTTTCTGATATGTGTCTAATTTTGTGATAGTAATTAATTAAAAAAACATTTTTTGACAGGAATGCAAAATCAACATGTAAAATCAGTTGGTAGTTATTGATGTTTTGAGCAGAATAATGACAAATAACAGACTTCCAGTTAAATTTTGCACTGCTAATATCAATAGTGTTGACATGTGACCCTGATATAAGTGGGCTAACAATGATTACCACCACAGGTGGTTCTTTACCTCCACGTCTTGCATTAACATTGTGAAATGCAAACCTAGCTGTGGATTATCCCATACATTCACACATAGCCTATAACTGTATTAATGTATACCATGGCAAGCTTGGTTCTCAGTACTGTTCTTACAGCAGCGCTCATTAATTGCCAGCATTCTCTTCCCAGTTTGAGATATACTTGGGATATTCATAAGGAGAGATTGTTTTTACAAGATTTACAATGCTTATGAATAATGGGAAGTAATAAACTGGATAATAAGTACTAACACATTCAAACTCAGGTTTTTGTTTTTTTATTAATTCATATGTAAAAATCTATGAAAGAAACTCAGCCTCTGTGTTTTAATGTCGCTTTTTCATTACTGTTTGTAACCATAATAGCAAAGTGCAACTAAGACCTCACTTGTTTAGACAGAGAGGGGGGATTGGTTTATACTAAGAGCATTTTATTAAACATATTTATATATAACAATAGTTAAAGCTGAAATACAACCTGAACGATGACAACAATAACGTACAATCACTAGACTAGTAATCATCAAATCCTTTTAACAGTTTATTTTACAGACTTTATTTTAAAGTGTTCCCTTTTTTCACAAAACCTTTTGCTCTCTAGAAACCATGTCAGTTTCTAGAGAGCAAAATATTTTCAAAAATATTTTAAGTTCAAGTGTTAGCATTATAAACACTGAATTAATACCAACATATTAAATTAATGACAGAAAGATCAGTAATGTTGGACAATAAATATATAACAGGAATATAACAGCTTGACAGTAAACTGTTTTTGCAGTAATGTCCGTTAAAGGAAGACTGTAAAAAAAAACAAAAAAAAAACACATACAGCCACTTTCTCCAAAATTTTTTAATTATTTAATTATGACAGAGACACAGCAATGCATCATGTCTTATCTAGATCATCATGTTTGTAGTGTGTTCCAGGGGATTAAAACGTACAATATATATTTCAGACCTAGTGGAGTAATATTAAATAATAATATAGTAAGTAATTGTAAATGTGTAAAGTTGCATAAGCTCATTACTTAGTGTCATATCCATATAAATCATTATTATGGTTTCTATGGCTAGGACCTGCAGTTCCTAAAAGGATTTAAGTAGGGATGCGCCGATAGCACTTTTTCCAATACTCGACCGATACCGATACTTTTATTTTTGGTACTTGCCGATACCGAGTACCGATACCAATATTTTCATTGCATTTGTAAATTTTTGAAATATTGGGTACAGAAACCAAAAGAGTATGTATAATGTTAGTTGGTTAACTTCCTTTATCAAATAGATACAGTCAAACCAAAATTTATTCAGACACCTTCAACATTTCTCACATTATCACAGTTTATTCGCTATAGTTTAGAAAATGGTAATAAAATATGACAAGAACTCAGAGTTAAACTGTGTCAGAACAAATTCAGCTTGATAATGTTAGATAACTTTGATAGAAAGGTATGTAATGCATTACAATCAACCAAAAATTCACGCGATTTGCTGTAAAAATGCAGGGAACCACTCACTATAATTCTCCTAACTGTGATATTTTCAAAAATAGAAGTTGCATTTTTTCATCTGAAACGTACGATTTATTTTCCAAAGCCACTCATATAATGCAGAAACACTCAAGCAAGCAAAACGCGCAACGCGCACACGTATTTGTACTGGTGCAGAATGAGAGGGACAAGTACAGTACAGCCTAGCGCATTCACACAGGCTGTTAGTTTCACTTTCGCCAGAAAGTCGTGTATGCTTAAGGGTGAAAATAAATGACATTTATAGTGAATTCTTTGTCTGAATATGGCACTTATCACATGCTGTGTGGTATCGGCGTTTGGTATCGGGGCATTTTAACGAGTACGAGTACAGGAGCTCAGTATCGGGCCCGATACCGATACATCGGTGCATCCCTAGATTTAAGTTTACTACTAGACTAAAAACAGTTAAAGTTAGCAGCTGCATAAAACAGCGCTACATCCCACTTCAAAACACTTTTGTGAATAATTACCTGTCAGGGTCTTTGGGAAAATGATGAAAGGCAAGATTTTTACTGTCACACTGATAGTTTTTGCAGTGGATTGCCCAACATTGCGTTCTTTTATTCCACTTTGACTTCTCTTTCGTTTTTATTCTGTCTATTTCTGTGTATCTGTTGTCCAGTTGGAATTTTCACAGCAAAATGGTGGCCGCGCTACCGAAACGCCACCTAGTGGCTGCTACCCAAAAAGAATCAGTTTCGCCTCTTGGTCTCTTTGCTGACACATAAGATTTAGTCCTACACTTCGCTTAAATTACGACTTATGCCACTTAATGAGATGCTTGATAGCAGCTTTGAGCCAATAAGTTTTTTACACTTAAGTCAATTCTTAGCAGCGTTCTTGCGACTAATTCTCAGAGGCTTGATAAATAGGGGCCCTGGGGCCGGATTCACGAAAATCTTCATAAGAAATTTCTTAAGATAAATTCTACAAAGTTCGTAAGAATGTTCTTAAGTGTAATTCTTCAAAAATTCTAAGAAATTCTCATGTTCTTAAGAGCATCTCTTTTTTTCTTAAAAAGAAAATGACGGCTTCACATTTTCATGCGCCATGTTTTTGAACAGTTAGCCTACTTTTAAATGTCCTTTCTTAAGGTGAAGCGATCTGTTTCATTCATTTGCGCCGGGTTTTGTTTTTTTTGCACTAAAATCATTAGTTAAAAGATTAAATCATTCCTACAACTGCTATTTAAGACAAGTCTGAGGTTAGACTAACTTTAATAAGTTATTTAGGATGATTTTTAAGAAGATTCTTTTCAAGAATTTGAATTCTTCTTAAGTTTTGTCGTTCATCTGAGAGGTGATGTCCTTTTGGGGTCACAATATTGCTCCCATTGCTGAAGAGCTCTTGCACTGGGGCACTTGAGGGTAGAGTTGTATTGAACTTGATGAACACTTTTTTCACGCCTGGAAATTCATTTAGGCATTTCAGATCTTTGTTTGTGCCCTGGAGATACAGCCACACCTCTTCTGCTGCTTCCCTCTTTCCACCTTTGTTGCTAGAACTTCCAGGTCCATAGGAGAAGAATTCATCCTCATGAACAGGGCCTCCATTGGTCTCGGTTTCTTCGGTCCCTTGGTCGACCTGTAAAACTTCAGTGATCAACTGTGCTCGAAGACTCTCCCTCTCATCTTCTGGTAACCACCAGAGTCTAAACTGTGGCATGGTGGCTGTGGCCAATCTGGCATCAGAACTTTCAAACACCTGCTTGAAGCAAGAGTCAATTGCCTTGACTGTGCTGTCAATGACCTTGGAGAAAAGGCGGGTGTTTGCTGCCTTCTCCTCGAGCTTCCTTTTAAGGGTCAACAACGTTGGTATCACAATGCCAAGGAAGCACTTTTCTTCTCCGTGCAGAAGGTCAAGCGCAAAAGCCACTGGTTTGAAGACGTCAGTATATTCTGTGAGATACGCGGTTTCATCAGGTGTAAAATGTGGAACACCTAAGACTTCAGACAGCTGGTTGAGCTGTGAATCAGTAAGTGACATCAGCTTGTTAATGGCGTAGTATTCTGAGCTCCACTGATTCAAACAAGGAATTGTGAAATTCATTTTTGCAATGGATTCAATTGCATTAGCAGCTTCAGTGGATGATTGGGCCTTGTGCCATATTGCTGCACATTTTTCAATTGCACTGCTGTGCAGTTTACCTGCCTGTCCCTTTGAGACGGCATCCGCTAGATCCTTCGAGGCAATCGAGTTCAGTGTTTGAGAAGCACACCGTTGGTGGGGTGGTAAGAAGTAACTCAGAAAGAAGTCTCCACCCATTTCTCCATCACACAGAATACTGCCCAAATCCTCAAAACGACTTTGCTCCACTTCTTGGTCATCCTCGGAAGAGAATTCTTTGAAGGCTTTCACGAAATTGTTACCGTTGTCAGTGACGGTGGCCTGAACTTTGCTCTCGATGTTATAGGAAGAATGAGTTTCTTGAATTTTAGCGATGATGGTTTCACAAGTATAGCTGATGGGGATTCTCGTGCAGGCAAGAGCAGCAGACTTCCTTTCGAGATTGTCCTCAAGCCAGTGACAAGTCATTCCAAAATAACTTCTGTCCTGCACTGACCATACATCAGCAGTTGTACACAATGTCTGCACTTTGTCAAGTTTCGCTTTTAGCTCCCCTTTCATTTTATTGGACGCTACTTCAAGCCTGGTGATGAAAGTATTTCGACACATGACTTTATTGCCCCTGCTTAAAGCTTCAATCAACTTCCTGAAGCCAGGTTGCTCTAGAATTGAAATGGGTTGCACATCCTCTACAATAAAATTAAAAACCAGGGTATTTAGCCTTGATTGTGATGTTTGATGATAAATGGTGGTGGGATCAATCATGTCTTCTTTCGCTTCAGACGATGATTCTGCCATTTGATTTTCCAGAACGCTTGGTCCATCACTGCTTGGTGCTTCAACGCTTGGTGCATCCCTTATTCTTCTCCTACACACCACAGAATGCTTTCTCTGTAGGACAAAGAAAATGAGTCAAAACAAGACGTTTATTTTCTGTGCTTAAACGTGGTGAAACCAAGGCACATTAAACGCTAAAACACTTTAAGGCGTTAAATAATAAGTATGTGTTGTCCTAAAAAATTGGATATTTATTAGAGCCTCATTCATTCATTAAGAACATTTTCCAGGTTTGAAATCAATAATGAATGAATGACTTAATAAAGGATATGAGTCACTCTTGAAACTGCTTTTGTACAAACAATGAAAGTCAATGGGGTCCAATGTTGTTTTGGACCCCATTGATATTCATTGTATGATCAAAAAATTTTTTTTCAAAATGCCTTTTTTTGTGTTTCACAAAAGACAACAACTTACAGGTTCTGAACAGCCTGACGATCAGTAAATGATCATTTTTATTTTTGTGTGAACTATCCCTTTAACGTGTTGGATACAGTGGGACAGTGGCTTTGAGGCAAAATGAACTAGGAGTGTAACGGTATGAAATCATCACGGTACAATGAAAACGGTATAATCATTTATTACATTTGGTGCTTATTTATTGCTGTTTTTTTCCTCACAGTAATTTTTTGGGTTGTTTTTTTTCTGCATTAAACATTCGGCCTGCATATGTAAATGTCAGAAAGCACCAACAAAAAAAATGTATGAAAGGCGATCCATAGTTTATTACCTTTTATTTATTAGCAATTCACAGTATTTTCATTTACCTTCATCTTTGCAAATTCCTTGGGGTGGTGGTCACGGAGATGGTGTGCCATGTTTGAAGTGTTGCCGGTCCGAGCCGACACTTTTTTCCGACACAATCTACAAACTGGATAACCATCAGCATTGATGGTGCCTCCTGGGTCTTTTAAATACCCAAAATACTCCCATACAGCGGATTTCAGCCGCTTTGGTGGGAGAAAAAGAGGCTCAGGCTCCGACATTTCAGTGTTCTGGCGTTTGCGCATCTGGCAAGGTGAGTGACACTTAAATGAAAGAGGAGAAAGGCGCAATTTAGACATTTTTTATGACTATCTTTTAATTAAACGTAGATTAAATGGAAAAATAATTTCTTTACTTTGGTTTTATTAAAAATACAAATCCTAACTTATACTATCATTTAAAGCCGTGTACCGTAAAATCATCATACCATTACATTGCTAGTTGGAACAGATAAAGTGCTTTGATGAATTATAATTATTCGTCATACTATTATGAACAAACATGTCCTAAACCAAGTCGTATAAAAGTTCAGCTGTCTCTGTAGTTGTCCCATTCCTTTATATAGTGCATTAAGTAACCTAATCTACATAAAACCATAGTGTAAATTATTCAGCACACTCATTCAATCCTTCTAGTGCTGGGCAATCTACCCATTCAAACTGTAAACTGGTTTGAAATACCCACATGGTATGAATTTTTAAAAAACCGGCATACCAGTACAAGATGCTAAGCAACGTAGACAGCATCATGAATTGATAGGGGATCCCTGTTAACTGCATATACTTCTGACTAATGGTTAGAGAGCTTTTAGAACTATTATAACACACAACTAATTCTAATAAATCAAGCAAATAACCCAGCACACAACAATTTATGAAACAAATAACTTGAAACATAATTGTCATTCTGATTCATATAAAGACCCAAATCATGGAAAAAATGTGATAAACCGTGAAATGGTCAGAATCCTTAAAAAAATAAAAAATAATAAATACATTTTTAAAGTGTGATACAGATTTTTGGTCAAACCACCCACCACTATATCCTACCATCCTCAAACAATATAGATTACCCATTATGCAAGATTATGGAATTTTTATTTCAGCATTAAAGCAAATGCACTGCTCGTAGACATGCAAAAAATCTGTTAAGGGGAGTATAACTGCACAGTCCCAAGTTTATTATTTTTTACACAATTACGGCTTTCAATCAATTAATTTTTAATCAAATTAATTACAATTTAAGCTAATTAATATAGCTAATTACATATCAGCATTCTCAGAAGAAAAAAAAAAAAAAACAGTACCCCAAATAACAATTGTTGCTGACATAAGCACTGAACTGGCATCACAAAAAGTGGCTTTAAAAGTCAATATTGTATGTTTTAATTATAATAAGCATACAGTTCATAGCAATTACTTTTGAGCAATTTAGTTTGTCTGTCTTTCAGAGGTAGATTTAGGGCCTCATCACATCTCGCTGTTTTAGAATGTGTTTGTGTCCCACTGTACTTTTTTTTTTCTGTGAATAAAACAACAAAACCTTTCAATGTCTGTTTGACAGAACATTTGATGAAATTCATTCACTTTGCATTAAGAAAATAATCCAAAATGCTTAAACAAGAAACTTCTCAGTTGTATGCACTTGCTAGGTTACTTCTTTTTTAAATACCAACTTAAAGGTGTACTTTTTTTTTTTTTAACTTTAACTAAAGCATGTTTTTGACTTTTGAGTCAAATTTTCACTTAGTATCCAACTATCCATACTTTTTTTTTCCACTTAAGCATGTTCGAGTCCTCTCCAGCGCACGATATTTACATCATTGTCTGAATTCGCAATGCAATTTCCATACACTCCTTTCTCGTGTAGTAGACTATATGATATTCACTATATAGGGAATAGGGGGTGATTTCGAAGACAAGGCAGCATTTTTCATTTAACAAAGTTAAACACTTCGCTAAGCCCGCCTTAATGTAGGCTAATGGACCAATCCACCATGGCAATGGCAACTGCCGCCGTCCGCCATTTTCTCAGACGAGCATTTGCTTCTTTTTTTAAATGTAAATCTACAGAGGATATGCATGTTTCGATAGTTTTATACTTTATTTTACAAACATACAGTAAGATGTCGTTGCCGAATCACTTATAATAGTGACATATAAGCGCCATTTTTTCCTTCTGCAAAGCACAATAAACAAACCATGAGAAGTACACGCGGTATTACCAAACATTCCCAAGTGACCACGTATTACATTAATAACAACAACATTTTCCCCTAACAAATTAATGTTACTAACGTGTTTTATTTAAATCATTATAATGTCGACAGTTTAATTAAAGAGTTTGCGGAACGAGAGTTATAAAAAAACAATAGGAACAGTCCTGCTCACCTACACCAATCGATTACAGATTAAGCTTTTTCATTCTATGATTAGATATTATATTATACGTTAACACTAGACCCAATTTAACACACTATAACGTATAACTTATTAACGTTACTGATCATAAAAAAATGTTTACTATAAACTCAAAACCACTCCCACTTTGTTGATCGTCTGTCCCACGTTTCGCTTAAAACTTCGCCTGACAAACAGGTAAAAGTGAAAATCAGTGCCTACATGTGTTTATAAGCCACTAAATGTGATCATATATTATTTTCTTGGATTCACATTTAGGAGTGTAACAAACGCTTCTATCTGTACCCCACCGGGAATCTACCAAAAATAGTTTAATTTTGCATAGCTGCCCCACAAACTCAAAAACAATAAAAAAAGCAATCGATGGGTGTTAAATTGAGAAAACGAGCAAATGTAACTTACCTCCAAATGCTTTTTTAGATTAGACGTCGAGTCCCTTGCAGTGGATAAGATGTTGATCTTTGGGAGGCAGAGGTTGCACTGAACAGTAATGTTTCTCCCTATTGTGTCCCTGAATGTGAAGTAGTGTTTGTGCATCCAGTGGTCAAAGGCTAAACGAGACCGCTCCATCTTCACACGAGGCTCCGGCGTGGACCGCTCGTATAAAACGTACAAACAAAAACAGTAAATTACACTTGCTGATTCATGTGTAATCGTGTAATAAATAAAACATACCATATACTATTTGCAGATTCTTTATTTTTGTAATCTAATTACGTAATCCAAATAACGTATCCGTTACTATCGAACGACAGAGGCGCATTTCCCATGGAACAATTTTTGCTGTTTCCGGCGTGGGGCAAACTAAAATAGCTCATTACTGCCACCTTCTGCTAGCATGGAGCAAAGACACTATACTTTCTCAGACTCGTGTGTTCAGCTCCTTCTCCATGTACACGGATCCCTCTCACTTGTGTCTCATTCGAAGTCGCGCCCGAGGTTAAAAGTTTGTCATCGAGGATGTCTAATTTCCGAAAAGTATCCACTATAAAACTGACTGTTCCTCCTCTTGAGGTGTAGGCTAAATTACTGTCATTTCTTTAGAATGAAATGGTACTTTTCTGATATCAGGCTTAAAGGGATATTTCATTATAAAATTAAAATTCATCCACAATTTATTCAGTTTCAAGTTGTTCCAGTGAGTTTCTTTCTTCTGTTAAACACACACAACCACACCCAGAGCACTCCCACCCACACACACACAAATATATTTTGATTCTGAATAACAGTTGTACCAAAAAAAAAAAATCTTCCATTTAAAGATGTATGCATCCAACAAATGTGACCCTCGGAGGGCACAGCCTTTAAAGACAGCAAACTATAATATAATGCTTTAATATGCTAAATTTACATGTGTTTCTTTCAACAGGCAATTTTGGCCTTGTTGGTTTTAAGAAAATGTTTTCAGAAAAAAAGTAGTTTAATTTGCCTACCAGTAATGTCAACACACACACGCACACACACACACACACACACACACACATACAAACTGTTAACAATGTACATTCCAGGAACTGTGGTAATAGATTGTGGTACTATTGCTCAACTCCTCTAATAAGTTTTGTCTTTCACTATATACTTCCTGTAATAGAGTGGAAATTTCAGAATGTTCCACTGATCCATTGACTCCACAACACTCACAAAGCCAATATCCAACCATTATTTGATATTGATTATATATTTTGGCAGATAGGAGAAAAGACTTTCTGTAAAGCTAGAATAAACATCTATTCTTAATGTAATGGAGGTATTGTATATTGAGGGTGGTCACCCACTGGCAAAAACATAAATCAGTGCCTATATGCAGCCAGGAACAGACCAAATAAACCAAACCTGGGCTTATTGTGTGTTACAGTTTATTTGTACTCTAGCCCAGGACTTTCACACTTTACTTCTGTTCACATGGCCCCCATGCTGCATGGAATGGTAGCATTTTGGCAATGCACTCCTGTTTGCCAGATCTGGTCCACAAGCAGGTCACTGTACAGCCAAGACTGAAGCAAATAAACCATAACTGTTTTGGGCCAGAACCCTATGTATAATATTGTAAAATATAGCCTTAAAGCAAATCAGGTAGGCATATGTACTGTGTCTGCTTGTGTGTGTGTGTGTGTGTGTGTGTGTGTGTGCATGCTGGGCCATTAAACCTTTGGTGAGTCAGTGACTTAATATTTATGACACTGCAAGTAAATTCTGCATCAACAATATTCAACATACAGTAATAAGAAAATGTAGGAGGATGATTCCACAATTCCAAAAACAGCATTACCATCTTCACTTGTTACCAACCAATTTTTGATACATCTACAAACATTCTTACTGAGAATTAACCCAGGTTTAACACACTCTCTTCCTCATAATCATTCGAGTCAAAAAATTAAATATGACACTACCCTGACTAAGGTCTAGTTCTCACACTCTTTTAATTCTGTTGATATTTTTTTGTACCTTATGTTCAAAGTTCTTGCCTAGCCCTATCATCTGGAAACAATCATTTGACAATAATGCCATGAAATATTTAATGAATCATGATGACAAACAGTAAAACACATTCCCTGCAAATTCTTGCACAGCTTTGTCTGAGGGGGGCGTGTCAACGAAAAGCGCTCTCATTGGCTTGTTACCTGACGTCACTCTCCCGCGCCGCTTGTCCCTTTGACTCGCGTTAAAACCGGTGAGCGAGAGCGTTGTTGCAAAATGTTCCTGCATTGTTCGTTGCAAGAAGGTCAATAGGCGCAAGCGAGTATGTCTGAACCATGGCTTTACCCTACCATTTTACTATGTATTTATGGATTTTTCTGCAGCCACAGACCACTGGAACCCTTTCTAACCCCGTTTTTGATGGGACCTGATAAAAATCTGACGGAGACAGAGGTAAATGTGCTTGAAGGGTGATGTAAGCGTATGGTGAAGTGATGTCAGACGTCTTTGAAAAGTAACTTCAGTAACTAAAGGGCTTTAACAGAAAGCGAAATATCGGTTCTGAATGTAATAATGAAATAAGAGAAATTAATAAGATAAAATAAAATTAAATGTAATCAAGTTTTTTTTGTTTTGCTACATAGCCTATATATTCTGTTACTCACTCGCTTCAAAGAATCTACATGTTTAGAAAAAGATGTAAATAATATATTGTGAAGAATATATACTTGGGTGTAAGAGTGCCCCCCGCCCCATAGATGGGAATCTGCCAGCTATTTGTCTAATCCTAGAAGTTTAATCTTTTCACTAAAGCAAAATCCTGCATTCATTACTAAATCTGCGTCACAAGATTTTTTTTAGGCTTCCGAGAGTGTTTGTGTGGTTAGTAGCTGTCTTTTAAAGAATTGCTAATTGTAGGTTGTCAGCTTGAATAGTTTTGCAAAAAAACTAAAATTTCAAGGTAGCACAACTGTTCTGGTATATCATGATGAAGAAAAAAATCATAAAAAAATGCAATTCTTGGTAAGAACCTCATTGAGTAGTTTCTCGGAGTTATTTTTTATTTAGTACTGTCCCGAGTAAGATATTTTACATAAAGGATGTTTACATATACTCCACAAGACAAAAAAAAAAAATGCTGAAATTATTAAAATAACTCCTTTCAAAAGTTTGGGAACCCTTGGTTCTTAATACTGTGCGTGGTTTACCTGGATGATCTACCACTCTTTTTTTTTTGTTTGTTTTTGTTTTGTTATGGTTGTTCATGAGTTCCTTGTTTGTTCTGAACAGTTAAACACTGTTCTTCAGATAAATCTTCCATGTCCTGCAGATTCTTCAGTTTTCCAGCATCTTTTGCATATTTGAACCCTTTCCAGCTGTGACTGTATGATTTTGAGATCCATCTTTTCCTTTCCAGCAGTGACTATGATTGGGGGGGAAAACTTTCTGAATTTGAAGATCAAGGTAAATTGTACTTAATTTGTCTTCTGGGAGACATGCAAGTGTCTTCTGTTGCTTCCGAAGGGCAGTGCTAACTTGTTTTTTTGTTTTGTTTTTACTAACTTTTGAAGAGGGTTATTTTAATAATTTCAGCATTTTTTTTTGTCTTGTGGACTATATGTAAACATCTTTTATGTAAAATATTTTACTCAGGACAGTACTAAATAAAAAAAAAATAACATGCATTTGGTATGATCTGTCTTATTTTGTTAAAATTATTCACATTTTCACAGATTCTACAAGGGGTTAACAAACTTTCGCATGCCACTGTATGTATGTGTGTGTATATATATATATATATATATGTATATCACGCGCACACACATACATACACACACACACTGGCATGCAAAAGTTTGGGAACCCCTTGTAGAATGTGTGAAGAAAATATATATATATGTATGTGTGTGTGTGTGTATATATGTCTATATTTACACACACATTTGCTCTTCCAAACTGTTTAATTAAATTTATTTTAATATAAAATATATATTTATATAACTTATAATCTTGAAATGAAGAAAACATTCACTAATGCTCAAGAAAAAAAACCTCATCTGTAGCATCTAAAGGGAGTGCAAAATAAAAACATGATATTTAAACAAAATAAGAAGAAATTACACATGATCCTGTTCAAAACATTGACACCCACTGGCTCTTAAGGCATTGTTTCCTTTTTGAGCATAAAACATTGTTTTCAAAGAAAAATCAATTTATTTACCCTTCTGTCATTCCAAACACACAAGACTTTTGTTAATCTTCAAGACACAAATGAAGGTATTTTTAATGAAACCAGAGCGGTTTCTCTCCCTCCACTGAATGTCCAGGTAATCAAAACTCTCAAAAAGGTGTATTAAAATGAATCTATATGAGAGACATGATTGCTTTATATGATAAACAGATTTAATTTAGGCTTTTATTTACATCTAAACAGTTGTTGACACACATACATAGCCCACGTCATATCTGGTAAACCCAGAAGTTCAGATGTACGTGATGCACAAGAGCCATTGAGGTTTGTTGTAGTTTGACACTTTTACAAGCTTCTGCATTTGCTTTATGTATGTGTGTTTAATGTGTGAATAAAAGCATAATTTAAATCTGTTTATTTTATAAAGAGAACATGTCTCTTCACAAAACTTTAAATTAAACCGTTTGATTCATATGGATTCATTTAACAACTACTCCATGACCCTTTTGCATCTTCTAAGTTTTAGTAACCTGTATTTTCAGTGGAAGGAAAGAAACATCCCAGGTTTTATTGGAATGATCGTAATTTGTGTTTTGAAGTCTTATGTGTTTGGAACAACATAGGGGGAGAGGAAATGATGACAATTTTCATTTTTAGGTGAACTATCCCTTAAATACTGGCCTTAAAAGAATACAAAAATTTGCGCACACTGATATGTTCACAGACATATGCATGTGTCTCTATGACTTGGTTTGACTCATTTGTTTGACTTTCAGACTCTCAAGGACAATACTAGTAGTAGTGGATTACTGGAAGTGTTAAAAATTCTCTGGTCAGACTTCCTTGAGTGTTACTCCTGCTCTACCCTACTGGCCTGGTCAGTGTGGTGGGCTTTATCCACATGTGGTTACCTCCAGGTGATTAATTATGCTCAAGCACTTTGGGAGAAAATCTTGCCTTCCAGTGATTTTGAGATCTACAATGGATACGTGGAGACAATATCTACCTTGCTTGGTATGGCCATCTGGTTATATTTATTCAATTCATTTTATTATATTCCCATTCTTAAAAGCATAGGTAACAGAGAATACATTATACCTATGGAAGACCGTTTCCACCACAGGATAAAAAAACAACAACAACGTTAATTGTGGCTGTATCTCTTTATTAAAAGTTATTCAAACATTTTTCTCACAATTAATATGTCACAATTCAGACTTTGTTAATAAAAAAAAAAGCAACAACGTTAATTGTGGCTGTATCTCTTTATTAAAAGTTATTCAAACATTTTTCTCACAATTAATATGTCACAATTCAGACTTTGTTCTCACATTTTTTTCCCCCTCAGAATGGCAAGATGTAAATTCAGTTGCGAGACATAAAGTTGTAATTCTTGGGTAAAACATTAGTATGTTAACTTATTGTAATTGAAAAGTAACATTTTTTTTTTGCTTGCCGTGGTGGAAGCAAAAAAAAAAAAACTGAATTGCGAGATGTAAACTCAGAATTCTGAGAAATTCAGATTTTTTTTTTTTTTTAGAAAAAAGTCAAAATTGTGAGATGTAAACTCGGAACTGTGAGGGAAAAACTCAAAATGCTGAGTGTACATCTTGCAATTCTGACTTTTTTTTTTTCTCACAGAATTGTGAGAAACAAAGTTCGAATTGTGAGATATAAACTCAACACTGTGGGAGAAAAAGTTGCAGTTACCTTTTTTTATTGTTTTATCCCAAGGTGAAATCAAGCTTCCATTTGTTACCAGCATTTTCATCATTATCATAAACAAATTCAATGGTCATATATAACAGCAGACACACAACTGTGTTATGTGATTCACAATAAAACAGTTTGACACATTTTTCCCAAATGAATTAATTTATCTGTTTGTTTTTTTCTCCACCAGGCGCTTTTGCAGCATTTGTTGTAAGCTTTGTGAAAGTGTCCTGGGCAGTGTGGGGAGAACTCGCCCTCTGCATTTTCTCTGTGGTAATTGCAGTGTGTGTGTACCTCATGGACACCATCCGAAATATCTGGGTTTGCTACACTTCCTACATGCTCTTCAGAGCTACCTACATGCTGCTTATCACCATAGCAACGTAAGTAAAGCTGTCAATCTGTATCCATTTTCTTTAGAAATCCATTGTAAGCTGGGTATCTTTCGACTTTGTTCTGACTACGAAGTGCTAGGAACCCTGTGTCTTTGACCTTACAACAGTGACTGCTTTACCACTCTCAGGGGTGGGTAATCTGTGTCCATCTATCGAAAAGACATCACAAGTTGGCTCGATCACTGATGAACCTGATGATTTTAGAAATCAGTCACTTCAAGTGCACTTTATCATCTTGCAAAAAAAGGCACATGCTTGTGTATCAGCTTATTTTTCTACACTAAATATAACTGTAAAAAACCAAGACACAATTGACTGACTATAACACAAAGAAAAACGTGTAACATGATTTCTGAAATCAAATCACGGAAGCTGACATGGACTTGTTGTAAGGTCAATTTAAATTATTACACTGCACATGGATGTCTCTCTTATTTGCCACAACTATTTCAGGTCTTGGAGTTTCTTCTAATGAGCTGAAGAGTTGAATCAGTTGTGTTTCATTAGAGGCATCTAAAATGTGCAGTTTTTGGTAGGTACTGTAGGACCAGGGTTGGGAACAACTGTTCTATTGATTGTTTAAAAGGATTTTGATTCATTTAATTGTTTAGCAGGTAATAGATTTTTGGGCATATGGCCCATAATAATTCGGCGGGCACATACCTTGTTTTATTTTCTGATGCTACTGCATGATGTGGCCCAAAAAAAGCTTATTGCAATTATTTTGGCATAACTTGTAGTTGGATTGCAATATGAAAAATTTAACTCCTACTGCTGCTGATTATTACTGTTGATATTCAAGACGGTGGTTCTCAACGTTTGTCAAAGCCAATATCTGAAGGTTCACCCCAAGATGTTTCTGGTACTGTATTAACAGCTGCTTCTTTCCATCTTTATTTTGTATTTTAGAACATAGGAGTGGCGATATATTAAAACCGTTAAATAGTTATAAATAGTTATAAATAGTTATAAATAATTAAGATAATTAAATTTCATAGTTCCAGAAATCAGTACTGAATGTGTTTAATTTACATGACTTTTCTAGTCACTTGTGATTTACATTTTTTTTTTGTTTGTTTTTTAAGTTATATTTGACTAATAAATAGCAATTTCTATCTGTCTGTCTTTACCAGGTCTAGAAATACCCTCATGTATCCAGGTTTTCCGAGATGACAATTAAAATAAAATGGCAGTTGTTAAGGAATTAATTAAAATTAGAAATATGCCAGCTTACATCTGGATTTTAGCTTATTTTAAAGCTTGTTTAGTCTTATTTAAATTCATTTATAGCCATCTTGTGGCCCTCTTGGAAGTCTTGGAAGTTCTGGCCCCCTGGTTGAGAATCACTGATTAAGGAGGATATCTAACAAAAAAACATCAAACTGAAATAGAATGTGCAAAAGCTACATTAACAAGTACTGCTTTCTGTCTCCATATCCTTCCATATATCTGAAGGTTCACCCCAAGATGTTTCTGGTACTGTATTGACAGCTGCTTCTTTCCATCTTTATTTTGTATTTCAGAACATAGGAGTGGCAATATATTAAAACAGTTAAATAATTCTAAATAGTTCTAAATAATTAAGATAATTAAATTTAATAGTTCCAGAAATCAGTACTGAATGTGTTTAATTTACATGACTTTTATAGTCACTTGTGATTTACAGTTTTTTATATATTTTTTTAAGTTATATTTGACTAATAAATAGCAATTTATATCTGTCTGTCTTTACCAGGTCTAGAAATTCCCTCATGTATCCAGGTTTTCCCGAGACGACAATTAAAATAAAATGGCAGTTGTTAAGGAATGAATTAAAATTAGAAATATGCCAGCTTACATCTGGATTTTAGCTTATTTTAAAGCTTGTTTAGTCTTATTTAAATTCATTTATAGCCATCTTGTGGCCCTCTTGGAAGTCTTGGAAGTTCTGGCCCCCTGGTTGAGAATCACTGATTAAGGAGGATATCTAACAAAAAAACATCAAACTGAAATAGAATGTGCAAAAGCTACATTAACAAGTACTGCTTTCTGTCTCCATATCCTTCCATACTTTCTGCCCTAAAATCTCTCACCTTCAGAGATTGTAAATTGCAGAGCGCCCAAACTCAGTCATTGCTTCCATACCCATCTGTATTTTTATCAGTTTTGAGCCATTTTAATACCTACTTTTTCCATATTCATCAGTGTTTGTTTAATTTGCACAAAATCTTGTTGCTGCAAGACTCCCTTCTAAACATGACTGCTCTTTTATCTGAAATTCTATTGGCTCTTTCAGTCAAGTTCTCCTTGTGCACTTGACAATTGCCACTCATATTTCTTCCAAAAAATGGCCTTCTTTTATATTGCAGGTATCAGATAGCTGCTAACCTAAGTATGAGAAGATATGCTTTGGTTTTTGGAATAAACACTTTCATCGCACTTCTACTGCAGACGCTTCTTACTGTGATTGTAGTAGATTCTGTCGGTCTAGGCCTGGACATTTTTCTACAGGTGAAGTACAACATATACCTAGCTCAGTGTGTCATCATGAATGTGGATCACTAACGAAAGCTGCTAATATCGTTTGCAATTTTGTCTGCTCCTTTCCACAGTTTCTGATCTATGCAAGTTACTTTGCTGTAATAGCTGTGATATTCTTGATTGCTTGGCTGTATAAACTGTACAAAAGAAGGGGACCTGAAGGACAGAATGAATTACCCTCAACAGAAACCGTTCCAGAGGCTTGAAACCCCTTACATCAGCATCCGTTAAGCACAAGGTTATAGAATAGTCTTTCCGTTCAACTGAATGCATAGGTAAAAAATAATCAGGTCAAAATCAATAATAACTGTATATTAAGAAAATGCAGCATTTCCAAATCAGTCACAGATCCAGCTTTTAAAGGTTATAAAAGCACTGGTGATTTTGATAACAGAGTTTACAATTATACACTGAAAGTGGCCGTTGGGGGTCCCAGAGTGTGAAGAACAAAATCCACTTATTTAATATTTTATTCACACCATTATGATGCCTTACTTTACTTGAATCTAAGCAACTAGGACAAAATAAGTAGTCTTGACGTTTTAGCCAATACTATCACATTATTAATGTAAGCGCTTGTTTGAATCGGCAATCTTTTCAGTTTTTCTCTGACACATTTGCAGAGTTATGGTACTTTCACTGCAAATAACTCTTTTTTTTTTTTTTTTTTTTTCTCTCTTTTTTTTTCAACCACTTTTTTACTCTATTAGTGTCAATACTAATGCTATCAGTATGGAAGCCCGTTTTCACTATGGAATCAAAAATTTTTTTTAATTGCTTTTTATCTTACAATTCTTGCAAGACTTTTTCTTGCAACTGTGAGTTTATATTTCCTAATTCTAATTATAAAATGATGATATAGAAACTTAGAAATGCGAGATGTAAACTCACAATTCAGAGAAAAATGTAAATGACAAAACGTAAATGCACAATTGCAACTGACATCTTGCAATTCTTTTTTTTTTTTTTTTTTTCTCTCTCTTTTTTTTACACACACATTTTGATTTTGAATAGAAATATTCATATGAAGATGAAAAAAAACAACACTTGGTCCAGTTTTCTTCACTATCAAAAATATTTTTCTTTGTCAGCACATTTGGTTGGAGCTGATTTTGAATTGCAGCACAATTATGATTGTGATATTGCTTTTTGATTATAAAAAAGAGCGATGATGATATGTGACCTTTTAGACACAACCTTGTCAGTAATTTTTGTCTATTTGTGGTCTGTCAAGGAAAATAGTTCCAAATGAAGCGACAAAACAATCAACCTCTGTGCAACACAAAGTAGTATGGTTTTGTTTTTGACTGAATCAGTGACTAAATCAAACAGACAGTCATGTGACCAATCAAATTTGAGGAAAAATGCTAAAGGCCCGTTCACACCAAGGACGATAACTATAAAGATAACGATAAAGATATAGTTCTAAAAATCGTTCTCAATATTAAAGAATAGCAGAGTCGACACCACAACTATAATGATAAAGACAGAGAAGCGATATCATTGGAATCACTTTCAAAACGATTTTTGTCCAGCTGATGAACGATAAAAAATTGACAGCCAATCAGAATCCATCCTGCTGTAAGGAGCTCGAGAATTTAAAGCGGCAGACGAGCGTGCGATTATAACAACCATGATATCGTTCGCTGGTGTGGACGCTAATATCGTTATCTTTATAGTTATCGTTCTTGGTGTGAACGGGGCTTAAGTGACTTTAGTTTTGTTGGACATTCCATCTATGTTTTATTGGTCACACTTTATTTTAAGGTCCAATTCTAACTGTTCTAATTACTTTTGCATCAATAAACTTCTAATTTGCTGCTTATTAAAAGTAAGTAAGGTAGTTTTTAAGTTTAGGTATGGGGTAGGATTAAGGGATCTAATCCAATATGTGCTTTGTAAGTACTAATAACCCGCCAATATATTAGTAATATGCATGCTATTTAATAGTCAGAATTGGTCCTTAAAATAAAGTGTTACCATTTTATTTAATAAATTATTCTGTAAAAAGCACTGAATTTACAAATAAAGAGGAAGACATTGGTGTGTTTATTGAACACTGCTCTTATAGTCCTGGATATACTGTATCAGATTACACACAACAGAATTAAGTTCATTATTTAGATTTGTCTATAATTACATGGTAATATTACTTGGTATAGTTAGTGCATTGCACCATCTATTGCAGCATATTTGTTTATTCAGCTTGGCAAGTATCTTTAAATCTTTATGGTCTAACTTCAAAGAAAAATGTTGCAGTAGAAAGCTTTTTTTAGAAATATGCAGTGCTTAATTTACTTGCAATAATACTGTGTTTAGATATATTTTCTTAAATATTCAGCCTTCATCAGAATACAATTTGAAATGTGTATTTTTACAGCAATAACATGATTGTCTTGTTCACTGTATAATGATTGTGCCAACATTATAACAAAATGTCATTTTTAATCTCTAGCAATATTTCAGTCATGTTGTAAAGAATTGTGGAAATTTGAGACCAAAATGGGGTTGTATGAGTATTTTGTGTGTGGGAACAACATTAGTATTTACTTTTTAAGGTATTTATTAGTTTTTAGGTGTTATGTGCTCTATGATGTTGGATACAAAAGCAGAACATATTGAGTGGTTTTCTGTACAAGTATGATTTTGTAGATGTTTTCTGCAGAAGTAAAATAAATGACCTGATCACTGAAAATGTGGCTCTGTGCATTTATTTTGGTATAAAATATGTACGGTTTGCACTAATTAAAATGTAAAGTGCTCAACTACAGATATGCTAATAACCTCGTTTAACATTTGGCTTTTTTAAAAAGACTATTTTAAATCTTCCAGCAGATCATTAGATGTATGAAAAATCCACTTACAAAATGGTTTGTAGTCCTCTTACAAAACTACACACTACGTATACAATACTCTGCCAGACATATTTTTACACTATCCCAAAATGCCCAGTAGAGGTCAGTAGAGAAATTCCAGATGGAAGAATATTCAGCTAAAACAGTCCATACATAAAAGTTCCCAGAATATGAAACGCTTTCTTAGGACTTTACAGTCTACAAAATATGTGCAATATAAATAAATATAAATATAAATACAAAAATATATATTTTTTTTGCTTCTCTGAGATTAATTGATGAACAAAATACAAACACAAACATTAACAAATCACTTTTTTTTTCTTTATTGGAATTTAAAGTTTATTATTGTTAATTCGTAAACGTACCGTTTAAAAAAAAAAACGCATTCCCACATGCAAATACATTCATGTTATGAAAAGTCAAAATCAAAAACATCAAAGAAATCATCTACTTCATGTCAAGAGCAAATCTAAATATCAGCTACCACAAAATAGTAAAGTGAGAGTTGTCCGTAGTCGTAGTTAGTAAGAAAAACACAAAAGCAAGGTTTTCTGACATTTGAAACTATTCACACTTTTCCTAGTAGAGAGTGCACAGGCTCTAAGACATTCCCCTCTGTTCTTAATATCCGTAACCACGATGATAGCCCTCATGGTAACCATCATGATGACTATAGTCATCGTCAGGGCAGCGCATGCCGAGAGACTGCTGGATGGCCATCTCCTGCCTACGAAGCTGCATGGAGTCGACCAGCTCGTAAATGATTGACATGGACCACATAGGGGAGGGATACCAGGATTTCACATTGCCATCTTTCCCGACAAGCAGCATGGAGAAATATTCTTGGCTGATCTGGAAGTAGTTCCTAATGTCCTGCACCAGCGAGGCAGACAGGTCCTCACGGTCCACTGATACACTTCCTGCAATGCAAACCAGAGTTTCCTCAGTTTTTTCCATAATAAAATGGCACTACATCATATTTTTAGCAATAAAGGAAGTGCAGGGGCCATAAAAGAGTTTTGTTCAATGCAAAACAATCTCACCATTTATGGGATAAAGCTCCAGGACTCCACTCATGTCATCCAGGGTTTTTCCAACAAGTTTCAATAGAGATATATGACGCAGGCCTGTGAATTTATAACAATTAATGAAAAACGCTGGTTAATTCATAGATGCCCGGAAAGACTAAACAGATAAACAACTAAAGATGACTCAGCCGTTTCCAACTCTGACTCGTACTATATACATGAGATTGGAGTGAGAGTTTTTTATAGAGATGTTCTCTGAAACATGCATGTGATCTGCATTAAAGATGTCCGTTGTTGTTTTTTGTTCTAAAACAGGCCTTCTTTTATGAGGGCATCAATCAAGCTGTCATGCCCCAGAGAGGAAGTGGTCTCTGTTGGATCGCTATGCAGGACCCAAACATCCACAGGTCCTCTTGGATTGTAAAGAATGCAGAGTAAGATTCTTAACAATGTTCCTACCTCCAAAATAGCCAACAAAAGAGCTGTAAAAGGACTGCGTCATCCTATTTTTATTGGTGCCATTCCTCAGAGGCATTTGTGATTGAGGGCTCTTGTGAAGATGAGAGCTGGTTCCAGTTCAAAGAAAAGTACCAATAACATATGTGCATTTCTATAAGCAGGAAGATCTCTGGAGAATCTGACTTTGACCAGTTCCCAAGATGTACTGCAAATAGTTTTTTAATGTTAGTTGTCAGCTGTTGTTAAGCTGGTTTTTTGGAAGGTCAGACATCCAGATAATGTATAATGAACTTAAGAGTAGTTGTGTTAAATCATGCAGTTTTGATTGGAATGTCCATAAAAATTACAGCTGTTGACATGAGTGCATAGGGTGTTCATTGGAATGGACCCCAAATTTGTTTATAAATGCTTATCATGGAATTTCAGAGAACAAGAAAAGTGTCTATTTTCCCAAGTTACATAAACAATTGGGAGTGGTGTTGATACAGCAAAGCTCTTAGAGCGTTCTGTATTTCATAACATGGTCCTCATATTGATCATTTGAGTGCGGTGTTATATAGTCTCAACTTTCCTGCAATTTCGCAGTCTAGTACATTTTCAGATGGGCTAGTTTTACGCAATTACTGATGTCATGAACAATTCAGTCCGTCTAGGACCCCAATGTGATTCCACTGGCTGAAATAACTTTTAATGGATATTCTGTTTAATGCCTAATAGAAATCCTACATATTGTTTTATAGTGTACGTTGTGCTTCAAGTAAATATTTCAAGTCTATGGGCTTTGGTGATAATGTAATAGTATACAGCCTACACCACTGAATGTGAAATGAAACATTTCTCTTTGTCTCATTCTTTTGGATTTGTCTATAGTAAATAGCACTAGTAGTATGTTTACATTTAAAAGCGCATGTTTATTAAAGTATGTAGAATTAAATGGAAGATGTTCTTAAATTACGTTGCTACGGTTTACCCAAAGGATCTCACCCAGATTGCAGGCTTGGCTATTAATGGTGTAGAGTTGTTGCTGATAGGCCCATTCTTCATCAGTAGGGGTGGATATTACAAACAGTCTCCGCCTCCAACGGAATCTTAAGAGACATTTTAATGAAAAAGCATTGAGATGAGCCTATTCTTTATGTTAATGCATTATATATTTTCACAAAAAACAAACAGTCATTTCAAACCTAGATAGGAAGTCCTCGAGAGATCTTGATTTATCTTCTTTCTTGCACATAACTGCAAGTTTCCTCTGCTGTTCTATTTCTTTAATGCGGGTTGACAATGTGTCAATGTAGTCTAACACTGCTTTCATGACAATTGGCACTTCATATCGTTGCTGTAGAAACCAGGAATGCATAATTTTGTGTTATAAAATTAGATCAGAAATGATTACATCTACATCTCATATACACTGATAAAATTATCTAGGTTTTTTTTTTACTACACACCTTGACTTTCATGTCAAAGTCAGTCAACACCATGTTGAAATCATTATAAATCATCCCAAAATGCTTCCGAAATGCTGTGATGAGGTCCTGGTTGATAAGGTCACTGTCCGGCAGGCCCCGCAAGGGCCTATCCTGTTCTGTTAAATAATAATAATAATAATAATAGAATCTGAATGAAGACATTTTGATAGGACATGTTACAAACAAACACAGTAAGCAGCACTGACCTGTCTGGTAGTGTTCAATCTTCATGGTACTGTTTGTGAGGGGCCCAAAGATGCTGATGATGGAAATTTTACGTAGTGCCATATCACAAACTTGCTCCAGGTACTCATCCCTCTGTTCACTGTACATATGATTCTGCTCATCTGGAGCAGTAATTATCTGCAGCCGATGAGAATGAGAAGATTAATAAGACACTAAACAGTTGTTAAAGTGCTTTTATGAACCAAAATACTTCTTAATTTTTTAGAACGTAATATAATTTTTTTAATGAGCAAATAACGCAACTTTAAACCTAACTTGTATATCATCACTTCTGAAAATAAAGTTTCCAAAAGGGGGGTTTCACATTTTGGGTTTCCCTTTCAGTGAAAGGATCTTAAAAGAATTATTCTCTTAGTGTGTAGAACATTTTTACACTTTAGATGTTGAATATTCTTCATAGAATCCTAAATGCAGAATATTTACAGGGCTCAATAGTAAGGATTGGATAAGTGAAATTATGAATTGAAATGTTTACATTTAAAATGTAAAGATAGTCATTTAATGTATTTTTTACATTAATATTTATTTTAGAAATATTTTAAAATATATTTAAAAAAATACTTTTACAGTTTTACACACAATTTTTTGCTTTCAACAAATGCTAATTTTTCTAAACTTTTTCTAAAGAAATATTGCAGTAATAGCTCAAATTCTAAATATTTGATCTATAGATAAGAACAGAATTCCATGTCACCAACTGTCTTAGAAAACATTTCGTGACATGTAATGTGTAAAGATCAAAAATAAAAAAATTGCAAGCTATAGCACTTATCCATTGGGCATTGTAAAATCCTTATTGTTGAGCCCCGAGCTATATCTCTATATTACTTTTTTCATGTGTCTCACTTATGCCATACGTACCATGAGTCGTCGTCTTCTCTGAAAATAACTCAAAAAAGTGTCTAACGATTTCTTGGGATTCGCTGCCTGATCCACAACAGCCCTTTCTTCAAAGACATCTGGCTTTTGCGCTTTTTTATTTTGAACACTGACATTTGTCTCCTTAGTCACTTTTGAGTCTTTTTTCCCTGCAGGTATCTTCCTTAAAGGCTTTTCAGGTCTATCCATCTTCTTCCTCCTGTCGGCACTGTCAGGTTTAGTTTTCCCCTTTTGGCTGGTCATAAGTTCCGTCTCTGGTTTATTAGCAGTGGGCCTCTGTGTGTCACGTTCTCTGCTGTGCTGACTAAGCTTTTTACTCCATCCATGTTTCACCACAGGCAGTTTGTCCTTGGGCTTCTGTATGGATGCTTGTGTTGGTGAGATTGCAGTTGAAATCTTTTGCGTGTGGTCTGGGTATTTTTCTTTATGTTGTTTGTAGAAGTTTGAGGTAACAGAGAGATGAGTAGTTGTGTCCCTCAGATGGTTTCGTGGTGAGGACCGGTAGACACGTTCAGAGGTATTGGGAACAGATGTGTGCCAGGGTACGGTTGTGTGTGGATGTGTTTGCTCCACTGTTGTGGGTATATTTGTAGTAATAGTAGTTGTTGTTGAGGGGAAAATGGTGGTAGAGGGTGCAGTGGTTGTTATAGTAGGTTTTGAAGTTGTAGTTTTCAAGGTAGTACGT
This sequence comes from Sinocyclocheilus anshuiensis, assembly GCF_001515605.1. NCBI lineage: Eukaryota > Metazoa > Chordata > Actinopteri > Cypriniformes > Cyprinidae > Sinocyclocheilus > Sinocyclocheilus anshuiensis. The sequence goes on from NW_015540892.1 coordinate 1,004,309, forward strand.
TTTGTGGTTGTAGTCATTGTAGTAGTGCTGATGGTAGTTGATATTTGTGCCTGAGTCATCTGGGTGGGCTGAGGGACCGGTTTTACCTTGTGTTGCCTTGTGTTTTCTGCCATGTTCACCTGTGGTTGCAAACCAACTGCATTTGAGCCAACAGACTGCACCACTTGGCCCTCAACTCCAGCAGTCTTGCACTTTTGCACAAAGCCCTTTTGCCTGGCCTTCTCCAGTCTACGCATAGGTGCCTGGTCTACGGCTTCATAAATTGCCTCCAGCTGAACAGGGTATGGGTATCTTTCCTCTACCTGAAGGGTTTTTCTTAGAAGCACCATTCCAAACTTACCATCCTCCAACTTCAGGAAGCCCATCAGTCTTGACACCAGGGCTGGATCCAGCGGCTCCTCCACCAGAGATCCCTGATTGCTAACTCGTCTCACCTTGCCTCCCATCTTCCCCTTGTCATGAAACATTATGATCTGCTGCATGTGTCTGTCCGCCATCTCGCAGTACACATCAGGCTTGAGCAAGTTCATCATTAACCTGTAATAGCCATCAGAGTCGTTGGGAGCCGAAATGACCAGCACACGGTTTTTACCTGCAAAGCCAGCCAAGATGTTAATGGAGCTAGTGGCGCCCAGTGGAGTAGATTGAAAATTAGGTTCTTGAGCAGGACTGCTGTTAGTTACACTGGGTTTCCTGTGCGGAACTGGTCTTTGCCCTTTCAGGAGCCTCCTGGCTGGGGGTCGTGAGGACTCCACGTTCTGATCATTCTGAGGCTTCCTGAGTATATCTGTGTTCCTGGAAGTGGATAACCTTGCAGATCTTCTATATGATTGTATATCATTTGTGTACTTTTTGACAAAAGTGTTTGGTTGTAATTGTGCATTTCCTTCTTCTGCTCCTGTGTAATTCAGGACCATGGAAGACTTCAAGTCAGATGCATGAATCAACGTCAGAGTCAACAAAATGACATGTACCTGAAGATTTTTCATTGCAATTATACTGCTACTGTACATAAATACAAATCACTCCAGAATTATGACATTGGATAGGCGAGTAGGTTTGGAAATGGTTTTAGCGTAATTTGATCCAACAGCAGCGAGTCACAAATTATCAAGAGTGACAAACAAACGGTAAAAACGTGTTACATTACTAATAGTTAACAAAGACAGAACAATACTTAATAAAACTATGTAAAACGGATGTAAAGAAACCACTAACAGTAATTCCAACTCGCCTTCGTAGAAAAATTATATAATGTCATAATCCAAAGCGAATGAGTTTGTCAAATGATTGAGGGAAATGCATTATTCCGTCTAAATTCCCTCATTATAATATTCAGTTACGTCCAGTACTTTCCAGGAAAGACAGGCAAAACTCCACAACACTTTTTTCCGTTTGTATCCTTTAAACAACGGCGTGAAAAGACACTCAGCTCACGATCATCGTCTCCAATGCTACTCAATGCTCTCTGAGCTCCATGCACTGAAATCTGGAAGAAAGTTCTGAACAAGCGGGGCTCACAGCCAGATTGACCACGCCCACACTCTTTTGATATGATAATAGCGTGACTTGCTAATATGTTACGTACATATGCTACGTTAACTTCGCACAACTTCATATTCCATAACATTGCATTAAATAGGGTTGTAAATTATTTTATGTAATTTTTTTAATATTAAAAAACAAAGTTTATTGATCACAAAGCCTACATAAATATGCATTTTTGCCGTTCAATCTGTTTCAGGTTATAATAAAACTGTATTTATTTATTTAATTAATAATAGGGAGAGAGAGAGAGAGAGCGAGAGAGAGAGAGAGAGAGAGAGGACTGCCATCTATTGGTAGTGACCCGAGAGCATCAAAAACATCCAAGCTTTTTAACCATTTAAAAAGTTTTTATGATTTTTACTCCTAGACCTAATGTCAATTTAAATTTAATTGCAGTGAAAATAACTCTCCTCAAACACTCAACTGCCTTGATAAATTAAGCCTCTTACACTAATGCACTCGTTGCTGAGCGAGCATACAGTAGGATGGCAGCCTCAATAATATACAGAGATTTAATCAGCAGTTGCGCATAATGAGGACTGCTACTATGATCAAGCGGAAGCTAAAACATTACATAGAATTAAAAATAGTATAGGGCGGTTGGGCAGTGTGGATAACGCAGCATGTCCGGAGACATTGTGGGAGCGTGGGACGTGCCGCTAAGTGATGGGGTTTACCGAATTGAGTTTGAACATGGAACAACAACAGGGAAACGGGTCATTTACATTAATGGGAAGGTGAGAAGTAGTCAGTAAAATGTATTTATTTTATTTGTCATTATGTTAGATTAGATTAGATAGTTGTCTTATATTTTTACACATGTAGGCCTATATAATCATTAAATTTAGGCTGTGGCCTACTTCATATACAAAGTTTTATATTTCAAGTTTCTATTAATATTTTTATGTAATCTTTTTATTTGACCTTGAATTTGATATTAAGACAATAATAACATAAGATAATGATAATAAGATACGGTGTAATATGTATCTTATGTTATTATAATTAAGATAATAAAATAAGATAATATCTGATACTATGTAGAGACCAGATATTATATGAATAAGATCATATAAAATAAGTCTTATCCACTTTTTAAGGAGGTGTTGAGGAGGGATTGGATGTTCAAACTGGTGGGCAATGTTCAAGAAACATTCCCTGTTGGGAGCACAGATACAAAAGCAACCATATCTATTGAGGTAATCACTGGGTTTTCCTATGAGTACACACTGGACATCAACGGAAAAAGTCTCCAAACTTTTTTGGACAACCGATCAAAACTGGCCAAAACATGGGTGCTGAAACTGGGTGGTGCTGATTACAGGGTAGTTCTAGGTAAGAGACACTGTCAAAACATCCCCCTTGATTTATGATGTAAAAAGAATATGCTTTGTATATTATATTGTCCAACCACACTGTAAGAAGAGAATGACTTCCAATTAGGGTCCGGAGTCAGCAGAAAAATTTGTAAAAGTAAATTAAAACGGTTTACTTTTTTTAATGAAAATACGTCTGCCATTATATTTTAGGACGGGATGTCCTCTCAAGGGGATCATCATGTGGGGGTCTGGGGCATCAAAAAGTGTGAAAACGTAGTCTAAATTAGTGCATGTTGCTTTACTAAAAGAACAGAAAAAATCGCTTGTTTGATTTGTCCTGTTCTCATGCAGACATTAGACAGTTAAACTGTAATTAAAACACAACTATTAGCAAACTATTGTTTTTTTTTCTGTTTCACTAGAGAAAGACACTATGGATGTATGGTGCAATGGACAGAAAATAGAGACTATGGTAAATCATTTTAATACTGCATTTCAGACTAGCACATGCCTTTGGGTCTATGAAAGATCCACTTTGGTCCATTGTTTATTTAAGTCTGAGTCAAGTCAGCTAATGGTGTAGTTGTGTGGCCACTGTGGAAAAACTTAACACCATCTTTTTCATATCACATCTTTCCCAAGACTGGTGCTTGTTTAGTCATAGGCCTGTGTTTATATTGATTTCCTTTGTGCAGGGGGAGTTTACAGAGAATGGAAGCGAGACACACTTTGCAGTGGAGAACCATGAATGCTGCATTAAAGCAACAAGTAGTGGAAGGAAGCGAAACGGAATAGTTCATTCCCTGCTGGTGGATGGAATCAGGATAGAAGAGGCCATTGAGTAAAATGGAGGGTAATGGAATTCAGCTGTGCAAGACATTTAGCAACAGTGTACTTTATCAGAATTAGATACAGATGGCATCGGACAAGTTTTTTTCTACAGTGGATCCAGTACGGTGGTATTTGTTCATTTATTTGTTACAAAGATGTTAAAGGTTTTAAAGTAAATGACCCCACCAACACATTTAATGAATGGCTTGGCTATCATTATCTATGATATTGTATTATGCTGAATATCAAAGGTTTTTGTGTCTATTTGTTAATAAGAGATTTGTGGACACATAAATGTTTCAGATGTGTGGAGTAAAAAATATTGTTTTTATTTTGAAAGGGTAAAATCAGAGCCTTGTGGTAAGATGCCCAGACAAAAGGCTCTTAGTGGCTCTTAGTGAGTTAGATGTACACTTTAGACATCTTCACTAATCATTAAAACCTGTCCTAGAAATTGAGTGACATAATTTCAGTTAGAATTCATAGTGTTGCTATTATGTTATATATTATAATATGGCCAATTAAACATGTATGTATTCATGTGCTTGTATATAATTAATAGAATATTTTTACCTTTACATTAATCTCTTTTAATGGGACTCTGCTTTGTCTGTCATCGGATATTAAATTATTAAACTAAATTTTCAAAACACAATTTTAAATAGAATAGTTGATTTAGTACACTTATGTGACCCTGGACCAAAACCAGTCATAAGTAGCATGGGTATATTTGTAGCAATAATAACCAATGGGTCAAAATGATTGAGTTTTCTTATATGCCAAAAAATCATTAGGATATTAAGTAAAGATCATGTTCCATGAATATATTTTGTAAATTCCCTACCGTAAATATATCAAAACTTAATATTTGATTAGTAATATGCATTGCTAAGAACTTAATTTAGACAACTTTAAAGGTGATTTTCGCAGTATTTAGATTTTTTTTGCACCCTGAGATTCCAGATTTTCAAGTAGTTGTATCTCAGCCAAATATTGTCCTATCCTAACAAACCATACATCAATGGAAAGCTTATTTATTCAAACAATTGACACTTATGACTGGTTTTGTGGTCCAGGGTCACATATATATGAAGTGTAAATAATACTTAAATGAATACACACACACACACACACACACACAGACACACACACACACACACACACACACACACACACACACACACACACGTGAATATGTACATATGCATATGCTAAATGCATATGCTAAATGTGTTACAAGAAGATGAAATGCACAATGCACATGGTTGCATCTTTTCTGCTCTTAGCCTGCCTGTCAGTTCACCAGTAAAACCTGCATATGTTTAACCTTCATTGGATACATGGGTTAGCTCACGCCCATGTTATTAAGACTCTGAGGTCATATCTGTGAGTGTGTCAGACCTGAGACCAGCAATTCATTCCAATGGTTTACACGGGGCCCACTAATCGGACACCATGTGTTCAAAGTAAGATAAGTGCGCCCTACAGCGCCACCATCCAGTATGTGGCGACCTGTATGCGTTTTAATAACAACAGACTGCGCAGAACTAGCGCAGCTACGACCTGGACGACGGCTCCTAAGCGCCGACGTTTTTCCAGTAATAAACGTCCAAAGGAAGGAGCAGGCGCAATGATGTCTGAGAGGATACAGACGGGACGGACCTCAGTGCGGGAGGAAAGGGAATACACACATCTTTGCGGATAAAACAAGATTGATACCCGAAAAGCTCCCCGGCGATGGTATCTCGTTGAGGTTGACGTACATCAATGGTTTTGTGGTTTTGGATCAAGACCGTAGAAAGTAGTTCAGCGGCTGTAATGTCAGCACGAGCCGAAGTGAAGAACAGCAGAGAGCGAGTTGACTGTGCTTGGAACACAGCAGACATACCGTGTCCAGCTCGTTTGTGCGAACTAGTTTGTCGCCGAGTTTGAATTTGAATGACTTATCTTCGTCTCGCCCCTTTTTGCCACTGAAACTGGGCAGTGTGTATGAAACATGTGGACTCGCCTCGGACTGTAGACCTGAGATGGCCTTCTCTTGCCTGTTATAGTTCGTAATGACGATGCATGGTGATTTGGGGGAAGCTTCTGTGTTTTAATGCTGTATTTATGAGGATATGGGGCATATGACTGTGTCCTGGGATTTCAGATCCGGACAGCTGCAGATCTCCCTCCAGCGTCTGGACTTCTGTTGTAATAGCCTACACATATATTCAAATATCACATGCTCTGAAATCAAAGCCGCTGCTAACGTTAGATGTTAGTTTGTCTCGCATTAAGTGATTTCATACTAAATCTTTAACGTTTTCACAAGCTTTTCTGTCATCTGTTATTGCATCTATACCCAGTGTACATTTGGGAACATTTGTAGTTTTTTTGCTTTGAACAAAATCGTTGGAGCTGACCAACAGACCCCATGTGGACTTCTGATCTCCCTCCTGTGTTTACGTGTTTGCAGCATATCAGCATCCCTAAATCATCTGCAAACACTCTTTAGATAATTGCCTATCGGGTTCCATTGGAAGAGATCATATTGCAAACATGAATTATCAGCAACACCTGGCGAACTCAGCCGCGATCAGAGCTGAGATTCAGAGGTTCGAGTCTGTCCATCCGAACATCTACTCGATCTACGAGCTGCTGGAGCGGGTGGAGGATCCGCTGCTGCAGAATCAGATCCGAGAGCACGTCATTGCCGTTGAAGGTAAGGGCATCAAGGGCGTTTGAACCCTGCAGAATCCTTCAGAGAGCTTTCAGAGCCGTTTTATGTTATGTCATTTATTTATTTCGCTTTTAGTTCAGTTTAGTTTGTATGTCAGTAACAAGTAATGCCAAGTTTGGCGGAAGCTCTGGTTGCTATGGTGAATATGGGATGGGACGACAAACCTGCATTTGAAATGTGTGTCCACTCCCAGTGTCATTTTACAAAAATACATAATTAGGATTATATTACATAATGAGTAATGGCATTACAAATCAAGCCACTCCAAAAGATGATTATTAGTTCTTTCTCTTCACAAGAGTATGCCTCTTATGAATCTCAGAAAGAGTTTGGACCTTTGGCTTCTAAAGATGAAAGGTAGTAAATCTTTTTTCCCCCAATTGTTTTATTGGTTGTTATAGTTAAATTCTGGTTATATTACCATTTCCTTGTCCTTGAGACTTTCAAGGTTTCAGATTCAGTCATAGTGTCCTGAGAGGCTTTAAACAGATGTTTTAAAACGCTCATCCAATTTTAGTCAGCCATATTTTTGTCATGTAGATTCCATTTTTGATTTTTCACTATATGAAACTGTTAGGTATAGATGTACAGTCTGTTCAATAGTTATGTTGTCTTTGATTGACACACAAGTACAAAGCAGTTACAGCCCTTTGATCGGACCGTGCTGATCACAGCCTCGTTGTCATTAATGAAAATTAAATGTCCTCTACTCTAAATAAGGTTTATACTGTAATATGAAATTGTTGTTGGTTCTGTTTGTGTCAAGTACAGCTTTCATTCAATCTTTTAGAGGTTGAAGTTTTGATATATGGTTTGCATGAAGCGTTTGGCAGGGTGTTGGGAGCGTCGTTGTCACAGTCTGTGAGGTTTTAATAGCTTTGTCTCTTTGTTTTAATATAATACTGGTATTAAGGGATAATCAACATGATTTTTACACAAAAGTGCTTTTACAATATCTGCTGGCAGTTTTACCAGCAGGTTACATAATAGCAAAATGAGAAGCTGCATTGTGTGCTTGAGATGAAACTCGGTGTTCCACTAGATTGCAGTGAATGTTTTCCTAATGAGTGGGTGCTCGGCTCTGTGTGTGGTCAGAGACATGTCTCTGTCAGATGAGTGGATGTATGACCCCTTTTCAATGAAAGTAAAATGTAGGCTGCGTTTGAAATGGTTCTTGACTTGCTGAGACATGCACATGACAGAGACAAACCTGTCACTACCACCAACACACCCCCTTTACAGACCCCGGCCTGTCTAATTCCTGAAAACCAAGATGGACTCCTTACTTTCTTAGTGGAATCAATTTATGGTGATCTTTTAAAATCCTTTGTATAGTTACTTAAAATCATTTAAAGTCATCAATACGTTATGTTGCAGTATGTGGTCATGAGTCAATGTTGGCATTCTAAAAGCAGAACTTGATAGAAGTTATATATTTTTTGTTGCCAAAACAAAATGATTTACTTCTGCACAACAGTGTTTTACTATGCATGTTAACTAGCAATGAATTTAAGTTCCCAATATCCCAAAAACAGTTTGCAGTAAAATCAGCGTTTAGGAGTTTATGTGAAAGTATTTTATTGTGGATTAAATGTCGACATTTTAATGCCACTTTCATTAACCTCTCGCTGACCTCCCAGTTTAACAGATGGGAAATCTGAGCTGAAAACCGATACTTAACACACCCTGTGATCAGAAGCGAGTCTGTCTTTAGATATTAGACTGGTGTAGCATTTACATTGGTGTGCACAGTAGTCATTTTGCTTAATTTTACACAAGACGCCCGCTGACATAAGGGGCGGGTTGGTTTGAGCCGAAGCAGATTGCTCTCTACGCAGAGCATGTTTGTGATCTCAGAGACACGCATCTGGGCGACACTTTAGCCTCCCTGTTTCTTGCATAAAGGGCATGACATTTATAAGAATGAATAGTGTGGCTTGTGCATGGAAAAGAAGATTTTTGTGAATGTATATGTGGTATGTGTCTGCTGGATAAAACAGACCTTCTGAGAATCTAAAATTCAGAAAACTTATGCCCAATGCCCCAATCATTTACAGGAATATGTATTAAAGTAAATGAGGGTTGGTTTGATTTCATATTGATTTCAGCATTGACTTTAGTTGTCGGAGCAATGAGGTAGCACAATGCTCTGGACATCATGTAAAACAGTTAGGCCTATTATATATGCATATATGTGTGTGTGTGTAGAGTAGGGCTGTCAAAATGACTGAAAAACTAAATTAGTTTAAACTGAAATATTATCAAAATTCGAATTATATTCGAATTTAAAATGCATAATTTCAGTTAGGTGGAAAAAAAAGCTTTTGGTTTCTCTCCTGAGGCCACAAGAGGGCGCATCGAGCAAAATATTATGCACGTTTCTTCAAAACATAATAAAATAACACGACTATCTTTGAAAAAAGTGCATAATGTTTAAAATAATGTTTATAAACCATATATAATTAATAAAGTTGCTTAAACAATTAGAAAAAACCCCAGCACCATGCATGTATGTATAGTTTAATACAAAGGACCGAAAACCAATCACAAAAGTAGGCTACTTTCTTCATTTAAAAACATGAGAACTTGAACTTGCATTAATTTTACATGGCTTTCTAAACGTGCCGCTCTCTTGTGCGAGACGCTGATAGATGTCCCTCTAGAAAATGTGATAAATATGCGTTTTGTGTGAACGGCTTGGTTTCAGTTTTGACGTAAACAACATCTTCTCCACACTGATGCTCTCGTTTTCCACAATATATTGAATGAACAACGTAGCAGCGCCGCATCTAGTGGGCAACGTTTTTGGGGGAATGTTGTGAAATCTGGTACACTGATTACAAATTCTTTTTTCCGTCTGATTCATTTGACATTTGAGTTTGTTAGTTTCTTGTCTTTTTGAATTTGATATAACTTTTGAAAATGCTGACCTAAATTCATAATTCATAGGCTCTTGGAGTTTTTAGACCAATAATGCTCAGTCAGTCATATTGAATTTAGGCATAAAATGCTGTATCTATTGCGTAAAGCCATTTCATTTCAATTGTTATACAAATGATTTATTATAACAAATTGATAGATTTGATGGCAAGACAGGAGTCTGTGTCTCGGCACCTCTTTGGTCATATGCTAAAATTCTACGTCCGGATGAAATATATTTTTTGGCCACTGGTGCGCCTGTAATAGCTGTTCGCCTATTTTGTATGCTAAAACGGATGAAATATATTTTTTGGCCACTGGTGCGCCTGTAATAGCTGTTCGCCTATTTTGTCTATTTTGTCAGCTGAAAAAACCCAAATATAGCATAATAAAAATGGATTTTGAGCTCATTGTGTGTCTGGTAAAATTCTGTCAAAAGCATCCAACTAATAATGTCCATTTTTGCAAGGCAGGACAGGTTCCTTCTTAAGATTGTTAGCTATGAAATGTCTGGCAGCTCTAATGGCCGGTGTCATTGCACTAAGGTAACAGTGCTATGCAACACACCCCCTCCAAAAGAGAGGTCACAGCATCATGCAGATGTCGGCACCACAGCCCCTCCCATCAAATCTGTCTGGAGGGCACCATTAGGGAGATGCAGTCGCCCCATATAGTTTGTTAAATGAACATGGAGGAGCATGCGTCACCTCGCAGTATGAAAGCAGCCGAGCTGCACCGGATGTCAGAAGCGTCCGTCTTTAAAATCTTACATCCTACTGCTGTGTCATACTCTGCTTTTATGGCCAGTCTGTCTGATGCATTAAAGATTTTGGCCATCTCTTTGGCGTTTCTCAGAGCTGTTAGCCTCTGTGGTCAGCATTCTGCTTAAATTGCACTGAGCATTTGGTTCAGTAGAATGCTAACCAGAGAAATGGCTGCAAGGAGACCATATATCTGTTTATATTTAATTAGAAGGCCCTGAAGCATGGCCATAGAGACTGAGGCCAGGAGAGAGGAACGGGGCAACATATGCAGGGGCCATATGCTGAAGAGCCTGCTAAATCTAGACTGGGTTCAGGAATTAACAAGCTGCCAGTACAGTTGTATTAAATGGCTCAGTGGGGTTCTGAACACAAACAATAAAGTGGCAGATTAGGGGCAGTAACTGTCTCTTCTAGTTATGAGAGTAAGTGATTGCAGATTGCTTGATCTTCATTGGTTCCCACACAGTTTTTATCTAAGAGCAGTTTTTTCGAGGTGTTTATGTGCTGTTCCCAAAACCAAGATGGTACATCTTTTGGGGTTCTGATTCTCTAACAGTGGCTAGCTAATAGCATGATGGGTCTGTCCCAAGGGTCTTTTTTTCTTTGGTGGTGGATGAAGGCAGTAGTAGCTCTTCTAAAGGCCCTGCTAAGGGGCTTTCGCGCCGCATAGTTCTAGGAACTAGCCAGCATGATGGTTCCTAGAGAACCAAGTTCCCACTCGGGCCGTTTTCCTGGTTGCAGTCGCAAAGGCAGTAGGGTTGGGTATAGGCTTGCCGCGATAGACGGTGCTGACGGTGATACCGGTGTTAAGCCGCAACACTGGTTACGTCACTTGCCCACCGCGTCACTGACCCCCACGGTCATTTTGATTTTTTTATAGTAATAAAAATAATTTAGTTCAGTAAAAGAACAGACACTACAATTAAAAACTGAATGCGGCTGCTCAATGCAGCATGCCGAATCAGATTTCATTTCTCCAGTGAGGAGAGTGAGTCAAGCTGACTGACAAGAAGAGTGGGGTGAGACAGACAAGACGATCGCGGATGAGTTTCGAAACGAAATGCAAAAGCGCCTGTTTGGCAATATTTTGGATTTTGAAAAGCCTGTTGACTTCTGCCGTTTATCTAAGGTGATTTTGGAAGTTTTTTTAAGTATTAGTTTTTTATTTAATTGGTTCCACATTGTTTGCTGATTTTTACTTTATTTAAACTTTGTGTCATTTATTTATTTTATTTGACATCAAGGTGTATGCCGTGCCTCCAAGCTTTCTTACTCGTTTTGCTAATAAACGTTCTACATTTCTTATTTATTTGGTTATATATTATACAT
>NW_015540892.1:1016142-1030374 GCF_001515605.1 Sinocyclocheilus anshuiensis
AACGTAGCAGCGCCGCATCTAGTGGGTTCAACTGGATAGGCTAACAAAAGCATTAAAATGCAATGACACCTACATTGTCGTCGCATTTCGTGCGCCACTGATAAGGCTGCCTGACGGCTGACGCAGACCTAAAATTCGAATGCAACGTTTTTGGGGGAATGTTGTGAAATCTGGTACACTGATTACAAATTCTTTTTTCCGTCTGATTCATTTGAGTTTGAATGCTGTTAGTTTCTTGTCTTTTTGAATTTGATATAACTTTTGAAAATGCTGACCTAAATTCATATTTCTTGGGCTCTTGGAGTTTTTAGACCAATAATGCTCAGTCAGTCATATTGAATTTAGGCATAAAATGCTGTATCTATTGCGTAAAGCCATTTCATTTCAATTGTTATACAAATGATTTATTATAACAAATTGATAGATTTGATGGCAAGACAGGAGTCTGTGTCTCGGCACCTCTTTGGTCATATGCTAAAATTCTACGTCCGGATGAAATATATTTTTTGGCCACTGGTGCGCCTGTAATAGCTGTTCGCCTATTTTGTCAATAAAAGTAGCTGAAAAAACCCAAATATAGCATAATAAAAATGGATTTTGAGCTCATTGTGTGTCTGGTAAAATTCTGTCAAAAGCATCCAACTAATAATGTCCATTTTTGCAAGGCAGGACAGGTTCCTTCTTAAGATTGTTAGCTATGAAATGTCTGGCAGCTCTAATGGCCGGTGTCATTGCACTAAGGTAACAGTGCTATGCAACACACCCCCTCCAAAAGAGAGGTCACAGCATCATGCAGATGTCGGCACCACAGCCCCTCCCATCAAATCTGTCTGGAGGGCACCATTAGGGAGATGCAGTCGCCCCATATAGTTTGTTAAATGAACATGGAGGAGCATGCGTCACCTCGCAGTATGAAAGCAGCCGAGCTGCACCGGATGTCAGAAGCGTCCGTCTTTAAAATCTTACATCCTACTGCTGTGTCATACTCTGCTTTTATGGCCAGTCTGTCTGATGCATTAAAGATTTTGGCCATCTCTTTGGCGTTTCTCAGAGCTGTTAGCCTCTGTGGTCAGCATTCTGCTTAAATTGCACTGAGCATTTGGTTCAGTAGAATGCTAACCAGAGAAATGGCTGCAAGGAGACCATATATCTGTTTATATTTAATTAGAAGGCCCTGAAGCATGGCCATAGAGACTGAGGCCAGGAGAGAGGAACGGGGCAACATATGCAGGGGCCATATGCTGAAGAGCCTGCTAAATCTAGACTGGGTTCAGGAATTAACAAGCTGCCAGTACAGTTGTATTAAATGGCTCAGTGGGGTTCTGAACACAAACAATAAAGTGGCAGATTAGGGGCAGTAACTGTCTCTTCTAGTTATGAGAGTAAGTGATTGCAGATTGCTTGATCTTCATTGGTTCCCACACAGTTTTTATCTAAGAGCAGTTTTTTCGAGGTGTTTATGTGCTGTTCCCAAAACCAAGATGGTACATCTTTTGGGGTTCTGATTCTCTAACAGTGGCTAGCTAATAGCATGATGGGTCTGTCCCAAGGGTCTTTTTTTCTTTGGTGGTGGATGAAGGCAGTAGTAGCTCTTCTAAAGGCCCTGCTAAGGGGCTTTCGCGCCGCATAGTTCTAGGAACTAGCCAGCATGATGGTTCCTAGAGAACCAAGTTCCCACTCGGGCCGTTTTCCTGGTTGCAGTCGCAAAGGCAGTAGGGTTGGGTATAGGCTTGCCGCGATAGACGGTGCTGACGGTGATACCGGTGTTAAGCCGCAACACTGGTTACGTCACTTGCCCACCGCGTCACTGACCCCCACGGTCATTTTGATTTTTTTATAGTAATAAAAATAATTTAGTTCAGTAAAAGAACAGACACTACAATTAAAAACTGAATGCGGCTGCTCAATGCAGCATGCCGAATCAGATTTCATTTCTCCAGTGAGGAGAGTGAGTCAAGCTGACTGACAAGAAGAGTGGGGTGAGACAGACAAGACGATCGCGGATGAGTTTCGAAACGAAATGCAAAAGCGCCTGTTTGGCAATATTTTGGATTTTGAAAAGCCTGTTGACTTCTGCCGTTTATCTAAGGTGATTTTGGAAGTTTTTTTAAGTATTAGTTTTTTATTTAATTGGTTCCACATTGTTTGCTGATTTTTACTTTATTTAAACTGTGTCATTTATTTATTTTATTTGACATTCGTTTTGCTAATAAACGTTCTACGTTTCTTATTTATTTGGTTATATATAATGTTTACTTATTTCCAGTTTTGTATACCTATTAAACTTTATGTAAGTTATTTGTTATTTTATATTAGGCATAGCCTGCCCTACAGCATGGTGGATTTTTATTTTTGTTAATAAAAGTTCTGTTTCATATATACGCTAAAGTGAGTTTGACATTGTATTTTGTTGTTGCATTCAAGCAATTGACGCCTAACTGCCGCTAATAATCTCGATCCCGCTGAATCTCTTACCATTGCCGCCTGCTCCCACAACATGTATTTAGCTCCCGCGATTTTCGTGTCCACTTCTTTAAACATTCTAATATTGTATATAATTTTGGCGCATCAGGGAGCCGCTCTCAGGATGCGGTGTATTTAAATATTTTTGAATTAGCGTTTGCGCTGTTTACTTTCACTTTCGATTTCGCGATCACACGCACTCTGTGTAAAGGGAGTACATCTTACAAGATCAGATATTTGTCTATGAGCTCAGGATCTGTTGAGCAGCAAATACTCCAGCATGGTCTTGTCAGTCATCTCTCCTTATTCTCGACCTGAATTACATTTGACTGAAATGCTTGTATTGAAACATTTTGCATTCTACCTATGATAAAACTTTCATGGACTTCTACATTAACTGTTCCCTCCTGGTGGAATACCATGCCCAGCTCAATCCAAGCAGCTGAGTCTTAATATTAAAAAAACAAGAAACGGCTGAAAACACATCTCTTTCATCTTCATTTGACCCTCTAACTCTAGCACTCTCTATTCTAATGCTACTTCTAATTTTATCTTCTTGTTTTTTTTTATTAAAAAACTTGACCCTCTAACATTTGCACTCTCTATTCTATTTCTATTCTAACTAATTGTTTTATTTATAAAGAAAAAAGAGCTTCTAACACTAGCATTCTCTATTCTTTCTCTATTCTTTCCACTTATTTTCTTTTTATTTATTATAAATAATGACCTTCTAACACTAGCATTATCTGTTATTTTTCTGTTCTATTGAATTGTTTTATTTAAAAATGACCCTCTAACACTAGCATCCCCTATTCTTTTTCTATTATTTCTACTGGTTTTCTTTTTATTTATTATAAAAACAAAATAAGCAAACAAACAAACAAACAAACAAAAACCTTGCTACCTATACTGTTAGGTGAAGCCCCGCCCACGAACCCCTCCCCTACTGTCCTTTTTTTTTTCGTTTTAAAAGTATCGATTTGGCACCGGTATCGGAAAAAAAACCTAACGATACCCAACCCTAAAAGGCAGCAGGAACTCTGAAGCGGCCGACAGAGTCGTCTTTATTTGCGGCATTTACAAATGTCAACAATAGGTGAATGGAGGATGCCGTGATCGGAGCTGTTTTTGTTGTGTGTAATGGGATTTGTGATAACGGAGATGGAATGTAAACGCACAATTTATGCAATTTAAAGGTGACATATCATGAAAATCTGACTTTTCCAGGTTTTAAGTGCTATAATTAGGTCCCCAGTGCATCTACCAACCAAGGAAATGTGAAAAAGATTAACCCAGTAACTTTGATTTGGGAAGCCTTTTTCTGCAAGCGTCTGAGAAAACGAGTGCGTCTGATTTTGCTCCCTTGGTGACGTTGCAAAGGGATCTCATTATAATATTACCGCCCCTTAATCTGTAAGTTTCCACCCACAGCGCCGTCATTGTGTTTTCGCAAGCGACAACGGTGTATTAGTTCTAATGCCATGGTGAAAGTTTGAGCAAAACATACTAACTGTTCTGCCTTTGTCTGCACAGACCAGCACAAAACACTGTTTAAGATAAAATAAACATGCAGTTTACCTTCACAGACATAACCGACTGTTTTTGTAACTCGTGTGTTTTTAACGTAAACTTGTGTGTGAATGAGAACTTAGTTTAGTACAGCCGCTTTCTGTCCGTGTGCTTTGGATGTGTGCTCTCAGAAAACCATATATCAGAAGTTTAAACTCATATGGATGCATTAACTAAGGTTAACTAATGAGGTCTTATTGTAAAGTGATACCTATTGATCTTTATAGTTCTTTTGCACTTTAATCTGTGTAAAACTTTTAACTTTATACATTTTTCTGTATTGCTTTATTGCATTTAAATGTTCAGTTATTTTTGTTATAAGAAAAAAGTTATTAAACCTGTTATACTGTATAATGACAGCACCTTTTTTGAAACTAAATTTCAATACCGCGACAATACCGTATACCGTGATAAGAGCATTAGCAATTAATCGCAACATGAAAATTTGATACCGGCATATCCCTAGTGTGGACTCGAGTCCCAAATTTGATGACTTGCGACATAATTAAAGAAGACTTGAGACTCGACTTAGACTTTGACAGCAATGACTCAAGACTTGACTTGGACTTGAGCCCTGTGACTCAGAAAGGCTTTATGGTCAGATCAGAGTCGTTATCACTCTAGACGCATCCCTGCAGCGTGCTTAATTAAGTTAATAAAACCGTTTTCTTCTTGACTGAACTATTCATTTAAATTAAGCTAATAACTGCACTCTAACCCAGATTCTCCTTAATAGGTTTGCATGATTGTGTTTTTGAACATTCAGTAAATTTCTTGTCATGTTAAATATAATATAATATAATATAAAGATGCACACACACGTTTTTCATCCCTACACATTTTACAGACTTTGCTATCTCAGTGTCTCACTATCGTTCACTCAACCATCTGCATCCTTTCTTTGCAGGCTGTTGGACTTACATTGGTGACCAGCAGGACTGCCATGACGACCGTTGCGTGGTTACCACCACGCCGTCGCAGATCCAGAATGGCACCTACAGATTCTGCTGCTGCAGCACCAACATGTGCAACGTCAACTTCACAGAGAACTGGGTGCCCAGCCCCACCAACTTATATTACGTATTGTAAAAAGGGGCATAATATGTCTCCTTTAAAAGAGCATGAAATTCTGACTAAATCTCCTATGACAACTTGCAGTGTTACATATCATTGAGGCTGAGAAAAGAACACAGTGCTGCAGACAACAGTAGCTAAATGCCGTTATTGCTGTTTTCCATGTTCATGCAGTAAATATTTTTACATGGCTTTTTTAAAATGTCAGGTAGCCTGTATGCATTTATCTAATCAGCGTACACTTACATCACTGGTAGTTTTTATAGAACTGTTTTAGATTCTACTCTGAAGTAGGAGCTAGAACTAAATACGTTCCTAGTTCCCGCCTAAAAGCGGGTACTTGCGCCAATAGTTCCAGGAAAGGTTCCTCTGGTGCGAAAGCCCCTATATATACTCACAGCAAAGTTCTTTTGTTCTTCGCTTGAGGTGTAAAAAGAAGTTCAAAATACCTGAGGAGCGATATACTGTTAGCGAACATTCTGAACATCCAGTTTTACAGTATTAAACATGACAAAACAGGGCTTTCCATTCGCTTTCCATTAGAATTACTACTGCAGTTTCTGCTATAAATTGGCTTTCCAGTGTGTTCATGTTTTTAATTTTGTCTAACCTCCATGGATTGTACAGAAGAAATGAACCGAAAAAGATTACCATGTCAAAGAAGGTGGAGCCGCAGAGCACTTTAGAGAACTCCAAATGAAATTCATTTGAGCATTATTTAATTTACAATGACGTCACACAAGTTCGTTCTTCAGTTTTGCTTATAGCGTATTTGGGGGCTTAAAGTGTATAAGTCGATTGCTTGACCTTCACTGGCTCCCACATTATTTTATCTAGGAGATGTTGTTTCAAGGTGTTTATTTGCTTTCAGAACGGAGATGGTACATCTTTTGGGGTTTTGATTCTCTAACAGTGAGTGGGACAAAACATCAGTAGCATGATGGGTCATTCCCGCAAGGGCCTTTTTTTCTTTGGCAGTGGTAGAAGGCTATAGAGGAAATTGAGCTCTTCTAAGTCACTTTCAAAGGAAAAAGATGAAACACTGCCACAGGCAAAGCTGTGAAGAGTATTCAGTCGAGATCGGCTCTCTCTCCATCCCTTTCCCTCTCACTCCCTCTGTTTATCATTCTCTTTCTCAGTGTGGGTGGTGAGTGAGCAAAAGTTCTCAGCTGAATAGCGATTTGTTCTTTCCAGTCTAAAGCGAAAACAACACCCTCATCCCTCTCTTACTGCTTTTATATCTCCACATTGTCATCCTTTTAGCAGACCTGTGCACCCGTGGCCTCTGAAAAATGTGTTTGGTGATTCAGAATTGTTGTCTCATTCCTGTTTGAGCCTTGCATTTGTTACTGCATTCTTCTCAGATAATAGACCAGATGCCAGATAATCAGAAAGATCAAGATGTGGGAACTTAAAAGACAGGTTAAATGACAAGATCTTCAAGTGTTGTTACATGTAATGAGTAACTCCACTGTTATTTGCTGCATTATCCAGAAATGCATTACTCAGAAATGGGCAACAATCTTTTCTGGTGCGACATTAAGGCAACACTCAAGTTGTTCTGTCTATATCCTTGTGAAACTGGAAGTGAAGAATATTCCCCTCTCACTCTGTGGCAGTTTGAGCAGTAATGGGGAAACTCTTTTAGCCCATCCTCCTCATACAGACTAACCTAGTTCTCAGAGGACATTTGACACTGAAGGAAGTGTCAGGTGTTACAGCGTTTCTGATTAAACGAGTCACTTGTGTTGGATTGTTTAAAACTGAGGTATTCTTATGAGATGGGGGAGGATCCACCTGTTCGTCCAGTTTGGTGGGGAAATCATTCAGCAGGCCATCTAGATGGAAGTCACTTGGTTCCTCTTGTTTTTAACGTATGATGTGGTTATGCTGATCACCAAATTTTAGTTCCACCTTGCTGCAGACAAAAGAAAAAGTATGTTAATTGTGTGTTTGTTATGGATTGCACTACTCCATGCACCTCATAATCATAATTGTGTCAGTGACTTGACGCTCTTTGTGTGTGTGTGTGTGTGTGTGTGTATGGCTGTATTAATTTGGTCAGAAATACATAAAAATGCAATTCTTAAAATACTTAGAATGAAAATAGTTTAGTTTAGAAAATAGGAGTTTTCATGGTTATATCTTACAAAACCACTTCACTATATAATATTTGAAGAAATTGAATCTGCCATAGCAAAATAATGTGGTGCAACCAACATGGAGAAAAGATGTAAAACAGGAAGTGATGTAATTGATATGACCCCCGCAGCCCCTTATGGCTGTGTGTAAATCTTTTAAAATATCAGATAATTTGACTTTTTTTTTTATATCATATCCACACGTTTCTTAGACATCATCTTGAGAATTTTTTACTGATTTGGTCCTGTGTATCAGAAATGCAATGAATGTTTGCTGAATTGCACTGATGTTTGAGATCTGCCTTTGATATTGGTTAGAGAAGTGGAGGCTCTGTTAAACCTTGTGTCACTACTGTCTTTGAAGATCATCACAGAGGAAATACCAGACCGTCGCAATGAATCAAATATGGGGACGCTGGTGATGTAATGCCTCTAGAGACACAGGGCTTTGTTGTCATTTTGTCCTCTGCATGCTTGCGCACTCCGCTGATGGGTTGGGTTTGTATCTCTTGTCAGAAGAGCAGCTCACCCAGACAGCTAAAGCTGTGTTCTCTTTGTAATACCACACCATGTGATCTACCTGTTTGATGACCTCATATGCTGATACTATTGCTTAGTCCCCTTGTCCTCTTCCTTTTTTATTGGACGTAAATGGTTGTAAATGTGTGCTTCTTTCCCGGATGTCATTCACATGTTGTTTTGACATGACCTCATTTGAAAGTCAGTGATTTAGATCTTGCGGTGTCGATGTGGTGCAGTGTTTTGTGGGTGAGTGTGTCATCAGGGATGTTGGGACAGCTGCAAACAGACACCACTGCAGCCAGGATCCCCCGTGACTGTAGGGGAAGTGACCCTAATAAGGCCATCTACATTATATACTACCATATGAAATCACTATAGAACGTTTTTAAATAGCTGATTTTTTTTGTTAATAAGGGGTGCATTATAGGGCTGGGCGATATAGCAAAAAAATTGAAATAATGTTTCATATCATTCTGTATCGATAATTATTGACATTTTTTATAACCATTTTTAAAACAAAGAGCAATAGAATTTTTTTTTTTAATTTAACCACTGTATTTTTAAATTAACCCAATTAATTGAGACAAAGAACAATTTTTTTGTTTTTGTTTTAACAGTCAAACACACAATAAAAATTAAACAAATATCTAATTTTTAATGTTTTATATGCAGATTAAATAGGTCTTAAGGAAACATTTGTCTTGTCTCCCGAGGTCACAGGAGGGCGCAATGAGCAAAATAATGCAGCACAGAATGTCAACGCAGGGAAATAACTGTCTATAAAAAATGTGCATTACGTCTAAATTAACTCATATAAATCAAATATAATTTCGTAAATTGCATAAACAATTATGAACAAAACAGCATCATGTATTTATGCATTGCTTAATACAAAGAGCCGAATCGCCCATCACGGAGATTGCATTTAAAAAAATAAGAGACACCGTGAAAAAGAATAAACCTCCACAAGTTCGCGACGTGTTTTCTAAAGGTTTAAACTGTTTTAGCTTTGCATGGCTACATGTCTTGTGCGAGACGCCAGTGCAGCAGTCATATTTGTCTGTCTAAAAATGTGCTGAATATGCGTTCTGTGTGAATGGCTTGGTTTCGGTTTTCACCTAATCAAGATCTTCTCCGTATTGAGCTTCTATATTTCTCTAATCTTTTGAATGCATAACACAGCAGTGGCACATCTCGTGGGCTAGACTAACAAAACATTAAAATGCAACAATGTCTCTTACATTATTATCACCGCATCTCGTGCGCCACTGATGACGCTCCCTTGCACTCCTAACATTCAAATGCAAATGTTTATTTTAAATTCGACTAATATTATTATTTTTTATTCACAATCTCCTCATCACAGGCAGGCACAGCACTCAATTCAGCATGTGTTCGTGTTTGTGTGTGCGATCTGCGTCACTCATAGCACGTGCCTATTTCGTGCACTATATCGAACATTTTTTCTATCGTTATCGAAGAAGGTGTACTGTCGATAAATATCGATAGTCGATACTGTTTTATCGCCCAGGCCTAGTGCATTATATTTATCAAAAAGTAAATTTAAAAAAAATTATTTTACAAACCACTGTTCTGTTTGTTTTCAATAAATGCTGTATTTTTCAAACACTCCGTTCATCAGAGAATTCTTCACTTGCAGCACTGACAGCTTTTTAGGTGAATTTTCATTCAATGCTTTTGAACATTAAAAAAAGATTTGTTGCATCTGCCTGGCAGTTTGATGCAAAATAACTTTTGAGAAGCCCTTCATAGACACTATTTTTTTTAAATCTGGTGATGAAACCTATGAATATTAATAAAAATTTTGAAATGAATAAATTATTAAATTAAATGCAACGTCATATGTTTTTGTAGTATGTTCTGTATTTGAAATTTTGGATTTGGAATCGTGTAGAACTATGTTAAATGAAAGGTTCTTTATTTAAATGGTTAAATGATCTTGGAAGCTTCTTCAGACAAAAGATGATTTAATTTTCTATCTGTAATTATAACCCATAAATATAACTTTTGGCCAAGTGGGCTTGTAAAGAACAGTTTTATTCATTCCTATTGTTTCTAATAAACCCACTAAGCTAAAAACACATTGATCCTAATATAAAAAGCATTAACTGAATGTTCTGTGCTTGGAACTGATCCTTTTAATTCGTGAACTGTTCCCAGCCGGGGAAAAGAAAGTAACACACTTTCCTAAGGTTAAACATAGAATAGGTTATAGAAACATTCGGATTAAAAGTAAAGTACTAAAACTGTTATCCATATTTGTCCAGCCTGGTCAGCAGTTCTTTAATTATTTAGAATGATTAAGCAAATATGAATCAAAATTGATGTTTATTTAATCAGATGTGAAATATTTATGATAAAACACAAAATTTGGAACACAGGTGGGTTTATGGTATGCAAGTAGACCACTCGTAATTTTATAATGAAACGCATAAGTATTTGAGATTTCCGATTAAGTTTTGATTAATACATTTTTTTGTCAGCTTTACTGGGAGGCTGTTCACATATCTGGAAGAAAGCATGAAATTTGGATTTGGCTGAGTTTAATAGGTTCTTTGCCCCACATATAAAGCAGCACAAAGGTTGAAAAGGCTTGTTTGCATGACTGGAGGCAGGACGTTGTGTTTCTGTATTTAAAGACAGCTGTTTCTCAGAGCTTGAGAACAGCAGAAGTAACAGCACCTTCTGACTCTCAGTCTCTTATTATTGCTCATCTTACTGGTCAGGGGACAGACACCAACCAAAACAATAGTGGTGCTCTGATTCAGATCTCAGGGAGGCAAAAATAGCCTCCTGAGCCGTGGCCTTCCTGCTGCTCACTGTGCTGCTTCCCCCATTAATGTCTCCAGGGGTGTGATGTCACTTCCCCAGCATTGATCGCTCTGTTGTGGGTCGAGTGGATGTCCCCCAGCTGCAACCTGTCCCGGTGGCTTTGCTGTCAGTCACTTAGCCTTAGTCACATACAATGTACAATAAAACATTGTTTTTCAGAAGTATTTAAATAAGTGTCTTTCTTTTTCCTAACTTTTATATCATGTTCAAGAAGAGTTACAATTTATTGACAGTAAAAATGTCATGTGGTGTAACCATGAAGCAAAAAATAACCATGTTTTTTTTTTAAATAAAATTCCATAAATATAATTAATTCTTTTGGGAGCCACACCACAAGACAATATACCATCTAACCTAACAATGCCTTGCCATAAAAAGGTCTAAGAAGTTTACCACATGACTTTGGCAGACAAAGGTTTTTAAAATAAGTATAGTGAAGCAGATTTGTAAAATTATTTATTTTCTAAATAATAATTTAAAATATTCTTATGCATTACAATTTTTTTTAGAATTTTAAAATATTATGCCAAGCTGCTTAATATTTTTTGTAAGAATTTAAATCTTTTGTTTTAGCTTTTTTCTTCATGACATCAGTACGCCCTGAAATTTATGCACCCCAAAAAAACGTATAAATACATTTTAATTCTGAAATTTAAAACATTCTCATGCGTCATGGTATGCATAAATTGAGTTTTACTGTGTTTTTTTTAAATAAATGAATGAGGGTCATGTCATTGACCTTAAAATGATGTAAAACTTTACTGCTTTGACCTTTTTAAAAATGTTAGCACTGCACTTGTAGCTCTTCATTTTTTAATGTTTTTAAATATAGTTGCGATTTTCCACAGCCTGTAGTGTTATAAAAGCATAAACCTCACCTTTGAGGTGAACTGGGAAATTACATTTGTTTGAGTTTGTCTTTTTTTTCCCAGTTTGTTGGTTTTTCACTGGAATTCCCCCTTATTCTTTTAAATGTCACTTGGCTTTAAAATAATTACGCTTCTGCATCTGTTGTACATTTAAAAATAATGGCTTAAAGACATTGTAGAAAAATTATGTTTTGTTTCTTCTGTAGAAATTCCCATAATGGGGATAGCTGATGTTGTGTCCCATATTCACTGATACAAAATAGTTTTTTCATTCATTCCTCATAACGGCCTGTGGTGCATAAGATTTATCTGACTATTGGTGTTGTTGAACATCGTTTGTTGGTGCAGCAGTGTGGGGAAGCCTCACTCAGTCAGAGTAGGGAATAGTTGCTCACTTACAACGCCTGCTCTAATTTCAGCAGAACGGTCAAAGCACAACGTTACCTGGTCTTTTGAAATTAAACGTTTGTGTCTGCAATCAGGCCATCTGCAATTGGCCAACCCCCACCTTTGTAAGGAAAACAGAAACGGATTAGCTGAGCCTCTGTCCGTACATCTTGGGGTTGCCTCCTTACAATGGGTGAAGCTCACTGGCTGAATTGGCATTGAAAGTGGAAGTGTTGCGTCAATAAGAGGCACTGTTCCCATCTGGCCCGTTTAGAAAGGAAGAAGAAAATTAATGGCACTTTCCTTCAGGACCATCCTCTTGTATTAGGTCACCATCTGCCAGTTCTAGACTCCGCTTTCAGTGTGAGTGGAGTAATTAATGTCTTCTGCTACACCTCGAGAATGTGTGTGTGCTAACACAGCCTGCGAGCGACGACCCAAATCTGTGCGTGGTTTGTGTAGATGAATATGTCTGACTTTATTTTAACCTTCCCACAACCTGTAATGCTGGAACATTCAGATTGTCTTTCAAAGGAACTGTTTTTTTCCCTTAAAGTTTCATAAGTGTTTCCAACGGGGATCTCTTTATCATACTGGCATCAGCACAAAACAATACTCTTTTTGTAAGCTAAAAATGACAAAGATTCAAACGAGTAGTTCACTTCCAAATTAAATTTGCTCACTAAAATGACCATTTATCATTGTCTGCCATTACTCCATAGGGGTTGTGCACAAAGGATTTGACACACAAACCCATAAACTTATCAGGTTACAAAAACAAAAATCAAACTTAAGAACTATTTTGACTTGTTTAAGCTTTCGGCGGTTAACAGACCAAACCCCTTCCTCTTTCTTCCAATTAAAAAAATAAATAAAAATATCATGGTTAATTATGCATATTTTGATTAAAGTCATGTGATACAGTGTAATTATTCAAAGTATATTAATGAACAAACATACTCTTCATATCCAGGAAAATATTTTAAATCTGTTATTTATGACTCTAAACCTAATGTTTTTATCAGCCTCGCATTCAGTTTTCACTTTTCAGTGTTGTGTGGAAAACAGAATAACTTGTATGGTTAATTTTAAGCTATACCTCTATGGGGCTTGAAAATTATGGACCTCATTTTTGTTCTTTATTGTAGGAACAAAAGAGCACAAACATTCTTCAAATATTTTTTTTGTACAGTTTTGCAAAGCATGAGGGTGAGTAAATGATGACAGAGTGAGATATTCATTGAAGTCTTATAAACCGTGCACCCTGCAGCAAGGTCATGAATGACAGTAATAACTTTCAGTCATAGAGTGACACAGTTGTTCTTAAGAGTTTAAAAGTGATTCATGTTTTTTTTTTGTTTTTTTCAGCTGCCTCATACAGGCAGTTCATTCATATTGATTGTCACCTGGAACCAACAAGCATTATTTATTTGTGACCCTGGACCACAAAACCAGTCATAAGTAGCACGGGTATATTTGTAGCAATAGCCAACAATACATTGTATGGGTTCAAAATTATCGATTTTTCTTTTATGCCAAAAATAATTAGGATATTAAGTAAACATCATGTTCCATTAAGATATTTTGTAAATTTCCTACCGTAAATATATCAAAACTGAATTTTTGATTACGGTAGTAATATGCATTGCTAAGAACTTCATTTGGACAACTTTAAATTAAAAAAAAATTGACACTGGATTTGTGGTCCAGGGTCACATTTATTTAGAGGTTGTAGATTTGGTGAAAGGTTAACACTGTTTTTTTTTAATTTTTTTAAAGTTATATTTTTGGACTTTTATACCTTTTATTAGATAGGACAGTAGTGAGCAGACAGGAAAGCATTGGGTGGAGCGGGATCGGCAAAGGACCTCGAGATGGGAATCGAACCACTGCGAATCACCGCGAGTAGGCCTGTCGCAATAATCAATATATCGAATTATCGCGCAATATATGTACATGACCTCAATAATTTTTGGTGACCCAGTATATCGCCCATTATATTTACTTAAAAATGAATGTCACCATGTTTTGTACATTCCACTTGCGCCTGTGTCTTTTGCAGATTCTCGTACATAACGTGTAGTCATGAGGTGCTAGTTCAAATTTAATAAATGCTTCTACAAACAAAGTTTCATCTGCAGATATGGTCTTGTTTAGGGATCTGTGTCTTAGTGCACACGGACATCTGGCTAAGTAGTGATTGTGTTTTTCAGCAATAGTGTGCACTAGTGTTGTCACGGTACCAAAATTTCAGTATTCGGTACCGATACAAGTGAAAATCCACGGTTCTCGGTACCAATTTCGGTACCAAAGCAAAACACAAAAACATGCTAATTGAACAACATTTTTATTAA
>NW_015540892.1:1030548-1036218 GCF_001515605.1 Sinocyclocheilus anshuiensis
CCCATTATATTTACTTAAAAATTAATGTCACCATGTTTTTTTACATTCCACTTGCGCTTGTGTCTTTTGCAGCTTCTCGTACATAACGTGGTGTAGTCATGAGGTGGTAGTTCAAAATTTAAAAATGCTTCTACAAACAAAGTTTAATCTGCAGATATGGTCTTGTTTAGGGATCTGTGCCTTTGTGCATACGGACATTTGACTGCTGAGTGCTGAGTAGTGATTGTGTTTTTCAGCAATAGTGTGCACCCTTAATTTACAGAGAAAAGAAGGTCAGGGAAAAATCTGTAGATGGTAAAATCTCCATACAAGTTATTTGTGAATTTTTCTTTTTTTCTACTTTGCACTTTTTGTTAGAAAATGTTTATTTACTATTTATTCAGGTTTTTTAAGGTATCTAATATTTTGATACTTAATTTCCATGATCTAAATATTCTTAAAAATTAAAAGTTTGTTGTAATTTGGAAGTGTGTAGGCCTTCTTGCATAATTATGCTGTTACATTATGATTATATATTCAGTGGCATAAAATGGTCTTTAAAATGACAATAATATCGCTTATCGCAATTATTTCTGGGGCAATATATCGCACAACAAAAAGTTGTTATCGTGACAGGCCTAACCGCGAGCACAGTTGCGCTATATGTCGGCACACTAACCACGACGTTATCTGGGCTGACACACTGCTGGTTTATTTTTTTTAAATGATATAATATAAAATGATATAATATTCATATAGTATTCTACACGTTTTTGCACGTGCACACCTGCCCAGGTCCTCCCAGACTCCTATTGTTTAATTAAGCTTTACACAATAAAAATTAAGCTTCACTACACTGCCACACCTAATCTTTCCCTTTACAGACAACTTTTGGCTTTTTCAAAGAAAATTGTTTAGTGGTGTTTCAGTGGTAGAGGTCTGTCCAAAAATACTAATGACCTACAGAGGTCATGCTCTTGTCTCAGCATGTTGCCGGCATCTGAATTACAAGGATGAGGGAACCGCTGGCAGAGGCTTGCGTTTTCCATCAGTGCGATAAGTTGTTGGGTTCAGTAATTGAAGCCGCTCAGGTAAAAAGAAATGTAAATAATGTAATGTGAGGCAAAGCCTGCACTAATCCATCTCATCTGTAGTTAGAGATGTAGGCCGTTTCTGGAAATTCACCACTGATGTTTTGTCAGCTGTAGACTAGCTCCCCTGGCATCGGAATATAGAATTTCTATTTAAGCCGTTTAGCACGGACAAGCTGGCACTGAGAGGGATGAGTATGCAAAACACGCACGCACACACACACACGGTGCTCAGGTGTGCCGGAGTTGCCATGGTGCTACCGCTGGTTAGGTCGACAGCGAGCTGGGCTAATTAACCCCTGTGGATGCAACTGCCTGCGGGTGGAAGTGGTTCTGGGTCATCCCTGCTGACTGGGAATTGCACCAAACGCTCCAACCTCTCCTTTTACTTCACTTGTTCCAGCTATAGTCAAGTGTGCTTGAGGAGTTTCCATATAAAAGGGTCACATTGTGATTTGGTGCAGCAACGGCGGACTTGTGTTGAAAAGAGATCCAGTGGTGTGACATTGTTATCACAGTATCACAACTTCCCACAGACATTTTAACAATACATAACTTGCGTGCCAAAAATCTGCCGCAATTGTTTCTTATGCATGGGAGGCCTGAGGGGGAAGCTGGATATTTCAATTGCATGTCTCGGTTTCATGCGGCTGTTTAATGTGTATTAATGAAGCGAAGTATGTGCCATGTAATGATAGCCATCTTCTCATCTAAAGACACTGTGACAGCACATAATTATGATAAGAAAGGCCTCTGGTTGAAGGTGTGCAATGTAGCTTGTGTATACAGTATATGTTTCTTAAAGACCCCATGAAAAGAAAACCACTTGGCTGAAAATCTCAGCAGACAATATGAGCTGAAATCAGATCAGATAACCCAAAACTTTGATGTGGAGAAAATCAGTTTGCAAGTGAAATGATCCAGGTTTATTTATATTTCATGTAAACACCGAATGATGGTGGTATATTGCCAGAAAGAGCTTGTGTTTAAGTTTGAGACTTATGTGTCCACTGTGCATGATTTATGCAGTGAATGTGCATCAGTCTCACTGAAGTCAATGGGAAGCACATTGCGGTCAAAATTCAAACGCACTTGCAAATTAATTGTATCTTTATCTAATTTTGCATGTACACTGTGTGACGTAATTCAAATACTATAAATAAAAAAATATTGTGCTGCATGTTTACATTTGCATTTTCATCGATGCTCTTCTTTGAAACTGATAAAGAGTGGTTTCAGTTCTTGACGTTCAGATTACATACATGTTAATGAGAAACTAACCTTGGTTTTGAGATATTATCCAAAATCAGTTTTATAGATATTTTGAGATTGTGTGTTGTTTCCAAAAGCAAGATCTCTGTTTGATTAGTTTGTTAATGCCATTATTTTATACTACGGCTGTAGTCATTTCCAAAAACACTTTGTTGTTGTGGAGATGAATGAATTAGACAAAAGTAGAGATACAGAGAATATAAAAGAAAAAAAGGACAATATAAAAATTATATTATTATATAGAGTATGTATGTATTATGTATTATAATAAAATGCCTTGATACTTTTACTAGTTATTTATCAGATTAAAATATATCAGTCTATTTTACTTTCTCCAGAAGATTATATTTTTTGTTCACTACATTGATTGCAGTTTGTTCTTCCTGTAGTGATGTATTTCCAATTAGAACAGCTGCTGGACATATAAAAAAAAATGGACCATTTTTGAATGACCGTTAGCTTTACTTGACAGCCTGGCAAAACCATTCTTGACTGCTTTAACCTGCATGTAAGCAGTGAATAAGTTTTTAAAATGAACTCGAGAAAGGACTTTCTCTTTCTAGAAAGGATTATTAGGTCAAAATGGAAACAAAATGTAAATTTTATATTTGCATAAATGCTAATTTTTAAAAGTTAATTTAGTCAGCTTGTAGGTCTACATTAACAGACATGGACTAAAACTCTCTTTTAATAAGTACCAAACTTGGTGTGATATTATTTATAGTCAAATCATATATATATTCAGTACTTGATAGTATTGTTTTACATTTGGTGGAGCCTAGTGTTTAAAGTCTACCAAACCAAAAGTTTGCCGGTTTGAACCCTCCACGTTTTAGTTAGGTTAATTCCCTTTAACCTTAAGGCTTGTTCACACCGGGACGAATATCGCGCGCGATTATCGCCGACGTTTAACGCCTCGTGACTAAACAAAGGGCGCCAATGTGAGTGTGCACACCGACGCGCAAAACGCGAGGAGTAAAAAAAAAAAAGTCATTTTTTAAAAAACGCCTCGGGCTCGTTTTTTTGGTTTGACGCACCGTGTTAAAAACTGGCCGACCAATGAGATTGACTCTTTTGTTCACGTGCCTGGAGCTGCTGAAGTTACAGTAAAACACGACTTGGTGGCGCTCAAGCACAAAACGGTCTTGCTGAGCACACATTGATACTTAACGACAAAGAGGAAGTAAGTAGACCAAGAAGATGCATCGAGGCAAGATGAATGTAGAGCTGCTGGTCTCATTGGTGTCTGAACACAAAGGGCTTTATGACAAACGCGACTACAAAAATCTCGATAAGAGGGAGTTGTTATGGAAAGGAATTGCAGATCAAATAGGATTCGATGTGTACCGGGTTATTTCTGTTTTTCATTAAGCGCCATCTAATGTCAGGGAGTGAATTTGCACGTTCACTTGGCTCATCGCCTGCGAAAATCGCTTGGGTATGAACACAAAAGACGCGTCGAAAAAAGTCGTGTACGAGACTTTACATTGTGATTTTGAGTGAACGTTGCCGAAACAACTGTGAAAGTGAAAGTGACGTGACATGTGGCCAAGTATGGTGACCCATACTTGGAATTAGTGCTCTGCATTTAACCCATCCAAAGTGCACACACACAGCAGTTGGGGGTTCGGTGCCTTGCTCAAGGGCACCTCAGTTGTGGTATTGAAGGTGGGAGAGAGCGCTGTACATTCACTCCCCCCACCTACAATCCCTGCCGGTACGAGACTCGAACCCGCAACCTTTGGTTTACGAGTCCGACTCTCTAACCATTAGGCCACGACTTTCCCCAACTGTCCCCCTCTGTGCTTGTAGAGTTTCTCAGGAAGACATTAGCACTGCCTCCTGTTATCAGTAAAATCTCATTGTGAGTAGTAGCTGTTCTCAAAGCAGTGGTGTTGGCGTTTATGTTCAAAAGTGGTGCTTAGGGAGTAGAGCCTCTCCCTCCAGGGTCAGCATTTTTGCACAGTATTGTGGGTATTTGCACTTCAACAGCTCATTGGATGCTTGATGTGTTCAGTTTGAATGTGCAGTATCCTGTTTCATGCCACTATTATTCCCATAGCAAATGAGGTGCCTTTGCCATGAGTATATTGATATGTTTTGTAATCAATAATAAGCTGCTCAGTTTGCAAAATGTTTGTTAGTCTACATGTAACAACTAATGGAATGAGATGGAAATATTAATTAGACATGCAGATGGTGTGTCTTACACAAAGCAACAAGTGAGGTGTGGCAAAACTAGGCCACTCTCTTATTACAAAGCTGTCTACACGGTATATGCTCCATCTGAACAGTCTAGCTAGTATGTTGTATTGCATCACACTGCTTACTTGCAGTGTACTCATAGTGTTTGATAATTTAATTTGAGTAAAATAGAACGGAGGGTTCAGAACTGAGTTTTGAACAATGATTGATAGTATTTCGAAAACATTTTGATGCAAAACTGTTCATTACACCATACTGACATATGTCAGGAATTGTCTGAAATCAGTAAAATCAGGGTGACATCCAAAATGTGTATTGTTGAAGGTCCTCCATGAGAAGGAATATTTAAAATTAATTTTGAGCAGAGCAACAACCTAAAGGTCATAAAATCTTACTGTGGAGGTAATGTGGCTAGTCTTACGTAACAAGACAAGTTTTGGACAAGTTAGTCAAAGAATACTTGCAGGGAAATGTCTAATTAGACTACAAGATACATTTTGCTACATTAAAGATATTTTATTTTTATAAATATGAAAGCAAAAAGAAAGCTGTAATTAGATGAATACACAACATGCACAAAAGTTCATGTATCATGATTCAAATTTATGTATCATGATATTACTTCAGCGTGGTTCAAAGAATATCATGTGAAAAAACGTGGTACTGGTGATAATCATATTCATAAATGCCTTGTAGGGCTGTGCGATATTGAAGAAAAATGCGATATGCAATACCTTGTTAAAAAATGCGATATTCGATATGCGATACGATATTGCTTAAAGTGTGTAAAATCAATTTAAATTATATTTTAAAATATTTAAAAATGAAAATAATATAACCAATTTGTTTCACATTCTTTCTTGGAAAAGAAAGAATCACTACAACTTCTGAAAGTGACCAGCAGTGTTTTAGCATTACATAAAAAGTAATGTCACAAATCAGAAAATGTCATTTTAACATCAGTGTGAGCATACAAACAAAAAACATTAATGACACTAAATTTATATCATTGTAACTTTGCTTTCCATACACTTTAAAGGTCCCATGACATGCTGCTTTTTGGATGCTTTTATATAGGCCTAAGTGGTCCCTAGTACTGTATCTGAAGTCTCTTTCCCGAAAT
>NW_015540892.1:1036356-1036791 GCF_001515605.1 Sinocyclocheilus anshuiensis
GCTCGGTTTACACCTATCGCCATTTCTAGCCACTGGGGGACCATAGGCAGGCTAGGGGAACTCATATTAATGTTAAAAAACCTCATAAAGTGAAATTTTCATGCCATGGGACCTTTAAGTACTTCTTCATATACCACAGCAAAAACTATAGTCTGGCAAGTGAACAGTCAGTAAAAAAGAAAGAAAAAGGAAAAAAAGAAATACACAATTTACAAGCATCAGATATCGCACACCCTTGCCATATGCATATTGCGATATTTATATTTGCGATATTTCGGTAATTTTGATATATCGTGCAGCCCTAATGCCTTGTATTGTCATGGGTTTTTGTCATTGGAATATTTTGTACCAAGTAGTGGTCGATAGGGTTGGGTATCGATTGGGTTTTTTACGATACCGGTGCCAAATCGATACTTTTAAAACGGTACCGGTGCC
>NW_015540892.1:1037341-1039351 GCF_001515605.1 Sinocyclocheilus anshuiensis
CATTCAAAGATTTGTTTAAATGATATAAATGCGTATTTGCTAAATGCTGACGGCAAACAAGAAAGTATTATAATGTTTGCCTTTCTATTACTAATAATATAAAAGCAATCGTTATAATACTTTTTGTATACATTTTAATTCCTTTGTTTAACCGTTCTATCTGATTATTAGACCGATTTCTGTCCGTATTAGACAGAACAGAACTGTTAATGACAACAGCGAACAAGAGGGAGAATGTGAGCACTGTGTGCTCAGGCGCTGCCGCTGTGAGGACCATCAAAATAAAAGTCAGGCGCGCCGTCAAAATAAAAGTCCTGCCTCGAACGCATCGGCCAAACAGGAAAACTTATCGGCCGATGCCGATATTTAAAAAATGCCAAATGTCGGCCGATATATCGGCCTTGGCGATATATCGGTAAACCACTAGTACCAAGTGCTGTTTCTTTTAATGATTTAATTATTATATTTGAAAAATGCCTTTACTTTAGACATTCACAAGCTGATCTTAATAAACATTTTTTCATTGATGTATTTCAGCTTGGCTTTCAATAGATTCTATGGAAATCTTTAACTTTATCCAGCATTTTTTTGGACTTCGTTTTATCGCACATATGCCCTGTTCCCCTGGTAATTGCAGCACTGCATTTAAGGGTAGATATTGTTTAAAATGTACTCGGTGTTAAACACTTGACAAAGACAGCAGCTAAAAAGGCTGTGACTAATGCTGTCACTAGCTAATAAGAGAGCCAAAACAGCCTTGTTTCATCTTTAAGCAAGATACATACTTTACAAAAGTATGCAAAAACTCAAACTCAAAAGAAGATATTTCAAACAATGTTGAAGGTTTTTCATTTGAGTAAAATTACAGGGAAGAACTGAATAAAGCAGGTCTGTGTCAAATAGGCTACACAATCATTTAGGTTAATTATGACATTTTGGATGTCGTTAAAACTACTAGCCCCCTGTTCCCAAATGTGGAATTTAAAATGTCATTAAATCTGGTTGTTCACACCTCATATTTGAAGAAAAGACTCAAGAAATGGGTGTATAAAGTTGTGGAAATGTAGGGATGTAGAGTGTTGGAAGAGGGGAGACAACAACCAGAAAAACTATGATGAACAAATGAAGTAGGTATTAATAGACCATTCTTATATCATGAAATAAACATTTTAAGTTTCCATAGTTATTAGTCTGTGTGAAAAATGAGGAAGATCAAAACATTAAAAACATAATTTGTAAAATCTTCCTCACATTTATGAGTGCTTCAGTCTCTGAGCAAATTAAATATATCAATTTAACACACTTGGCAGGTTGAATAGAGGAATGGTTACTTTTCTGTCTATTCTTCTTTGAATTTTTGTCTTCTGTTTGTTAGAATAACCCATTGTGTCATTGCATTCATGATCAGACCTACTGCTGTTATTTGCTAATACTATTTATAGGCTAAAACTGAGGATGTAGATCCATACTCTCCATCTAGTCACAGTTCCAACTTCCAAATAAATGAATTTGCCTTACATTCTGTGACATTACTTTTCAAACCTAGCCCTGTTTACACCCAGTAATAAAGGGTTAGTTCACCCAAAAATGAAAATTAGCCCACAAATTACTCACCCTCAAGTCATCCTAGGTGTATATGACTTTCTTCTTTCAGACGAATCCAGTCGGAGTTATATTAAAAATTGTCTTAGAACTTTCAAGCTGTTTAATGCCACTCAGCGGGTGTTGCATGCATCAGTCCAAAAGAAGTTAAATAAAAAACGCCCATCCATAAAAAAAAACATACATGGAAACATGGAAACATGGCGCAACGCTGACCTCATATGTCATCCGCCCGGAGCTGCTTCCGTGTAGGACTGTTGGTGCAAGCTAAATTAAAGTGATTATTACATTTTGAATATGGATATTTTTCTTACAAAAACGCATCGATTCGCTGCAGGATGCCTTTGTTCACCCCCCGGAGCCATGTGAGACACTTTTTTTTTTATGGATGGGTGCTTTTTATTTAAC
>NW_015540892.1:1039654-1040180 GCF_001515605.1 Sinocyclocheilus anshuiensis
TAATATAACTCCGACTGGATTCGTCTGAAAGAAGAAAGTCATATACACCTAGGATGACTTGAGGGTGAGTAATTTGTGGGCTAATTTTCATTTTTGGGTGAACTAACCCTTTAAGATGCATTTTTGTCAATCCGATTATAAAGGGACAAGGCTACATACAGGTGTAAACAGGGTCTGAAATGTTTTGAGCTTGTCCATTTTGACCACTTCCAAAGGTTGTTGTAAAATGCATTAGACCGGATTGCTTTGGCAGTGTAGACGCTCATGTGGTCAAATGTGTTCGAACAGTTGCAAAACTTATTTTTGCCTACAGACCTAATTCTTCAACATTACTGGACGTGTTGTTAAAGCGCGCTAGCCAGATGGGATTTAAAGTTCACCGGCTGAAATAGTAAGTTTGGTTTGAAGGTAAAAAAAAAATCATAACAGCTGATTATGACCGAAAGTGAGCAAAAGAGACTTAATAAAACAGCAAGTGTAAACAGGGCCTTTAAAGGATTATACCCCCCCCCCCCCCCCCCCACGG
>NW_015540892.1:1040229-1043527 GCF_001515605.1 Sinocyclocheilus anshuiensis
GCATTTGAGGGTGAGATCGGCCCCCTACTTTCAGAACTGCATTTCAGGGTTTCAGGCCCTATTCTCTTTTTCTGACAGCCAAAATTCCCTGCACTCTGCAATTTGGAGGTCCAAAACTCCCTTTCTCTTCTCTCCCACTCCACTTTTCTGGCTGCTATCGCTTTGCTGAGTGTGCGAGAGTTTTCTCAGGAACAACAGTGACTCACTTTTGAGGGAGGGGGCATGCGAGCTGTGTCTGGTGATGCATGATGATGTCATCTCCCCTCTCAAGGCAGTCATCCAGTTGTGCGTGCGTTTGAGAGCAAGCACGTCTGTGTCATCGTTCTGTGCTGAGGTTACATCTCTTGCTCGTTGCAGTTTCATCTGTGATGTGATTGTCTGTACGTTGACAACGTCTCCCACTCGCCTGTCAGTCTCTCTGTCCGCCATCTGTCTGTCACACTGCAGCACTGCGCTCGACTCAGAGACAGGAACAGTGATCAAGCGGGACAAACTGTGACTATAAATTATACATGCGCAGAGGCAGCTATCACTTTGGCACTGATGCTTGTCACACGGTATTCACTCCCTAAAATCTTAGGCAATGGATTGTACAGTAGACTGAAGCACAGCACGTCTGTGCTAGTAGCTGCAACTTTAAATTTTTTTGTGATAATTATCTGCAAATTATTTATTGGATTATTATATTTATATTTTTGTCCAAAGAATTTATGCCGTCGCTGTCTAGTCTGTATTGGTACCTTGCATACTTTAAAGGGGTCAAATGATGTTGCTAAAAAGAACATTATTTTGTGTATTTGGTGTAATGAAATGTGTTTATGTGGTTTAAGGTTAAAAAAACATTATTTTCCACATAATGTACATTATTGTTTCTCCTCTATGCCCCGCCTTTCTGAAACGCGTCGATTTTTACAAAGCTCATCGGTCTGAAAAGTGAAGTGTGCTCTGATTGGCCAGCGATCTAGTGTGTTGTGATTGGCTGAATACCTCAAGCGTGTGACGGAAATGTTACGCCCCTTATACCATACTGTGATGCCGTGTCCTGGAGCGACGAGACAAAAACATTAAAACCCATTATAAATGAGGCATTTGTTGCATCCAGTGGGGACATAATTACAGATTATAATTACTTATACTGTCTTTTTACGCATTGCGCTGCGTATCGCGCCATGTAAACATAAAACCATGTCTGCATTTGTGATCGGAGAAATGACAAACAACAAGCGCTACTCTACACTGCTCAAAACTCGTGTTTGAATCATCAGTGGCAAATCCTTTAAATATGAAAACTAACTTACAGACTGTGAGTCAGAACAGCCGGCATTGTACTCTCCCAGGATCAGGATATAGCCGTCCATAAAATGCGCTGCACACATCTGAATATTTGGGTTGAACTGTTCTGGAACAGTGTTGTAAATACAACTTAACCACTGATTTCTAGTCGTGTCCTCTTTTGGAAGGCCAAACAAAGTATTTTCGTTCCCACATCGTGACGTAGACGTGTTTAAACGAGGCGTTTAAGTAGGGCGTGGAACAGTCCTAACTTTTATAAAGAATATCTCTTAGGGTTTGAGACTTTAGTCTTTGCAACTTTAGGTATCTTATCTATTCACGAACAGCTTGTAACACTCCAAAGAGAAAGGAAAACTTGAAATTGCATCATTTTAATGGTAAAATGCCGTGGTAAAAACATTAGTTATTTCCCTTAATAATACTGTCATAGATCTAATGGAACATTTAATGTAGTTTTACAGTAAAATACTATTAAATGTATAGTACAGTTTTTGGAAGTGAAACTCAAAAAGTCATCTTATAATTTACATTTCCATCCACCTATTTTTGTGCACATTTTGGAATATCGTGCATAAATTGTAAAAATACGCATAAAAAACTATGCGCACATTTGAGTAGGATAAACTTTTTATCCGATAAGAAAAAATGTGCGTAAACTACGATGCTGTAGCGTCTGCGTAAAATCATGGATGGTCTTTGGTGTTTTATGGCTTAAGAGACCCCTTTTAGCCTTTGACATTTGCATATAAATTACAGTCCTGGCCACAGATTCTACATTTATATGGGTGCTAAATTTGTCAAATGGTTCCCCCCACTATCAAGGGGATGCTAAGCAGTCTACCACTATCATCTCCCCATCTGACTTCAAACAGTTTCCAAAGAGAAGTAAATGACCCCCGCTGCCAGGCGCCAACGGGCCTGGCTGACCTGCAAAACTACACCATACACACAATACACAACACACACACATATAGACCTTTTCTTTATTTAGACAATAATTAATCAGTTACAATTGTATCTGGTATATGCATGTGTTGTTCGTATGTTTCCATATTGTATTAGCCTCGTTACAACTCTTTATTTGTATTAGTTAGACTCTCAGTGCTTATATACAGGTATATGAGTGTATCTCTGCTTTAAGATCTTCTAAATGTTTCGTTCTTGGTATCAAAATGATCTGCTCTTTATTCCTCAAACAATGATGTACACTATGTGATCGTGAAATGCATCATACTGTTTGTACTAGGGATGCACCGATACCACTTTTTCCAGTACTCGACCGATACTGATACTTTTATTTTTGGTACTTGCCGATACCGAGTACCGATACCAATTTTTTTATTGCATTTGTAAATTTTTTAAATATTGGGTACAGAAACCAAAAGAGTATGTATATTGTTAGTTGGTTAACTTCATTTATCAAATAGATACAGTCAAACCTAAATTTGTTCAGACACCTTCAACATTTCTCCCATTATCACAGTTTATTCGCTATAGTTTAGAAAATGGTAATAAAATATGACAAGAACTCAGATTTAAACTGTGTCAGAACAAATTCAGCTTGATAATGTTAGATAACTTTGATAGAAAGGTATGTAATAGATTACAATCAACCAAAAATTATTCAGACAGCTGTTAGTATGACAGTATTTGCACAACTATCAATACTTAGTCAGGCAACCCTTAGCCTCAATGACAGCCTGTAGTCTCATGTGCATGCTGTCACCCAGCTTCATGCAAACTTGAACTTCAATGTTTTTTCCCAGACTCGGTCTGAATAATTTTTGGTCCCAAATTTGTATCAGTTTTACTGGTAGTCCACTGTATGTTTCTTTGTTTGAATATGGCGCTTATCACATGCTGTGTGGTATCGGCGTTTGGTATCGGGGCATTTTAACTAATACGAGTACATGAGCTCAGTATCGGGCCCGATACCGATACTGGTGCATCCCTAGTTTGTACCATATTTTGGGTAAAACTGCACCAATCCTCCAGACCGGCCATA
>NW_015540892.1:1043615-1056022 GCF_001515605.1 Sinocyclocheilus anshuiensis
CGAAATGATCTTTGCTCAGAAAACCTCTTCTTTTGAGACGACACTATCCAAGACTCCTCAAGACTCTCCTCTTGAGTTTGATTTTCCGGCAGTTTTTCATCTTCAAGTAACTCTGTCGAGCTGCTGTGGACTTTCCTATCTTCAGAAGAACCAGAAGTAAACTTCCAGCTCACTTCTAAAAGAACTTATCAAGAACCATTGTCTACCGCATCAGGATTCTTGTTTCAGCAACGAAGCCAATGCAAGTAACCATTTACAACTATTTGGATGCGTGTGTAAGCTTGAGCCCCTTTTAAGGTGATTTTTTGATTCTTTGATGATTCTCATTAGGTTGTGGTTAATTGATGTGAAATACTGCCATTCTTTTGCTCTTCTCTCTCTTTCCTTACTTGGCTTCATTCTGTATATATGTGTTTTGCTTAGTTAGTTATATGTTAGATATAGTTTCATTTATTAAATCCCGTATATTCACAATTGATTGCCTCTGAGTGCTGCTCACAATTCGAAGTCACTGGATGTTTGATCCCTTGCTACATGCTAAGTTAATGCTAGTACTGTATGCAGGAAAGTTATTCTTTCTTGGCCAGGAAAATAATCTTTCCTTGAATTGATAAATGATTATATTGTCTGCTCGGTGGATGGACAGATCAAATAATTGTAATATTGATTCTGCTACAGTTAATTCTAAGATCTAATCTAAATATTTATTATTAATCATAACCAGTTATAATTAGTCATACATTTTTCCCTTTTGAGCTGATTTACTACAATGCAAACACATTTACTGAATAAATTCCTCCATGAGCATCGAAAAAGTCATGTGACTTTGCGCTATGAGATGGGATAACTTGACTAGCAGCGAACCGGTCTTGTTCAAAGCATCTTTATGTTGTTATGGTCATTCTGAAATGCCTGAGCAAAGTCTGTCGCCTAAGTATTTCTGTATAATTGTCTTACACGACTGCGTTCCCAAACAGCTGGCACCCCCCTCCGAAAGCGTTGACTGCATTTATTGTGTTTCGTCTGCTCACTCTGAGGTGCAAGTAATTTTTCATATGAAAATGATTATATTCAGTGGCTTCTCCTATATTCTTAGTGATATATAGTGCCAGTTTACCAGGAAGTGGCGATTTTGTTCTCTTTGACTCGTTGGATGGAAACTGTGCTTTATTCGCAAATGTTTTATGCGATATTCATATTTTATGCGGTATTTTATGCAGTTTTGCACATAAGTTTAATGCAAATCTTTGGATGGAAACAGCTAGTGAAAACTGTAAATTGACATTCAAATAATTGTCTTTGACAGCTCACATTTGGTAGTTTTTCATTGAAATACTGATTCTTTTTTTTCTTATCAGCTTTGTGAATTATTGTGTTTTATTTTTCATATTATGTTATGTTAATGTTCATTGCATTTTTAGTATCATGTGTTACCATGATAGTGTTTGTGTTTATGAAACTGTGTACCTTCTATATTTATTTACCTCACTTTGTTGAAAAATCTACTTGTGATTAGGGTTGGGTATCGAAAACCGGTTCCATTTTAGAACCGGTTCCAAATTTCCAAGAACCGGGTATTCGATAAGACGTGTGCATTTCGATTCTGCTTAACGATTCCTGCGTTCGCATTTTAATGTAATTAAAAATTATTTAAGTGCAGGAACGGAAAGAACTTGCTCCCTGTTTGCGTGCAGCGCACACGAAGCGCGAGCACAGAGAACAGAGGTCGCGGTACGGGTTCCCGGTTTGTGTCCGTTCTCGAACCGTTCCGTGTATTTCCACTGTAGAAAAGGTTGTTCTGGGCTGAAACTGACTTTCATATTTGTCGACCAATATGCAGAAAACTACGTCAGTATATCATCATAAACACAGCCGTTTTTGTCTTACGTGAACGTAAACAGATGAGAAAGAAAACACACATGTACAGTATTTTTAGATCTGCGTGCGTTCGGTGTTAAAGAGACAGCAGCCTAATAAACGCGCTGCCTGTCATTAATGTTAATCAAAGAACAAAAGAAAATCATTCACTGGTCTTGACTGAATATATTTAATAACTTTAATTGATGAATCTATATTTTATTTATGAAAAGAAAACTGTGCAGTGTTTTTAAACTTTTAATTACAGTTTCTGTACCTGAAATTTTGTTCAGTTGTATTTATTTATGATATTGCTAATTGATTTGTTTGTTCCTATCTTATTACTGACTGTTTACTTGTCTTTAACACTTTAATATTTGAAATTTATATTAATCTAGTTGTTTTTGCTGTGGTATTTTTTTTAAAGGCAAATTCCTCTTGCAGTGTTCTATAGGCTGCTGATTTTTGCTCGTGTTATTCAGCTGCAACAGAATGCTTTGTAAAAAAATCGAATTGTTTGACTTATTTTTTTTTATATTGGATTTTTTATCTTATTGGAATTGAAACTAGGAATCGATAAAAATCGGAATCGATAAGCAGAATTGAAATCGATAAAATTCAAACGATACCCAACCCTACTTGTGATGAACTTTGATCCATCATGTGGCTGTTATTTTACAACCCAAGATGGTTGCTAGCATAGTTTAGAAGTAGATTTACAGTGGATTTTAGTAATTTGGTGTATTAACATTATTTTTTATATTGTTTTGCATTTCTTCATTTTTAATAAAGTAGTGTGTAGTTAGTGTGTTTAACACACAAAAGTGATAATCAGCCTCAAACAGGGAGTATTCTAAACTGATCAAGAAAATTTGGTTATTGTAATTGGATCAGTAAATTGAAAAAGTGGTGCACCGCTATATGTTGCTACCAGAAGAGTCCAGCCTCCTTTTGTGTTTTAAGAAACACAGATACTCATTGAAATAATAATAAAAATAATATTTTTTTCTTTGCTTTTGACCTTGATGATTAAATTTCACAATATAAAAGACTACTTTATTTGTTAGAGTGTTGAACTTGCTTCTGAAAGGCAGAGCTGCCGAAGGATTCATTGCTTCATCTGTTATGCAATGTGAATTTTACTCTCACTTCAATAGATATTCACTTTGCTCTTGTCTGTGATTCTTTACATTTTTTTGTTTTGCGTTTGATATGAAAGGGCCTTATGACCTAGCAGGGAGACCAGAGTCTGTTCGGTTTGAAAGAAAGCGTCGTTTCAGTGACATCAAGGCCATTATATGATTTGATCCAATTTGAGCCCTGTTGACTGTTCTTTTTTTAAGCAATACAGACACGGAGGTTGACATCTCCTCCTCCTCCAAAGAAAATCTCAGTCCAATTCCCTGCCTCTCTCACAGATGCATTAAAGCTGCGTCACATTCATCATGTTCCTTAACTCGATTTGCTGACCAGCTCAGCATTTCTGTTTGACCCCTGAATAACTGAATTCTTCTCACATCATTCTCGTCTGGACGCAAAAGAATGAGGAAGTGATTTTATCCTGGTTTTTGTAGAGCCTTATTTATTCCACTGATCTTTGTTAGGAAACTGAATAGACAGGCGAGGTTCAGACGTTGTGGTTTGGTGCCGTGACACACTTCATTTTCTTTTCCTGTCTGTGGAAAACCGTGAATTAGCACATTGTTTGCTAGATACACATCATGGTTTCACTTTAGAAAGGAATGGAGCCAAAGCTGCTGAGAGAAATTGAGAAGGACGTGCACAGGAGGGGCGAGACATTAGAGGGCCGCCTTGAGTGCTTCAGAGATCCATGTGGAGGAATGAGTTTAGTCGCCCTTTGTGACCTAAAATACAGTATGCAATTGAATTATGCTGCAAATCGCATCTGGCTGTTCTTCCTCCCAAGAGACCTAGGTTAGCTGCATGCACAGACCCGTGATTATTCTCCTTTCGGGCTCACAGAACCCTGTGCTGTTTCTCTGCACTAAATGAGACCCTCTCTTCTTGCCTAAAAACATGTTTCTATTGAATTCACAAATAGCGATTGAACATCTTTCACTGTAGGCTTTAGTTCACTGCTTGGCTTTTTTTTTTTAATTGAGGACCCCATGTTGTCCAACACAATATACAAAGCCCCCTCAAGTAAGATATTTTCAGTATTTCTGCTGTAATTTTGACAAAGTTTATTTGCTTTTAGAATTGATTTCTCTATGGAAATTGGAAGTATCTATATATACAAAATTTGCATTTGTATTTTGTATTTGTATGTAGGGTTGTAACGGTATGAGATTTTCATGGTATGATAATCATCTCCAAAAACATCTTGGTTTCACGGTATATATTAAACAATAATTCTTATCAGTAACAATGATTCTTAAAAGGATAAGAACAAGATTTTTGAGTGAACAAATCCTTTATTACAACAAACTTTTAACCATTTTAATGAAAGTGTGGAAGTCTTCCTTCTGAAAAAAATATTATTAAAAAACAATTAAAAAATAAAGCTATACATTGTATGTATAGCTATATAACACCTTAACATTTTAATGAATGTTTTAAAATGTTATCAAATAAATTTAACAACTCCTTTTGGACAGCGGTATACTAAGTTAAAACATGAACAAACATGATATTCCTTAAAACTAATGTTTAAATAAATTCTATTATTATAAAGAATATTATTATTGTTGTTATTATAACTTTGAAGTACATTCCATTGTACAATGCTAATATATTTCTGTCATAATTTCAAGTTAAATCGAACTTTTATTTTGAAGGGTTGTAGCGAACCTTTGAGTTTCAGAGTGTATTTGACAATGTTCTTTTTTTTTGTTTATTTACGTTTTCTCTCAGAGCAGCTCTGGTGATGTTCATGTATATGTAGATGCTGAAAACACCATTAGCATCATGTATGCGTACTTCAGTATGTAGTAGATAAAACGGCGCCACTCAGATTATTTATATAGCAGTCTCTTTGCGCTTAAATATTCACAGACTCGTTATATCATATCTACTTTTGATTTATCCACCCATCCGATTTGCGCGTTTTACATGACATCCTCATTATACTGTAAATTCCATGTTCACGACTGCACCGGATTCCCTCTGCGTCACGGAAATCAAGTCTTTAACTTATAACTTGTTATTAATGCGACATACTTTTATCTGCACGGAGGGATGGTGTTCGCGGATATGAACGAACATTTCGGATGTATTGCCTCCTTTTGCAGCCACTTTGCATCCACATTTTTTGCAAATTGGATATCTGTCCTCAAGGGCAACCTGCGTTCGTTTTTTTTAATATCCAATTCCGAAGTATTCCCATACTGCAGATTTTAACTTTTTTCAGTGGGGGGTGGAGATTAGATTAGTGCTGGGCGGTATGACCAAAAATTTATATCACGGTATTTTTCAAAATTATACCGGTTTCACGAGATATCATTTCTGTCTCTGCCATTTTCTCTGCTGCATGTGCATGTAAGCCAAGCGGAAAGTTGCATATTATGCGCAGGTAAAAAAAATTTTCATTCATTTTTTTTAGAAAAACCATAGATATG
The DNA here is from genome assembly GCF_001515605.1 of Sinocyclocheilus anshuiensis. Taxonomy (NCBI): domain Eukaryota; kingdom Metazoa; phylum Chordata; class Actinopteri; order Cypriniformes; family Cyprinidae; genus Sinocyclocheilus; species Sinocyclocheilus anshuiensis. The sequence continues at coordinate 1,049,051 of NW_015540892.1, forward strand.
CAAATGTTCACGGTATGATAACCATGCACTTTCAAACCGTGATAGACCGTCATACTGTTCCAACCCTACTTGGAAGTTTTCTGAGGCTCCGTAGTGGCTCCAGGCCCCTGGTTAAGAACCACTGTCTCCTTGCTTGCCTTGCTTTCTTTTTAGAATCTTTATTTATCACCAGGCATCCAGCTTTGAAGTGGCAAGCCCACTGACTGGGTGGTTGTAATGCAATGGAACTGGCTTAGCTCAGTAATATTAATTAGGTTTTACTTGTCCAGGGCAATTGTGCTTCAGTTGAAAGGTCTTCAGGATGTACCACACTGACTTGGCCCTTAAGTTTAATTTTGGTCCACATATCAAATGTTGATTGAATATTTTACTTGCCATTTAACTGTAATATTGTTATATTGCAAATGCACACATTCTAATGTTCTGTATATCATTTCCAACTGTTATGTCAATGATTTAAAATCATATTACAATTAGAAATAAATGTACAATTTGCATATACACGTAAAGCGATCCATAGCACATTGATTAGCATAAATATAAAGTTCAAGCATGAATTTTAAAATCAATAAAAAATGCTGTTCACAGCAAAGTAAATCTATACTGCCTGCTTAAGAGTGATTTTGAAATCTGCCATCTTTGCTTATGGGAAGTTTTTAAGCCAATCACCATATGACTAATCGTTATGGAGCTGCAGGAAAATAATGTTATGACAACGCTGACTCGCTCATCACACCACAGGAACTCACAGTCTCAAGCCTTTCACTAGTAGTGACTGTCCTGAGCTGTGATATCAAAGACAGGAGATGTTGCAAAAAAGCCAGTTTCACTCTGTAAGAGCCCTTAAAAAGAAACCACACTGGAAACACATCTATACTACTGATATTAGCAGTATACGTGTTGCTTAAAAAAATGTGTCAGAAATACATGGTTGATTTTGAATAACCAAATGGAGGAAGATGTAGTTGTGACATTTGCTAGAGGGTCAACATGGTCATGCTAACCAGCCAAAAATGTACCTTTTTGTTCACAACCAATTTTACTTCAATGTTGTAGCATATATCAGCATATTCAGTGAGAGAATGTTGGGGCAGTGCTTGAGTTTAGCCATTGGAAATTGATTGGTTTGTAAATAGTGGGCGTTACACACCAGAATAGAGGTGGTTGGAGGGTAGATGTTTGAGAGACAAAAAGTAAATTAATTTTCATTGTCAGAAGTTAATAAATTTTTAGAAAGGTTACATAGACAGAGATGCACATTAAAAAATGTAAAAAAGTAAATGTTGGTTTCATGCTGAAACCCAATGGCTATTTCTGTGCATTATTGCCAGCAGTGATTTTTCAGTTTTCAGACTTTTGAAGATTTTCTGAAATGGTTTAAAAGACTGATCTTTTAAATTCATAAAAGATGAATTTAACATTGTAATAAACATCTATATTTTTTTGATAGGTTAATATCTTGATACTTGAAAAATGGCAGTGAACTCCATTTCCTGTTGGCTCAAATGTTTTAGAAACATTCATGAGTGTTGAACACAATGTGACCTCTCTGACATTCCTCCTACAAAGAACAAAAATTCAAGCCATGGTGCATGCAACCAGGTTAGTTAAAACGGGATGAAAATCGCTAAAAATGGTTTGCCATGCTGCTGTTTTCATGTAATGAATTTTACATTCACAGCTCCTTTGAATCCAGGACTAGTGAAAGTTTAATTTGCATTAATTTTTATTAATTTAACAGATGAATTAATTTAGAGTTTACAAATGGAAAGAATACAAGTACTTTCTGTTACATTCACATAGCGTCACAACGTAAAGTGACAGGAACAGTTCTTCCTTAGCAACCTGGGGCGCAGTGGTCATAACTAACTTTATGCCGTCTGTGTGAAGCATTTATGTCAGTGTCTATCACCTTCAGACAGCCTGGAGCTCTCCACCTGACTCTTTGACTGCCTGGCCTGTCATATAGAATTTTTCTAGCCTGTGTGCGCTTGTTTACATGCATGCCTGTGTCTGTTCATCACTCCGTCCATCACTTAGAATAGCAACAAGAACAAAAACAGCCTTTTGTAACCTCACTCTATTTGTGCTCTGTGATGCTGTTTCTGTCATCGTGATGGCTTTGTTTGTGTATATAAAATGTAGTTTTATTATTTTCTTGTATATGCTTAAAAATGTAATTACCCCAAAAAAGAAAATTCTGCTATTACATTACATTACATAAGGAATAATTGACGGCGGGTCACTGAATTATTAGAAAATAATGCATAATTCAAATTACATGTCCATATCACTTCACCAAATGATTTCAGTTCTTTCCTTACAGCTTATAACAGCAAAAAAACTAAAATCCCCAGTTTTTTGCCAAAATATTTCCATGTTTTTGCCACAAAATAAACTTTTTTAAAGCACATACTCTCTTTCTCCCGCACTCTCTCCCATAAAAATGCACACACATACAGTACGGACACACACTTGTCAGCGCTACTCTGGTAAAATAGTTTAGCAACTTAAAGGGGTCATATGATGTGATTTCAAGTTTTCCTTTCTGTACGTTTTCATATTTAAAGGATTTGCTACTGACTATTCAAACGCGAGTTTTGAGCAGTGTAGAGCAGTGCTAGTTGTTTGTCGTTTCTCCGATCACAAAGTGTCTCAGAAAGGCGGGGCATAGAGGAGAAACAATAATGTACAGTATGTGGAAAATAATGTGTTTTTTGAACCTTAAACCGCGTAAACACATTTCATTACACCAAATACACAAAATAATGTTCTTTTTAACAACATCATATGACCCCTTTAAGTCTTTTGCTGTAGTGTGTCATTAGGAATTATCAGTTTACATTCATTTTGCCATTAATTGTAATAATCCAGTGAGATTGCATGAAGAAAGAACAAACTAAGACAGACTAAATCGAAAAGAACTATGGCAACGTCTCCGAGATGCTTCAAGATACCTACATGCAAAGCTAGCTGAAAAACAATGTAATACAAAATATTTTTCGTCAATGTTAGAAATATGTTTCAAGATGGTAGTGAATGCAAGTTTAAGCAGGTTTAGTTTGAAAAAGTTTAATAGTAAATAAGACACAATTAGACAACATTTGAATAAAATAATAATAAGAAGAAATATTTATTTGCAACAACTGATGGAGTACCGAATGCTGCACACATGTGCAGCGTTGTCAGGGTTACATCTGGTCAGTCATTCCCTTTGTCAAGGGAGTTCCAAACGCTTATACGAAACCGTAATGCCTTACAACCTTCAAAGAACACACTTCAAGGGCTCTGCCCTTCGAAGGGAGTAGGGCATAATGATGCTCACTTCCATTTGGAATTCGCCCTATATTACACACAATTGCACATAGTTTGCACACAACATATGCCACACCATTTTAGGTAAAAAGTTAGAATTGTGAGATGAAAGTCACAAGTACCTTTTCCATTTTTTATTTAGTGGCGGAAACAAGCTTGCATATTATGTTGATCAAAAGTGACAGTAAAGGCATATTTTTTTTCTAAAGATTTCTATTTAAAATAAACTTTCTATTCAAAGAGCCCTAAAATTTGTGAAAAATGTGTTTCAACACAATTTCAACAAAAATATTAAGTAAAACAATAGTTCCCTTTCAGTCGGTCACTCCCGACGTCACGTCGGTTGACCGACGAAATTGGGATCTCGCTTAGAGGGACCTGAAAGGGAACGTCTCGGTTACGTATGTAACCCTCGTTCCCTGAAGGAGGGAACGGAGACGTCACGTCCCGTCGCCACAGCTCCTGTACCACCGCTGAGCGGCCGGGTCAAATCAGCATATTAGAATGATTTCTGAAGGATCATTTGAAACTTTAGACTGGAGTAATCTCCGCTGAAAATTCAGCTTTGCCGTCACATGAAAAAATTACATGAAAAATAAATAAATGAAAATATATTAAAATAGAACAGTTTTAAATTGTAATATTTCACGAGTTTCACAATCATATTTTATCAGTTCCACAGTGTATGTTAGGTAAAGACATTGTTTTCAAAAAGATCCTTGATTACGGTGATAATAATAAGTCTTTATTACTGCGGCTTGGCATTTTCACGCCAAAATGTCTCATAATATGAAATCAACACCCTCTCATTCCTGTGTGTGTCTTCATGGGTTTATTTATAGACTTGTAAGGACACTCTGTAAGTATGAATACAAATGAGATATGTGGCCTTCAAAATATGCAGCACAAAAGCAGCCTCTGTTCTTATGCGTAGTAGCACATTCACACCACTCTGTGGCGGCAGTGAGCTTTGATTGCACTCGGCAGAATAGATTCATGAACAAATATGAAAATCTATACATGTGTCCAGAAATAAGAAGGATACTTGTTTTTCATGTACAGATATTGTATTTTTTTTCCACAGTTTGTTTCTCTCGCCATCTGATCAACACTCACTGCTCTTTTTTTATTTTAAGTTTGCATGTTTGCATACTTGTAGGTTTGTTGTGTACACACCACTGCTTTAGAAAACATAAAGTGCATGTGGTTGTTTTGAAGTGGAACCTGATTCCTTTGTATGTGATACAGGCTTCTTTAGCGTGTTTACATGCGTTATTCTGCACGCTGAGTCAATTTGTGGGTCTCAGTTTGGCTGCAGTTCTAGGTCAGACTCCCGTCTCGCATTATTTGTGCTTGCTCAAAGACGGCGCCACATCTCCCACGTTGATACACCGCTGCTTCAGGGGTCCTACTGTGGAGCGAGGGGCCCTGGCCAACAGTGCCTAAACAGCCAATTTGCAGTAATTTATGTCCTCATTTGTCACAAAAACGCGCACACACACACGCACACACACACACACACACACACATTTTGTTACCAATTTTGGTGTAGTTCTTAATGATATTTTTTCAATATTTTAATTGCATTTAATCTTTATTGATGGAAAAAATGCCATCATAATTCAAAGTCTCTTTTAGAACTGTTGTTTTGGCTGCAGTCTGTTCTTAATATATTTCTAACAGAGACCAATTCAGTTCAATTTTTGAAGTTGCGCACTCACACGGTGAATGATAATATTGTCTCTCCTAGGCCTCTAATGATGTCTCCAGGGCAGGAGTATGTATGCATATGTGTGTGTGTGCGCGTGTGTGTTTACGTAGGATGCTGTTCTTCCTCACACTGACAGCTCCTCTGCTTTATTACATTCTTTCTTTCTCTCTCTCTCTGACAAATAGAATATCTGACACTTTTACCCTTCCTTGCCCTCTAAGTCTCTCCTACCGTTCTTCCTCTTACCATCCCTTGTTCTTTCTGCAGCTGTCTTATTTAGCAAACACACCACTGCATGTGTCAGGTACTCCCATCGTCCCGTTGTGCATTTGTTGGGTGTGTTTATGTAGTAGACTGGTGGAATTCTGAGACTTTGTTTCATGGGAGACTGACAGCTACTTAATGAGAATGGAAGTCACTTCAATAAAGCATTTACCCTCTGTGGGTGTTGGGCTTCCGTGACCGCTGATGTGGAGGGGTCTTAACACAATGGATGTCATTGAATTTTTGCTGTTTTTTTCCTAAAAGAATGTGAAAAGGACTTTTTGAGATAAGAATTTCTTTGAGACATGTCCAAGACATTTCCTTTTAAAGTCTTTATAACCTAAATAACTGATACTGTGACTTCCTCTTTCTGTATTTATATAATGGAGCACACATGGACACAAGGGAAGGGCTGCACCAGCCATTTGTAAGGTCTTTCTCAAATTGGGACATGAAGTTGACACTAGTAACTAGTGACTGACTACTAGTTTGTAACTCTGTTCTTAATTTGGTTGTACCATTGTTCATAAGGAAGAATTTAGCCAGTATGTTGTAAACTCTCCATAAGTGGTGTGTAGTTGCACCTTTTATTGATCTAATAAGAAGCCTACAAATGTTTATCCACTTTAGTTAATACTGTACATAAATAATCATGAAGTAAAATTAGTATAATTAAATATGTAAGGAACTATATCTAAAAATAATAAATACACTACCGTTTGGGATCAGTAAGACTTAAAAAAAAAAAAAAAAGTATACTTTTATTCAGCAAAGATGCATGAAATGTATCAAACGTGACAGTAAGATAAAAAGTACATTTCAAATAAATAGTTTTATTTATTTATTTATTTTTTTTAAAGAAAATGGCATGGTTTCCACAAAAATATTATGCAACATGACTGTTTTTTTTAACATTGATAATAAGAAGAAATGTTTCTTGACACCAAATCAGCATTACTGAAGGATCATGTGACACTGAAGCCTGAAAAAATGTCTGTTGAAAATTCAGCTTTTTCATCCCAGAGATAAATTACATTTTAAAATATATTAAAATTGAAAACGGTTATTTTAAATTGCATTAAAGGGGTCATATGATGCGATTTCAATTTTTCCTTTCACCGGCCGCACCGTTCTCAAGCCCGCCGTCTCTACTCACTCTAGCCCTCCGGCCGTTCCTCAGTCTATCCCCCGGCCTCTGCTCACTCTAGGCCGCTGTGTGTGACGCTGTGTTTCGTTGTGAAAGTGAAACTACTTTGTTTGGTCTTCCAAAAATGGACACGACTAGAAATCAGTGGTTAAGTTGTATTTACAACACTGTTCCAGAACACTTCAACCCAAATATTCAGATGTGTGCAGCACATTTTATGGAGGACTGTTTACTGATCCTGGTAGAGTAGACTACAATGCCGGCTGTTCTGACTCACAGACTGTAAGTACGTTTTTTTATATTTAAAGAGTTTTTATATTTTATATTTTTTATATTTTAAGTTAGTTTTTTGGGCAGTGTAGAGTAGGACTTGTTGTTTGTCGTTTCTCCGATCACAAATGCAGACATGGTTTTATGTTTACGCGGCGCGATGCAACGCAACGCGTAAAAAGACAGTATAAGTCATTATAATCCGTCTTATAATGGGTTGTCATGTTTTTGAATCATCGCTCCGGCCGGACAGGGCATCATCACA
>NW_015540892.1:1056034-1061664 GCF_001515605.1 Sinocyclocheilus anshuiensis
AAACAAATTTCATTACACCAAATACACAAAATAATGTTCTTTTTAGCAGCATCATATGACCCCTTTAATATCTTACAGTATTGCTGTTTTTACTATATTTTTGATCAAATAAATGAGCCTAGGTGAGCATAAGAGACAAATTAATACAGCAAACTATGAAAATTTACATTTTGATTTATATTTTTGTTTTAACATGACATGCCTGGCATGCATCAGCACAAGGTGATGCACACACTATTTATATTGATTTTGTGCTGATGAGTCAGATAATGTTCTTAAAATGTAAAAATAAAAGTAAAATCTTAAAGGAGTCCTATTATGCTCTTTTACAAAGTCTTGATTTTGTTTTGGGGGTGTACTAAAACATGCTCTCATATTAAGAAAATCACTACATTCCCACACATCCTCAACCCAAGACATTGCTCGGGAAGCACACATTACACTTAAAATTAGGTATAATTATCTAGGATGATCAATTTTTCTTGTCTATATTTCAGTGTTTCACTGAACAAAATTTCCAGTACAGAAACTGTAATTAAAAGTTTAAAAACTGCATAGTTTTCTTTTCATAAATAAAATATAGATTAATCAATTAAAGTTATTAAATATATTCAGTCAAGATCAGTGAATGATTTTCTTTTGTTCTTTGATTAACATTAATGACAGGCAGCGCGTTTATTAGGCTGCTGTCTCTTTAACACCGAACGCACGCAGATCTAAAAATACTGTACATGTGTTTTCTTTCTCATCTGTTTACGTTCACGTAAGACAAAAACGGCTGTTTATGATGATATACTGACGTAGTTTTCTGCATATTGGTCGACAAATATGAAAGAAGTCAGTTTCGGCCCGGACCAACCTTTTCTACAGTGGAAATACACGGAACGGTTCGAGAACGGACACAAACCGGGAACCCGTACCGCGACCTCTGTTATCTGTGCTCGCGCTTGCGCTACATGTGCGCTGTACGCAAACAGGGTGCGAGTTCTTTCCGTTCCTGCACTTTCTTGGAAATTTGGAACCGGTTCTAAAATGGAACCGGTTTTCGATACCCAACCCTACTCTCATACTTGGTGGTTCGAAAAACGCATTATTTTTCACATAATTTACGTTATTAAAGTACCTTTCTCCCAGCCTGGCACAAACGGCTCAATTAGTTCTGGGTGTGATGAAGGTCCGCCTTCTGAAAAACGAAATGTGTTGTGATTGATTAGCTATCCCAGTGCGTTGTGATTGGCGAACAGCTTAGACGGTGTTTCAGTACTGCCACGCCCCTTGCTCCGTCTCTCAACAAAAGCTTTTTGGCGAAATGTACTCCCTCATGTTGTGGAAGCTGTCCTCAGTGTCCTCTGAAATGCGCAGCACACAATAGCAAATTGGGGTTATAATGCTCAGGAACAGAGTTCCTGCAACCACTGTTTCCTGACATCATCTGCTTTCGGAAGCCCAAAGAAAGACGTTTGGGCACGGAGGTGAAAAAAACAGCGTTTCAGGTGGTCGCACACCGGACGAGAAGCGTTGCGTCGCGCCACTTCTTTAAAATTCGAACACATTATTTTCTATGAGTGTACGCACAACAGCGGCGCCGTTCGGCGTCTGTCCGCGGCGCCCAGCTATGTCGAGTTGTACTTGTTGTAAGAATTGTTCTAGACGTGGCGCTGCGCTTCTCGTCCAGTGTGCGAACGCCTTTAGACATGCCGAAAACTTGACGCTACTGCAGCTCTTCTTCTTCGTTTTCTCTGATGCACTAACTCTGCAGCACTTCTTCTTCGTCGTCGTCTTGCTTGATGCACCCCTACAAGTGTTCTAACCACGACCTTAAAAAACGAAATATATCTCCCTTTGGAGTGGACTTTGAGATTTGTAACTTTGTTGACCTTTTCTATACCCAAACATACATACTATACACTGGCTAAAATTAAAAAAGTGAAAAAGCATGATAGGACCCCTTTAAAATGTAAATGTACAGTACACGTGAATTTCAACAACAAAAGATTGAAGGCATGAAGACATACTTACTGATTTAATTTAATGTCTTATTTTATTCCAGTTGTTAGTCCTGATTTCAGCTAAATTAAATAGTGCAACAATCAAATATTTAGTTACAGCAACTAGACTAAGTTCATGCAACCAGCTTCAGATTCTTAGTAGTTAACAGGACATGTTCTCGCATTGCGATTTATGTTGGTCTGTGTACAACTGTTGCTCTATAACACATGCCTCAGGTAGACGTCTTTGGCTGTTGTATCATGTCTTACGGTAGGAGATTTTAAAATGCAATGACAAGTTAATGACTTGATTTTTAACCTAACCCTTACCATGAAAAATGAGCTGAGACTGCTGATTTTTGGTACGCTTCTGTATGAACAGCCGCTTGTGTAGGTGTGCAGGAGACGAGGTGGAGTTCAGTCTGTCTAAAAATATATTTTTTTGTTCTATAATGTTTCATTTAATGTGATTTATAGATATATTTTGAGGAAAACTCTGCTGCCAACTAGCATTGCTGACATCTTGAAAGGCTTCCTGTGTTCTAAAGGAATCTGATGGAGTTCAGCCAACTTAATGTCCTGTTTTTCTGAACACCAAGCACTTCCTCTCGCTGCCTCTCTCTTCCCTCCATGTTTTTTGTGTTTGCGCTCTCTCTTATGTTGAACATGTGTAGTTCAACTGCATAGCCAACACTGTTGACTTTTGTACAAAAAGAATGGGAGTCTCCACTCTTTACACTAATGAGTAATTTAGACCAGTGTTTACCAAATTTGAGATGTTTTTGTAATATACACACCTGATTCAAATCATCAGCCTACTGACCCTTAACTAACCCTGCATTTAGACATTATTATCCAATCCTAAAAATTATAAAATAATTACGGTAAAATGATAATGAGAGTGCTTTTATACTACTGACAACACAAGGATACACAAAGTAATAATATATAAAGAGTATGTTAGGGTTGTTCCCCCCAAATCTTTAAATAAATATTGCTGATTGAACTATTGCAAATAAAACACATTTACAACGAGGTAAATTAATGCAACATTTTTTGTATTCATTAAAATCATTCTAGTCCTAATAGTGGATTAATGATGTGATGCTCCTTTTCCGTTTTCTTAACATATCAGACATGACAAGGTTAGTTCTGTTAGTAAAATAAAAATGTTATATTTATGAATGATATTTATTAAAAATATTTTTTTTGAAACTTGAAAATTATATTTAAAATGAAAATGATGATTAAGATGTATTTGCATTCAAGGACAATTTGTTAATATCATTTACAGTTTAATCCCTTTATTTGATCCTGTTTTTCCCATTTGTCACTTCATTCTAGTCCAAAAAAAGAATAATATCCCATTCATTTTACCACTTTATGAGCACAGTTTACTGAAAATTACACTATTCACAGAAATCTTTGCTTCATTGCTATGCAATGTTCTGTAAAGTTAGTCTGAGTTAGTAACAAAACCCAAGAGGTTTAGTTAAAACTGTTGTTTTCCGTCTCAAAAATGGTATGAGGCAAGTTGTTTTCTCAGTAACGTTGACGTTTTCAGATGGAATAAGCAGCAATGCCGCAGGACGCAGCATAATTATAGGCTCCAAACTCACTCAAACAGACATTTTTCCATATTTATACGCAAGCCTGAATTTGAAACGTTATTGCTAGATGTTTGCCATCTATCTGTTGACAGAAGAAAGTTGGGCAACTGGTGTCCAGACGGACTTAAAGGAGATGAATTGATGCTTGGCTTTTGTTCCTAACATCTGTGACTCTGAGCTGTGTCGCGTAGCGACAGCTAGATGGCATCAGCATATTGAGTGACCTGCAGCAGGCTGAACTAGCTTTTGTCCACACTGGTTCACCCTGCCATTACTGACGTGAATGTTCTAAGGCAAATAATACTTAAAGATAGTGTTAATACTTTGTCGTAATGTAATTTGATTGTTCAGTGTAATTTAAGTGATTTTCAATTTAGTATTAGGCCTACATATTAATTCCATTCCTAGAAGGAGGTCCGTCAACATCAGATCCTCATCATGGTATCTTGGCATGGTTTTGGGCTGTAGCTCAGCTTATCTGGTGTAAATCTTATGCTCAATGTCAGATCAGTTGTGCGTTGTACAGCTGGCCAAATCCTCTTTAAATTGCGGTCACATCAAGAAACTTAATCCTGCTTCCTACATCACCTCATCAGCCCCACTTCCTCTCCATCGCTAGGCCAGGATGGCTTCTGTAGCACTTTACCCACTGATTTAAAATGTGTTGAGTTTTTTTATTACAATTTTTTTTTACAATCATTTAAAAAAAACCTTTTTTTTTCAAGCAAAACTGTGTATAAAATGATTTATATTATGCATTTGAATTGCAATATAATAATAAAGAGTTTAACCTTATATTGAATTATACGCCTAAAACTAAAATACTACAACAAATATATAGTTATTTCATATATCACTGTTGCTTAGCAAAAGAGTTTGTTTGAGCACCACAAAGTCGTAGTTTTGGTCTAAACGACTGCATTAACAGCCATTTAAGGCCTGTTCACACCAAGGATGATAACGATACAGATATAGTTCTAAAAATCGTTCTCAATATTGAAGAATTGCAGTCCACACCACAGCTATAACGATAAAGGCACAGAGAAACGATATCGTTGGAATCACTTTCAGAACGATTTTTTCCAGCTGATGAACGATACAAACATTGACACCCAATCAGAATCCATCCTGCTATAACGAGCTCGAGAATTTAAATCGGCAAGACGAGCATGCGCTTAGAATAAACAGACAATATTGTCCGCAGGTGTGGACGCCAATATCGTTATCTTTATAGTGATCATTCTTAGTGTGAACGGGCCTTTTATTCAAATTAAAATGTTTATTACATAGATTTTTTGTGTAATCAGCCCTTAATAATTGCACAAAGTCATATTGCAATTTCCATTTTATTTTAATTAATTGTGCAGCCCTTTAGTTATTAAGCCGATTGCCATCCTTATACCATATCTTCTTTATATAGTGGTGTGAAAAGGTTTTTGCCCCCTTCCTGTTTTTTTAATTTTTTGCATATTTGTCACACTTAAAAGATTCAGATCATCAAACAAATTTTAATATTACACAAAGATAATGCAAGTAAATGCAAAATGCAGTTTTTAAATGATGATTTCTTTTATTAAGGGAAAAAAGCTGTCCAAAAAATGTAAAAAACAGGAAGGGGGCAAAAAACTTTTCACACCACTGTATATGTAAACTTGCACAAGATGCTATTTCTAGACCCTGAGAGCTGAGTCCAGGGCCGGAGTGGGAGCCATTTTCAGCCCTGGAGTTTCATGCCTTAGAGCGGCCCACTTTAGTTCACGACTGACTATAGCTATTACAATAATGTAATTAAAACTTCAGTATATAAGTCTGCAATAGCGCACTGTTCTCTACAGACTTGTAATTCATTATATTTTTCTGCAGCTTTCTTTTTTTATTATTTTACTTTGTGCTTTCTATTATACATTTTTTAATCTATTATTTTTTGCTCTCATATCTCCAACAAAATATTTGTAGGCCTACTGTAGTAATTTAGGAGGCGAACATACTGTGAAATTACATACATACAAATGGCAAGAAATTTGAAAGCATA
>NW_015540892.1:1061818-1066785 GCF_001515605.1 Sinocyclocheilus anshuiensis
AATTTTAAAGTCAAACAAAAAAAAAAAAAAAGTCATTGGCCTGAGTAAATTGTACCATTATAAAATCGTGACTGCACAAGTAGTGTAGTAATTTAGGAGGTGAAAATACTGTGAAATTACATACATACAAATGGAAAGAAATTTGAAAGCATAACTGAACGTCTATGAAACGTCTATGCACTTAAAATTTTTTGAACTAAAATGGCTATTATTGCAACCATATAGCCTATGAATGAATGAAACTGCATATTTTTCAATTAAAGAACACTTGTGGGCTGAGTGTGGGCTGCTTCTGGTGCTTGGATTTCTACTTCAATAAAATGAGGTCCAAGTTTAAGAATGCGCTAGAAGTAAATTAAAAAAAAAAAGTATTTTCCTCTCTATTTAACAGCCTTAACTTACAATAGTGAAAGACGTCTCCCCTCAGGTAGATTAAATGTTTTCCTGCCTTAATAATAGGAATAATAATTTTTCCGGTGCTCCCGATTAGCCAATCCGGGCCTACATGCAAGACAAAGCCTTGATTAGGTCTCTATTCTCTGGGCAAAGTCTCGCAATGTCACCAGCTTTGCCACATGTGTAGTGTGGTAGAAATTCCCCTACGCACCTGACTTAAGTTAACCAGCTGTCTCCCGACACCAAAATTATCCTCAGGTGACTTCTCTGACCGCACAGGCCTTAGACAATTCTAATAAGAATTACAGCTATCCGCACTGGGCAACCAGGCCTTAGACCAATGGTGTCAAACTCAGTTCCTGGAGGGCCACAGCTCTGCAGAGTTTAGCTCTAACCAGCTGCAACTCACACCTGCTTGGAGTTTCTAATAATCCTGAAGATCTTTATTAGCTGGATCAGGTGTGTTTGATTAGGGTTGGAGCAAAACTGTGCAGAAATGTGGCCCTCCAGAAATTGAGTTTGAGGCCACTGCATTAGGCACTTTCACACTGTGTAGTTATATGTCATATACGTTCACAAATAAAACAATATTTTGCGCAAAAATAATGATTAATAATCAACTGAGAATTTGTTATTCATATGGTCTGGTGACCACTATTAATGGCGTATGCCTGCGAATACTGGACAAACTGTGTTATAGCATTCATACGGGACACTTCTTTGATGCCTTAAATAGGAGCATCCATATTTCAACCCCATAGCAGTGGCATGACAGTACCAGCCCTCACGGCCAAAAAACAGACCGGCCCACCGGGAATTTTCCCGGTGCTCCCAATTAGCCAGTCCGGGCCTGGCTGAGTCAGTACTTTGGCAGTGTACAGCTGAGGTTGAATGTGAACCGTGAGTGAGTTCAGGATGTTTTTTATAGGCAGGTTGTTGTTGGAAGGCAGCTTGAGAGAGGGAATGAGCATATGGTGTGATCTGTGAAGGGTGATTAAGGCTGGATGAAGGCAGGAGCACTGCAGGGATGCCCAGGGGGTCTTGACTCAGCTGCTGCTTGTACTGCCAGTCTGATAGGAAATGGCATACTGTTCCTGCCCCACTTTGGTTGGCATTGCGGCTGTGCAGTTCTGATAAGGTTACAGACGCATTTGGAATGTGCCATATAGTAGATTTACACTGATTCCACTTGCTGGATAAGCAGAGCAGGATCAGATCATGTGCTTGTAATATGCACTCTTGCTCTCAGGCAGAAGTGTGCGAGTGTGTGGATTTGTAAACTTGGCCTCTAAACTCCAGCCCTCGCTCCACCTGCTCATGAATATGTAATGTGGGTGCTAAATGCCACACTGAAACTACATGGCTCATGAATAATTAACGTTCGTATGTAACAACATGACACAAATACTAGTCTGAAGCCCTTGAGATGACCTTAAAGCTGCTATAAATGGGGCCAAACACATTTGATCACTATATTAAGCCCTAGTTTGACCTTTAACCTTGCCTAGCAAGAAAGTGGTGTCTTAAAAGTTGCTTTGTAAATGTTTTGTTCACAGTATAATGTAGTATAGAAATCACAGACTGTCACTAATGAATGTTTTTCTTTCTCTTTTATGTCACATTGATTTCCTTGTTGTGATCCTCAAAGGTAAGAGAGATTTTATTTATTTATTTATTTTTTAAATCAAGTAAAGCAGTCTAGAGAGCCTCAGCAGTTTTCCAGGGGTCCACAGGGTGACTTAAGAGAATTTAAAAATAGAATTTAATAATTATAATTTATAAAGTATTTTGAAGAATAATTAATAAATAAATCATTTATTTCAATAAATTATAAGTAATATGTTTATATTTTTATAATTAGTAATTTAATATTATTTTTTGTCAAAATAATCAGTTCAAACCCTAATATAAATTCAAATACTAAAAATGTTACTTCCCTGTTTAATAGGGTGAAGCTGCTTTAAAACACTCTATTATATAAAGTGCTCTGTAAATAAAAATCAAGATGAAAAATGAAGTCAGTATGTATTCTTGTCTAGCATCATAAGCAACTATAAACGCTGTTATTCAGAGATTTTGTAATCAAACGTAATAAACAACCCTTCATTTTGTTCATTAGATTTCAATCTCTGCAGAGAGATTGAGTTTATGTAAGTTAACAAAAATTGCTGTCAGATGAAGTATTACAGAAATATGAATTTCAAATGTGAGAGAATGTGCAAACAGAGCACTGCTGTTTTTAATGATAAAAAATTTCTTCATTAGTTGAAAGCAGAAATAAAATGATGAAAAACTTTAAAATTAATAATAATGTAAATAATTCATAAAAAATAAAATACTAAAATAACACACTTTTCTTATTGGTTGTGATTTTTGATTGATCTACACAGCATGTTCAGTGTAGACAGACACATTTCTTATTGATGAAATTTTGTTGTGTAATGACACAATGTTAGACTAAAATGCTAAAATATGTCATTAAATGTTATTTCCTTGAGGATTTTATCTAATGAATCTATGTCCTATCTCCCTATGTCCATATTTGTAAGCAAATTTATATGCAACATTGTGGAAATGTTAGTTATATCTGCTGTTCTTGTGATATTATCTGATGTTCATATGTTTCTATATGTTAAGCGTTATGTTGTTTCTTTATGTATGTTACCACCTGCTTTTCCTTTGCTCAGGGTTATCTGATTTCCCTGTTTTAATATTATCTGTCATGTTTAGCATTATCTAATACATCCACAGCATATAGTATTATCTGCATTTCCTTTAGTTTAGCATCATGTTAACATCTGTTCTTTGACTATTTATAGCTTAACTAGGCTTTGTATGAATCTTAGTCCCTTTATATTATAAGTTTGTGCTTTTGTGTGAATTGTGTATGTATCTACATTTGTGCCCATATGCCTGTGTGTGTGTTCCAGCAGGGGTCTGTTACTCTCTGCTGACTGACCCATTTTCCACCGCCTCACGGTGGGGATGAAAAGCAGCATGGTGCTTCGCTCTTTCAATCTCTCTTCTCATCAAAGAGAGAGGGAGAGCTGCTCAAATGCACCTTATTCAGTGTTCAAACCCGTCTATCCCAGCATCCCCACATCAGCTCCATCGCAGCTCTGTTGGTGCCTTCATAACTGTCTTTTAATGTCTAAACAAGCACCGTTTAAAGTTTTTTTAACGGTTTTCTGACACAGAAAAGCCAAGCATTTCTCCTGTGTTACAGGGCTGCGATTCATATTTAATGCAATGCGGAGAGTGTGTGAAAGTGTGTGTCGATGCGTAGGAGGGAAGCTGCAACCGAGGGTGCGTTTTTGAACATAGAAAGAACATGAGAGTATCTTTTATATTCCACTGCAGTGTCAATTCCCTTTTGGCTTTGCTAGTTTTCTGATCTCCATTTTAGTAGTGACCTGCAAAAGCGCTAACATAGAATCTCTCCTTGCCATTTTGTTTAAGTTTCTGAGCTGTAGTGTCAAGGTTGAAAGGCCTGGAAGTAAAATCTGCCCTCAGGAAAAGTGGCCCATGTGACTGTCATATGACAGACAGGCTGCTTGATGTGTCGTTTCCACACACAAAGTTTTTTCACGGACGTGGATTCGGTTAACTTAAAGTTCAGTATAAGACTAGTTGTCTTCTGAACTCAGTCTGAAAGTGGGGCAGTGGAGGTCTTTTTTTGTATGGAATTACCTCTTTATTAGCTCTTTCTGCAAAAATATACAGCTACACTGACAAATTTTGATTGTTTTTCCATAGCAAATACACATTGTTTCTAAGCCACAGCCAGTGAACGCTGGGTACTTTCTTTCTGCTTTTTATAGAATAAAAAATACTAGTGTAATCAGGTTATGACACATATTACATTCAGAGTTTTGTCCAAGGCTTCCTCACTGTGCCAGCAGGTGGTGTAAACCTACAAGGATTTCAGTTGGCAGTTGACTTGCCTTAAAAAAAAAAAGAAAATTGGTTTTGATTTTTTTTGTTTTGTTTTTGGATTCTGTAGAATTACAGAATTTAGATTCTGTAACCAGGTAATTTGTTAATGGTATTACCTTTTTATACATTTATTTTTAATATTATATATTTTATTGTATAATATTTTATTTGATTAATTTAATTTATATAGTATTATTTATAATACATATGTTCCCATTTGGACTTTATTTATTTGTATTTAATATTATATTTTTATATACTACTTATGCAAAAACATAATACTTATTTATGCAAAAATAACTATTTTATTTACCTTTACATTATTTAAAGGGGTCCTATTATGCTTTTTTCACTTTTTCAACTTTAGTTAGTCTGTAATATTGCTGTTTGAGCATAAAAAAGATCTGCAAAGTTACAAAGCTCAAAATCCACTTCAAAAGGAGATATTTTATTTAACAGAAATCACTTTTCAAAAACGACAACAAATGACTCGTTTGGACTACAACGCATATTTTCCGGGATTTGTGATATCACAAATATCGACGAATGGGACGAGACCTGGTTGAGCTGCACTAGAGAAGGCAATGAGTGTTATCACTATGTCGGAGACGCGCTAGCTTTCCCAAGGCAGACGA
>NW_015540892.1:1066855-1072593 GCF_001515605.1 Sinocyclocheilus anshuiensis
AGCCTGTTCTAGTACACCCCCAAAACAAAATCAAGACTTTGTAAAAGAGCATAATAGGACCCCTTTAATACTATTCATATTATGTATAATTTAGTGCTGTCAATCGATTAAAAACATTTTTTTTCTGAAAATAACCACGATTAATCTCACCTGCTGTTAACGTTTTTAAATATACTTTTATATTGCAATAATTTCACATCTGCAATCTTCAAATGAATGTATAAACAACATGAAGACAGTATATTTGTAATATTTGCTTAGTGGCATCTTATTTATGACTGAAGGCGAGTATCACTGATACCAATACTGATGTCTCTATTGGCGCTTTTCCACTGCGTGGTACGACTCGGCTCGGCATGGCTCAGTACGGTACGGCACGGAACGGCTCGGTTTGCATTTCTACTGCAATTCAGTACCGCTTTAGATTGGGCGGGATTATTCACGTGTCGTTTATAGTTGCGCCGCCTCTACTGCCGCGACTCCTGAAAAACTTTTTCATTCTGCCTCGCCCCATCAAGCTCTTGCTGGATCCGCTCCTCTGCTATCAACGAGAGGAACGTCTGTATTTCCTCAACAGACAGTGAAACAGCCACTTTTTGGTTGTTAAAAAAGGTGCGCTCGTTCAAAACAGTTGCGTTCAATCCTTCGCTGGCTGTGCTGATTTAAATCTAACGGTTCTGTTATGTTTGTGTCGCAAGTTCAGTGACAGTAACGATTCTCTCTGGCCAATCCGTGATCAGCAGAGTTTACACGTCAAGTTTTGGTAACGGTACGGTTCACTTGGAACCTCAACCGAGGTGGTACTAAAAAAAGTACCAGGTACTGTACCCAGTGGAAAACCCCCCAAAAGTGAACCGTACCGAGCCGTACCGTGCCGTACCATGCAGTGGAAAAGCGCCATATGAAATAGATTTCCCCCCCCAATATTTAACTATTGATTATGACTATTCAACATTACAGTATAAATGAGAGCTATCAATTTTAACATTTATTAGACTTTAAAAAATAGCAACTTCTAATTTAATTTAACTTGATATATATGATATACATCGCGCCAGCGTTGAACAGGAAAAAGTGCCTGATCATCATTACTTTTGAGAGTTTCTGTTTAAATAGTAGGCCTTCCTCTGTTCCAAAGGTAAATCTGTCACTCAGGTTTTGTTCTTAATCAGAATTCACTTGTGTAACAATAGAGGAGCTTTGTGTTAGTGGTTTGTATGAGAGCAGTAATGAGTGATGTCTCACTGTCTTTCTTTCAACCTGCTGACTGGATTCTTGATATCAGGTAAAACATCCTTGTTCTCTCACTCATTCCCATTGAGAGCTGTGGTGGTTTTTCCCTCAAAGCTTTAGCTAATAATGCGGATCAGAGATTCTGTGCAGGCATCACCTGTGAAGCTCTGTGGTTCATATCAGGGATCTTACATGGTGCAGGAGTGATGAAACCCGCCAATCACGGGGCCTGTCGACACCCTGCCACTGGACCGCAGCATTAAACAGGGTTTTTTTTTTCCCCCTGAGCCTTTTATCTCAGATGAAAGTCTCTCCCCGTGAGTCTTGCCAACCCTTCCAAGTGCAGCAAATGGGCCTGAGAACACCTGCTAAAGTCAGCATGTTTCTACTGTACATCCCTCACTGCTCCTTCTCTCTGTTTCTCTTTATTTTCTCTCTGTCTGTCCACCCACCTTGCTGAGAGATCCTCTCTTCTCTCAGGCCTGAGCCTTCCTTGAGTAGGTTAAGTTGGCACTGGGTGTCTGTCATACTGTATCCCTGAAGTGTCATAACAGTGAATTCTTTTCAATTCTGCTGTGGTGTTTTATTGATTGTACTTTGTTTTATGGGCTTCTTGTTAAACTGCTTCTGCAGTGTCAAAATATACAAAAATGTGAATAACTATTTGCCTTTTTGACTGAATACTCCTATACTTCTTAATGATTAATTTGTAGTTTAAATTAGGGGTGATTTTAGGGTTATCAGCAGGTTTTTGATTTTTTTAATTTTAACTTATATAGGCTGATATTGTATGTTTAAATATGTAATAATTTCACCTATTTTTATGTTTAGATTATACCGTTCAAAAGTTTGCTATCAGAATAATTTTTGAACTTTTTGTGCATCAAAGAATCCTGTAAAAAAAGTATCACATATTTCCACATTAATGTTAATCAGCGCTATTAGAAATTAGAAATTCAAAATGTTTCTTGTGCATCAAATCACTATAGAATGATTTCTATAGGATTATGTGACACTGAAGACCGGAGTAATGGATGCTGAATATTCAGCTTTGTCATCACATAAATAAATAGCATTTTAAAATATATTACAATAGAAAGCAGTTATTTTAAATTGTAATAAAATTTCGCAATATTTCTGGATAAAATCGACCCCAGACATTTGAATGGAAATATCTTTGCCATCATCTAATGTTTACTATACGGTAATCTAAAAACAAAACTCACTTAATATAACATTTGTATTCTTTAGCAAATAATCATAATACATTTTCATTTTTCATGCATCTTTTATTGTAATGTCGTGATGCCTAAATTTTGTGTTTTTAATATTATTTTATTTATTAAAATAGTGTAGGTTTTTAATATTTACCATGTATTGGTTATTGACCAGAACATGAAAATAATTATTGGATTATCGTATTGGTAACATTTATAAGTTTTAACATGCGTCCTAAATTGAAATCTCACATATTTAAGTCTCTTCATGGTTTTTGCTATGCAAATAATTCTGGTTTGGTTTATGGTAAAATGTGTGAGAATTATTTTTGTAGTATATTGGTAGTCCAAGGCACTTACAACAAAGCACACTAAATCAGTGTGGGCTCTTTTGGCCTGCTGAGAAGACGGGTGGTTCCTCACACGGTACATTCTCTTCAGGCCAGGGCTCTTGAAACATTATTTCATTAAAGCAGCTTTCACGCTCTGGCCTGCAATTATCAGATTCCTGTGTCTTTCTTGGCCATGAATAAATAAGGATGAAGCAAAGACATGTCCAGAATACTCTAGACAATATTCACTTTGAAATAGATATACAGCTCTTTTTTCTAGTGCTCTAAATTTGTGAGCATGAGCTCCAAGTGTGATATTTTTTGAATAGTACAGTTTGTGAATTCAGATAAGAAACAGATTTCCACATCTTTTAATTTGTATAAAATGTCTTTAGTTTATTATTACTGTTGCCGTTGAATTATGCATGGTGTGAGGCTTTTCTCCAAAAGTTTGGGAGAACATTTGTATGTTTTGAAGACACATTAGGCAAAATCTCAGTGTTTGTAACTAGTGCAAGCGACTCTGCTTTCATTTCATGGCGTGCAGTGGGAAATCTTACACTGGAGAATTTTTCTGCAATCAGTCAGGCTTTGCGGTGCCACATGCCGCTCAAAATAACTGTACTCCAACGTCATTTTTATTCAGCTACATGCAAAAATATGCAGAAAGATTAATGTGATATGGAACATAGAAACATGCTTGATGCTCTCGCCATTACCTCTGTGTAGGCTCTCTGTTTTATATTTCATATGTAACGTGGGGTGTGCCTGCTTTATATTCCATTCTTTGTGTTAAAGTATTCAGGAGATATGAAGTCATGCAGTCACATTGATGATAGAACATGTGAAGGGCGATGTGGTGCATCAAGAGCGTGTAGTGTATACCTATGCTTCTAAGCTTGCGTCTCTTTATGACAGTCCTGTGGCTGTGATGAAAGGACGAGGCACGTTTGAAGTTGGACAACATGTACAGAGGTGTATAATTTGCCTAAACTGATTTTCTATAGTGTCGCTGGTGTAGAGGTTTGAAGCTCTACAATCAGAGCGGAATTGAAGAAACTGGAACACATTTGGTGTTTGAATCTATGATGTAAATCAATTATTTATTTATTTTTTTAGTCCTGTGGAATTCATACATAGAATGATTTACATACATAACTTCTATTATAATCAAGTTTTAATTTCGGTTTTAAAACTAATTTTGTTATTTTTGGGGGGTCATGAAGTAAAAATATCAGCATGATACAACCGTGATATCTTAATAAATAAAAAATGTCTATAATTACAATTAAAACATTTTTGAAAAGACAAGTATTTTGGCATATTTCTGGCAACCCTTTTTTGTTGTTTTTTGGATTTTTAACAACTTTTTCACTACTTAAATATTATTTAAGTGTCACTACTTAATATTTGAGAAACTTTTGTCCACTAAATTTAAAATCATATGGGTAAAGTGGGAAAACAAACATCCATGGAAAAAAAGCAGAGGAACAAAATGAATTTAATAGAAAGGACCCATTTAGTTTATTTTTTATAAATGTTATTACTTTTTGCTTTATAGATACACCTCAGGGCATTTTTTTAGTCATTAAATTGAAAATGGTATAACAGTTTTAAAAAACTATTTAAAACCAACAATTAATACAAAGAACTTTCTAAGAACTTGGCACATTTTTTAAAACTACAAAATGCTATGTGTGCAAGAGATCCACAAAGCCGCAAGTACATTTTGTGATTTGTTTTGATTCTTTGGGAATATCGTATGTAAAACAGTCATGCCAATTAATTTCTTTGAAATTGAAATCGAAACTATTCTAATCATGGGCATAATGTTAATAACTCTTTTATGGTTTCACAAAACAGGTTTCCTAACATGTATCTGTATCTTGAATTATTGCGGTAAGTGAACTGAGGTCTTTGGATTGGAGAGCAGTAGATTAAGCTTGCTGGAGTAGATGGGAGCTTTACAGGGGCAGGTG
This sequence comes from Sinocyclocheilus anshuiensis, assembly GCF_001515605.1. Lineage (NCBI taxonomy): Eukaryota > Metazoa > Chordata > Actinopteri > Cypriniformes > Cyprinidae > Sinocyclocheilus > Sinocyclocheilus anshuiensis. The sequence continues at coordinate 1,071,617 of NW_015540892.1, forward strand.
GGGCTCCACTGGTGAGTTAGGGGGAGGGCAGGGGACAGGTGATGCTGAGAAAAGCTGTACAGAACGGATCCTAATGAGCCTTTTCTAATCCGCCCAAATCTTTGTAACGATCCCACAAATGTCAGGCTGTAGTTGAAGGTGAAAGGAAGACACAGGGATTTGAGCGGCAAGATAAGAGGGGTAATCTTCAACACCCAGACCTCCTTCTTTACAGAGAGAAGGGGTGAGATGAAAGTGCTGTGCTCGACCCCAAGTGTGTTCTGACTGCTTATGAAATTAGTCCATACTAGGCTGTTAAATACTGTCACATACTATCAGGGCCGTACCCACCATTAAGGTCTCCGAGGTCCGGATCTCGGTATTTTCCAATAACCGAAGTTGTAAAATAATTACATATTCTGCTTTGGTGCTGCAAGGATAAAAAGCCAAGATAACATCTTCTCATCTGAGATGCCTCAGCAGGGTTGTGCGTTATATATTGTCTGTGATAATATCGTAATTGTTGTTTTAACGACGTGCGAATTGACATTATCAAGTATTTTGCAAATACCATTTAGAACACCAGTACAGAGTGCACACGTACATTACGTGAAGTCTGAGCTAGGCTAGTGCGTGTGCGCATCAGAGTGCGTTCTTTCACTGCATGATTCAGTCTATTAAAATTCATTTAGAATGATCACAAATTAAGACATGGGGGCAGAAAATGTATTTATTTTATACCACTTAATCAATTTCACATGAAGAGTGCTTCTTTTCTCCAAAAATTACCATGATTACAAATGTTAGGCTATATTGATTTTTTTACAACAGCTCAATAAACAAGAACTTACGTTTTAGACACCATATTGCCTGTTTTTGCTCTATTTCGCCAACAAAAATAATTCCAAACACAGCAACAGCACAGTTTTGCGTCTCTGAGCAACATGATGGTGTTTCGTTCCTGAATGAATCAACCATTTAAATGATTTGGTTCAATC
>NW_015540892.1:1072603-1074642 GCF_001515605.1 Sinocyclocheilus anshuiensis
TTGCTGCCACCTACTGGCGGTTTTAATTTCACATTTCGACTATTTTTTCCAATTTTTTTCATGTTTTAAATCACTTCAAATATCAGTATTCAACGTTTTATGTTTAATATATCAAAACATTACTTATGCATGTGTAATTGCAGGTTAAATTCATTCATGTCTTGCATTAAACCGTGTGTAAATACATCTAAATGCCACTTCAGATGCAGATTCTGTGTTGATTTCATTTGCTTGGTAAAAACCCAAATGTCTTATACCGGTAATTCTAATTCACTGATTAAATGTAAGAATTTGACTCAAAAGATAATGGACACTTTTAGAAAAAATGGCTTTATAAAGGTAAAAATGCCCATAAAATGTAGAAATCAGTTTAAAGTTATTGGAAAAGATTAATTTATATTAGTGTGAATAATAAATAAATAAATAAAAAATAATATTCATGTTTAATAATTTTAGACACATGATTTTACTGAAGGCTACCAGGATAATTATAACTGAGTTTAGTAAATTCATAAACATAAACAAACTATATCTTTGCTATTTCCAGTTTGTAGCGTGGATCATTCATTGCAACATTTAATCTGATTCTCATGTTTAAGAATCTGTTATCTTGAAAAATAATGTATGCTACTACTGCCCACTGACTTGGTTTTAAACCTATATTATTATCCAATTTATGAGCCTTAAAACATCTTAAAATACACACATGTAAATCATGACTTGAAAAATTATTTATGCTACTACTGCCCACTGACTTGGTTTTAATGCTATATTATTATCCAATTTATGAGCCTTAAAACACATTAAAATGCACACATGTAGGTCAGGAAAATCTAAATTTTCTCGGGGGAGCATGTCCCCGAACCCCCCTACCAATCTTTATTTTGGGACCTCGGAATTTATAAAAACCTGTGTACGGCCCTGCATACTATGGCATTGAGAGAACTGTAGATTTTTTTTTAGTATACAAAAGTGCAATGAACTATTTTAATAATAATCGCAATATGAACAATAACTACTAATAAATTAAATAAACCTAATGTAAATGTTTGACCTGAATCTCATTCAGTGAAAGCTTGTGACGTGTGTATTCCCATCTCCTTTTCACACACAGTGATGCTTTTTCATAATTAAGTGCCAAAGCATCAATAAAGCAAACGGTATTCGTGAATATACACAGTTTAAACGATTACATATGCGCAAACAAAGTACTTAGTGGATTGTAGCGTGTTTCTTCTCTCTCCTGTCTGTGAGCCCGGGTGGGTTTAAAGGTGTTGATGGACAGAGACGTGGAAAGGCCACCCCCGCGCGCCCGCTGGATAATGTGATATCCCGGAGTGGATCATCCAGCGGAATAGATTCACTTCAAACTAATACTCAGTGTTTATCTTGACACACCTAAGCAAATACACACGCTTGCATTGCAGTTACATTTATGTAAAGCACATCTTTTGTGCCACAGCGTAGGTTTATTGCTTAATAACCTGTTTATGCGTACAGGAGTTTACCTTCACATGTACAACCTGCGTTTGATATTTCTATCAGGCACCGATAGTAAACATTTAAATAGGTAACGATAAAAATAATGGCGTTAGATGAGTTCTTGATTAATGCGTGCATTGGTTTATTGCATATTTCCTGTATGAGAATCTGAATAAATGATGCAAGTCGCATGTAACAGCACTGGTTTAAAACGCGTCTTGGAGAATCCGTTCCGGGTTTTTCTTCGGCTCCGACTGGATGATTTGTGTGTATACGGAGCACACGGGGCAGATAGAGGAGAGAGACGGGAATGGATCCGTAGCGCTTGCGGCTGGCCGTCTCGTTTTCCGGGACTCTCGTTTTGAATACAGCGAGGCTTCGGGTCTTGCATGGTACATTTGAATGAGAGCAGGAACGCACAGCGGCGGGAAACAAAGGCGCAAAGGAGCAAGCTGGCTGCGCGGCGGGGGATGCAGGGCACAATAGGGAAGACCACACTTCTGCTTTAGGAGGACAGTGTTGCAATAACACCCCCTATACACCCCCCCCCCCCCCCC
>NW_015540892.1:1075212-1083625 GCF_001515605.1 Sinocyclocheilus anshuiensis
ATGAGGACGGGCTTTGCACTGGACGTCTAGGCGACTTGATGGGGCTCTTTCAGGATTTTTAGAAAGCGCAAATAGTCGCACCGGCACAGCAAAGGAAAATCAGCTTGGATTTTGCGCACCACAGCGATTTTGAGTTGAGATTGTTTATTATTGTTATAGTCATTAATAATATTATTATGTGCTCTGGAAATCATCAGCTGTGGGTGAAATCACGCTAGGAACATTTTTGATTTGAATTCATTTTCTTGGATTTGGTTTCTGAAGAATGTACGTACTTGATGGTAATTACCCGGAAAGGATGGAGCGGGGTACGCCACAAAGAAAAACCGTATACAGGATATCTTTGACACTAGTGAAAAAAGAAACTCTGCAGGATGGCGGAGGCTCAGCGCACCGGCGGCTGGAGAATCCTAAAGTGACCGCGTACCGGCGGGAGGGAGCCGCTGACGCTCAGCGCAGCTCTCCGCTGGAAGAACTGAAAGAAGTGGAGGACGAGACGGACGAATTTTCTGCACACTCATACATGAGAAACTTCAGGACATTCAGTACTGGACATCTAGAGTTGGGCAGGTTGAAAATCTCAAGGCGGGCGCAGCATTTACACAAAGACAAGGAATTAAATGAAACGTGCATCCTGCCAGAGAATGGACAGAGCAAGGTCACTGACAAAAAGCCAGAAGATGTAGCTGAAAGTGACAGATTGAAAAGTGATGCTGAGCGTGGAGAAATCTGCAGTACAGCTGCTGCTAATGGAGAAAACACAGGCATTCGAAAGAAAATCCTCAAGGCTTCTCGGAGCACAGAGGAACCGGTCAGTACATGGTCAGATGAGACCTCCGAGGAACCCAAGTATGTTAGGACGGCCAAAGAGAGCTGCATCTCTTCTTTGTTGGCGAAAGGGAATGGGAAGTCACCCAAACCAGCACCTGAAACCCCTCCAGCGAAGAGGCACCCAAGCCTGCTGCGGCGAAGTTTCAGCTTTCGCCACTGGACGGGTGGAGAGTTGATCCGCATACGGGCGCTTTCCAAGGAGAAGCACCACAGCAGCTCTGGCTGCATTGGCCACGATGGAGAGAACAGTCAAGCCCAAGCTGGCGTGGTTCTGCAAAACATGGCTTTTGCTAAGTCTGAGTCCACTGAGAAGCGAAAAACCTTGGATGTGGGTGAGGTCCTAAGCAAAACTGACTCTGGGACTGAACTGGGCCGCAGGGAGAGGATGAAGGGCAAGAATCGAACGCTGGACAACAGTGACCTGCTCAAGCTGTCGGATAAATCTTTGATGGACAAGGAGGGTTTCATTAGAGGGACAGGCTCCCGTTCCAGTGGGCAGGAACGTAAACTCATTCGGTTCTTCAGTGGTATCTTCTCAAAGCGAGATGGGATGTCCACGCCGCTTAGCAGTCCCAGCAACCGTGCTCTCCGGAAGAACGGCCTACTGGGAAGTCAGCGGAGATCAGAAATGAGCTACTCGCAGTCCAGCACCGAAAGTGTTAACGGATGCCAACCGGACGGTAATAGCTGTTATCTTTGCTCTATTTTTTGGCTTCATGTAGATATGTTATTAGGCAGGAGGATGCTCTGTTTGCTATTGTGGACTTAGAGCGGGGGTTAGAGGATGCATGTTTGTTTTGGACAGGAAGGTGATGTTTAGTTCCCACTTTGTAGTCCGCCTGTGTTTGTGTTTCATTATGCTGCGTGCTTGCAGCTTACTCTGAGAGCTTGCAGCCTTGTTTGCAACTGTGCGTGTTTACATTCTTGAACCTCAAATGTAAAAACCCTCATTAAGTGCTGTATCCGTTCTGTTAGCCTGATTTATGTATTTTGCTGGTAATGCACAATGTCAGAGTGACAGTTTCTTCCACTCGTGTTTTCTTTTGGAAGTTTCGAGTTAATATAAGTGGATTGCACTATTCACACATACGCCTTTTTTCCTCTTGTTTCGGATCCATTACTGCATCTCACTGTCAGTGTTACTGGTGACAGCAGGTCATCTGTTAAGGCCACCACCCTCTCCTGTCACTAATATGGTAATGTAGAGCTGCTGTAGATACTGTGTAGAGTTTCATAGAGATTTGAGTGAATTACCACACACTGTCTACTGACTGTGAGGTCAGCAGACCCTCAAGAAAGACAGATTGCCTACAGATTGTCTTTGAAACATGCCTTTTGGACCGGGTTTTTTAAAATTTTGATCTCTTAGCATGACAATCCTCTTGCAAGATTCTTCCTTACTGAATTATAATCACAGCAATGCAATTTAATCTTGAAAGACAAATTTACTCAGTAATTAAGTCATATTATAGAGACAAATTTTTTTTCAAAATGAAATATTTGGCTTTTATATTGTCACTGTCCTCACGCTACTGCACATTATATTATCTGTAGAATATTTACTTGGTATCAAGTTGACTGATTAGAGTAATGTTAGGTGTATAAGCATTTAAAATAATAATAAATAAAATAAAGACTTTTTTCCTTATTGTTAAAAATTAAAGTTAAAATACTTCAGTCAAAATCAAATTATTGTGATGCTCAGGATTTATAAAACAGCATAATGAAACTGTAATATCACATTTTGGTACATTTGTCAGGAAATATAAGTAAAATAATAAAATCTTAATATTTAATTTGACAACACCGAAAATACTAACCCCCAGTTTGAAACCCCCAGCTTTGGGTCATACTCTGTTCCTGCTTAGTGAATAAAAAAATCTTACACGGGATATTAACAAAACCGTTCTCTTTGTAAAGTGTTAAATTCTGAATTTTGCAACAAGATGGTGATGCAGTCTTGATTAAATTGGAAGTGTTTTTTCAAGTTTGTGTGAGTGACATAGCTCAGCAGAGGGATTATTTCAGGACAGTGTTAATGATCAGGTCAGTGCTAATGCCTGTGACGCGGCTTGTGGTAAAACCTTTAGTGTCTGTGCGGTGAGACAGCACCTTAGCTGATTAGCCGTTTCCACATTCCTCAGATTCCGGAGGCATTCCTGACTCTTCTGAAGAAATACATTCTTGCCAATTAGATAATGATCTTACATTAGAGCAGTGTCATGTTTCCTTCTAAATGAGCGGCTTTACCTGGAACTGTTTAGTGATGCTCCATTCTATCCAATCTATTTTTGTTGGCTGAAATTCATCTTAAATGGGTAATTCAGGGCTGATATTTTAAATCGTGTTGTACAAAATGTAAACATATGAAGGCAAAGATTATGAATAACACAGTACTTTCTCATTGCTCTGCACATGATGCACCAAGACCTATTCACTTTTTTTTTAGTTCAGCTTACCAGTGACATGCGTTCATTGCAAAAACATTTTATTCAACAATATAGTTGATTTTTAGGGATTTTAGTTGATTATTATTATGACGGTAAACAAATCAAATTCTGATCGATTGCATTTCTAGAATGGTTTTCATTTTTGCTTTCAGAGCAAAACTATGTTTGTGACTCCTTTGAGGTTTATTTTTAGATGCTTGCTTGTTTCATGACTCCGCTTGTGTACAACGTAGCTCTGACGTTTCCTCACCATGCAACATTGGAGACTTTAGTTCACTTCAGTTCAGTTAGCATTGCTCTGTTAGCCAGCTACCGAATGGGGTATGACTTTCATTCATTTGGCTCTATGCGAGCAAGATGTGAGATGGCACTGCAAAGTCAGCGTTATAGTCCTGCAGGGTATATTCCCAGATGGGACCTACATATGGATTAGTTACTGATGTCCTCAGAGGGGCGCTTGTTGTCCTATAGCTTGAATGTGTAGTAAGGAATCATTCGTAATAAGAGTGGAAACGTTTATTAATGAAGTATTAGGGCAGTTTTGATTTTTATTGCAACTTTTAGACATCTGTTTACAGAACTCTAGGTTTTAATTTGGGCAGTTATTCACTCAAAGGATGTCTGCGACTTGGAAGGCAGGATGCTATAGTCAGTGTTGCAGTTTTTTTGTCTGTAGTTCAGAGACAGAAAATAAATAACACACAACTGTGTTCATTTGTTTGGGAAGTTTGATCTGTACTGCACATCCCAGGCTGTACATCTGTACACATCTGTGAGTATATAAAGATAAAACCTGAAATAATGATTGTGCACTTACTGTAACCAATTTGTCTCTTTACAGTATTCCAGGAACAGTGCCCTGCAGCTTCCTTATTTAATATTAAAATAATATGCATTATTTTAAAAGTATTCAGTGTACCACCCAATATTTTAAGTATTGTAGATGTTGTGGTTGTAATGCCACTTGAAATAAGAACAAGTATCATCACTCAATTTTTTTCTCTTTTTTTTCAGTTTCTGGTTTTCAGCCCTGTATTCATAATTTTTGCTTTCAATTTCAGTATTCATTGTGGAAGCACCGTTTAGATTAACATTGCTTTTGTTGGTGTAAGTAAATTAGAGAAGAATGACAATGTGGCTATAAAGCCAAATTCAACCAAAATTTCATTGGCTGACCCCAACATGTATAATTTGTTCTTTTCCATGCAAATATCGTAAACGTGGATTGAAGCTTTTAAGCTTCAAGTAGGATGCACAAGCAACATAAACATATCATAAAAGTAGTCTGTATGACTTTTCGCTCTATATTCTAAGTGTTCTGAAATCGTACAGTAGCTTTGTATCATTAACAAACCAATATTTAATTGATTATTCATGTATTCCCCTCTAGTGTGCGCTTATTCACGCTTAGTGAATCATTTGAGTCAGTGAGTTGAACTCGAGAATTGGATGGTTCCAGTTTGTGAACTGGATATTACTATGTCTCTCATAAACTCATTAAAGTATCAAAGAAATCTAGGCTGGATTCCATTTCACATGTTTATTGCCTTGTGGTTGACAGGTCAAGTTTTTTTTTTTTTGACCCCCCCCAAATGCTATATAATGTTAAAGGTGTAGGTCACATGAGCGCGCAAAATAAGGTCCATTTTAAGGAGTGTAGATGCATGAACACAGTAGTCAATTTCAAACAAAGCAGCTTCCTGTTGGTTAGCACAACATGATAATCTGTGTGGGGAAAGTTTGTCATTTTCATTTAAAACTCCCAATTGCACAGATTTCTATTGGAATGACTGGCTTTTGCCGGTGAAATTTCAAAGAGAAGCAGTAAACGTTGCGCGCACCTTAAGCAATAGTCGCATAACCCCGTATCATTAGTCTGGTTTCCATCCAAAGTTGCGAATTTAACTTATGCGCAAAATTGGAATATCGCATAAAACATTTGCGAACAAGCACTGTTTCCATCCAACGAGTCAGAGAGAACAAAATCGTAATTTCCTGATAAACTGGCACTAAATATCACTAAGAAAATTAAGAACGGTGACTATCTGCCCCACCCTCACCGAATATAATTATTCTCAAATATAATAAAATACTTGCGCTTTGAGTGAGCAGACGTAACACAATAAATGCGGTCTTGCTTTTGGAGGTGAATGTCAGCTGTTTGGGAACGCAGTCGTGGTAGACCATTCTGGGAGGCAGTTATACAGAAATACTTTGACGACAGACTTTGCTCGGGCACTTCAGAATGACCATGACAACATTTCAGATGCTGTGCAACTAAATTGGTCCGCTGGTTAGTCAGGTTATGCTGTCCCATAGTGCAAAGTCACATGACTTTTTTGAACGCTCATGTGGGATTTATTCGCAAAATGCGTTTCCATCTCCCATTATTTGCATTAACCCTTTTTCGCACAAGTCAAAAACCACCTCAAGCGAGCGTAAAAACTTTTTTGCGAATTAAGGGATTTCTTTTCGAAATTTTTCGAATCACTCGTTTCCATCACTCTTTTCTCATGCGATACTTCAAAATGCGCATTAAAACAGGGTGATGGGAACATAGCTATTGATGCTCTTAGGTTGAAGTGGCTAGAGGAAGTAATGGAGGCACCAGTGCTTTTTACATTGAGTCATTGGGTAGTGTTTAAATAGAACTTACTCTCAGCTTCCTCTTGAACAGTGTGATCACAAGGGTGTCCATTTCATTGTTCTGCTCAGGTGTTTGTTGTTGGTAGGGTGAATGTAGGCTATATTATGGAATGGCTGGAGGGTCTGAACTGTGACTATCTGCCCCACCCTCAACACGAGCCATCTATTGGTGTCAGGTATAAGTGGGTGGGTGGGGTTGTGTGTGTGTGACCTACATCTACAGCCATGCAGAAGTAATGCCGGTTGCATGTGGAACTGTGACATGCTGGATGTGATAAGAGCGTGGCTGGAGCTTCTCATGGGATGAGTGTCTGAGAGGGGAAGAGAAGCAGACTGTCGCATACGCTCACATAGAAGTCTGATGGTCTTTTTGCGGACAGTCATTGTCAGTGACACTGAGTCAGACACTGCTCTGTATTTTTTTTTTTTGCTTTAAGAAGTGTTTAAATATTGTATTTTTAACACTTTTAAGATCTTAGCGGCCATTCACACAGAAAGAGTTCTTGTTTTTCAAAGTTGCACTTTTTAGAACTTGATAGTGCATTATAAAAACACAGTGCTCTTGTGAGATGACCTCAACAGTCAAAGGCATCAATCTAGTGCATGTTTACATAGAAATGTAACAAAAAATCATGTTGTGTATGAACATTTCCTTACTCTGCTGATATCTTAATGCCACCCTTTTTCTACTTTATTCAATCTCTAATGCACACTGACACACAAGGAAAAATTTATCAATTCTGATTCCTTAACAATTCCATTATTGAAATCTTAAAAAAGAAATGCATTTGCATTTAATGCCTTTAGCAGTTATTCCAGATGTCAACAGAGCAGATATAACAAATCAGAAATTTAATATACATTTGGCTCTTGAGGAATTCATTCCGGAATCAGACTGCACTGGTTGTGCTGTATGCTTTTGTTTCCTGTTTACACCAACACAAATGTTTGGCACGAAAATGTGGTCCAATTTTTGCATGCAATTTGTCTGTTTGAATCAAAGCAAAAAATTCAAGACTGCAGACAAGCTGAATGAAAATGCAAAATTCACTCTCTGACGGTAGGTAATGAATATGGAGAAGCTGAAATATAGCGGATCACAAGCGTTACTTCTCGTTTCTGACACCCGCTTGGCAGAGGAAAGAAAGTCAAACAGTATTTAGGCCTACATGTTTTCAAACTGATTTTTGTTTGGGCATGTAACAAAGTGTGAATCTTTTTTGGTTGCCCTATTTTCTTTTCAGTCCATTGGAAAAGAGATTAGAAAACCTCTCTGTAAAACAATAAAAAAAAATTAAATGTTGCATTGATTGCACATTATGTTTGTATTAGAGGTCTGCATGGGCTTTAAAGTGAAGCCCGAACCCGGCCCGTACCCGAGATCGTCTGACCCGACCCGACCCGACCTGAGCGGCACAGTTAAATTTAGAGCCCGAACCCGAAATCTTTTTTTTTTTCCCCACAACGAATAGCCAATTAAAAAAATGCTGTATTTCACGATTGCATGCAACGGTCAGTAAGCAAATACATGTAAAGAAACAAAAACATTAAGGCTCGGCCAGTTCACAAGGCAAAAGAAAAAACACTTACCAGTTATGAAAGTTTATGAACATCAGGTGCAGCGGTCACATAAATTCTGCCGAGTTTTTGAATGGTTGTATACGACAAGACGATAATTCTTCCATCGTGCAAATTATGGTCATTTTCATCAGTTAACGCTCGTTAGCATTTGGCCTGCTTTAAATCAGACACAGAGATGCAGTGCGGTAAGATCGCATTCATTTGAATTAATTAGGCTAATTATATCATTTATTTGAATTAGAGAGAGAGAAATGAAAGTTGCGTGTGTGAACCTGCGTCTGCGCGTCTCTCTCTACAAGCAATGACGCTTAGTTCCGTCAAAATCAGCGCTTTTACCCCCTCATTGCAGAGAAATATAACGTTGCTAGTCAGTAGCCTGTCGATTTATTTTACTAATAAAAGTTACGGTGCTGTGTTGTCGTGTGCACTAACGTGTGTGCGTGCGTCTATGAAAGCAGCGTAGCCTGCATATAGTTTTAGTTAAGCTATAAACCCGAGCCCTACCCGAACCCGACCCGAAACCCGAAAGTATTTCAGGACCCGTCGGGTTCGGGTCAGGTAGCAGACCTCTAGTTTGTATTGGTCTGAACAGACTTAAATGTTGATCTTACTGAACATTAGTTTTGGTTTGAATGGGCCTTAAGAGTCATTCATTTGAGAATTGGCCTACACTGGTTGCACTGTATGTTTTATGGTGCTGCTGAATAGTACGGCAGGAAACACTGTTTAAATATTTCAGTACGGTGTTCTTCTGTCCACATCAGTGGAAGAATGCACAACTAGGAACTGTTAACAGAAACGAAAGTCATGATAATCATTTGGTTCTGGTTCTTATTTTTTTAAAGGGGTCATATGATGCTTTTTTAAAGATCATTATTTTGTGTATTTGGTGTAACAGAATATGT
>NW_015540892.1:1083681-1086172 GCF_001515605.1 Sinocyclocheilus anshuiensis
CTCTCGCGCTCTCTCTGTCGCTCTCTCTCTCACGCTCTCTCTCTCTCGCGCTCTCTCTCTTTCGCTCTCTCGCGCTCTCTCTCCAGAAGTCAGAATGACCTCCTCTCCTAGGTTCACGAAACGGTCGTCCATAAAATGCATTGCTGTTCTGTTGTAAGTAATCTTAAAGATTCCTAAATGCATCTACTTTCGGAAGGCCAAATAAAGTGCTTTTGCTTTCGCACTGAAACACACAGCGTCTCCCTGACATGGCTGCATCAACACTAACAGCGCTTACTGAAACCACGCCTTCTTTCTTTGCGTGCACATTTGGGCGCATTATGCAAATATTTCCACATAGTGAGGTAGGTATGTGGGGGCGTGTTAGAATGAGCCGTTTTAGGGGGGCGTGGCAGAGTCTTAACTTTGATAAAGAATATCTCTTTGGTTTTGAGACTTTAGTCTTTGTAACTTCAGGGATCTTATCTATGCACAATCAGCTTGTAACACTCCAAAGAGAAAGGAAAACTTGAAATCGCATCATATGACCCCTTTAAATGGGATATGTTCTGAAGAAAAGAGACATAATGTGAAAGAAATCTCGCTGTGGATTGCAGCCAGAGATGGATTGTTGAGTTGTACTGTATCCATTCAGCTGTCATCACTACAGTGTGCTGTAGAACATCCACTCCAGAACAAAGACACAGCAGGGATAAACTAAATGTGACTTTTGTTTCCCATGTGGCTCGAGAGGAGGAAGTAAAGGAGAAGGATTGCGCTAAAGGAATGAATTATTTTGTGTGTGGGGGTCAATGTTCTTAGAAGTTGGATGTTGACACATGCTGGTTTTATTGGATTGAGAAAGCAGAGAACAACTGGGAGTAGTACAAAGAAAATCAAGACACTGCAGGCCAGACATCACCTGCTTGTGCAACACCTAAAATGCCACATGATGATCTTTATGAGAGTGTTTTTAATGAGAAGAGGGTCTTCCTAGGTTCACTGCTAGTAGTTGTGATTGTAGACTGTGTGTGTGTGTGTGTGTACATCTTTGCAGTAGTCCTTTGTGGCTACTCCTGGATTCGTACCACTGCGGAAGCAGTGCTGTGTAAAAATAACGAGCCCTAACCGAGTGAACAGGGATGGGGGGTGGAGTGGACCGCGTCTGAAACTCAGATGCACTTATCCTGCAGTCTGTGTTTTGTAGGTCAGTCTCTGCCTGTATGCACCATGTGGTAGTTGAAGCAGCCGCTGTTAGGCACGGAATCCTTTAAAACCATCTATTTTAAAGTTTAATGAAGTAGTTTAATGTGTCTTACCTTTGCAGTCTGACTCCTCCAGATTTGATGGTGGTCACGGAAAGTTGGAGCAAGGTTTACAGAATGAGTGTGTCAATTCTTTAGTGTGTGTATTGTGTTTGTGACAGGGAGAAAGACTGTTATAGCTTTAGGCGATAATACTGACCTGACCAGTGGAGCATGGGCACTACACAAACACACACACACACGCACATGTACTTACGAGTCTTCACTAACTATATGGTATTTTCTCTGATGAGGGATGAAGAGAACACAAAAATAGAAACCTGCAGCACTGCATACACTATTCTCATACAGAATATTCTCATGGACTACTGTAGATTTTATTTTGCCGAAGATTTGCAATTTGGCTGCATGCAATTTATTTGTTTTACATAATATTTGCTAACTATAATTAGACATCTATTTAAAATGAATCAAGTTGAAAATAATTTGAATGTGATAAATCTGTAAAATAAATAAATTATACAAATCTATTATATTATTTTTCACAAGTAAGAAGCTGCTAAAAGCGCAAATAAAGAAGTAAACACTAACTGTCAAGTTCATGGCATTAAATATTTATTAGCATGTAAAAAAGCTTTTAGTAGCATTTGCCTTTCAATTATAGTTGACTGAACTGTTAAACAAAGACACCAAACTAAACAAGACTAAGAATGGGAGCTCCTTCTGTGTTTTGGCACTGTCAAAATAAATGTCCTGTTTCTGACACTTATCAGCCAAACAGAGCAACGTATTGGTAATGCAATATAATACAATAATTAAAATAGGTCAAATATCATTGATATATCAATATTGACCAGAATTAATAAAAGAAAAGCCGTTGAGCGTTCACCGAATTTTTATTGTGAATATTAGGGTGGACAATATAAGCTACCAATGATAACAATGTTAATTTTTGTCTAACAATATCCATCATTTTATACCCATTTTAATGGAAAATTTAAAACTGCTATAAAAGTTTTATCATTCTTAAAAATGTTTTTTTTTTGTAATTTAAAATACCATTTTATGTATTATATGCTCATCATTGTTTTCTGTTCTTGTTTCTTTTTATAGTTTAGCGTGAGCATTTTCTTTGGCTACATTTACATCTGGTCACTTAAAGGGTTAGTTCACCCAAAAATGAAAATTAGGCTGTGTTTTACTCACCCCAGAGCCATCCTAGGTGTATATGACTTTCTTCTTTCAGA
>NW_015540892.1:1086362-1095112 GCF_001515605.1 Sinocyclocheilus anshuiensis
CTGTAGCGAATCGATGCGTTTTTGTAAGAAAAATATCCATATTCAAAACGTAATAATCACTTTAATCTAGCTTGCGCTCACTGTTGTAATTGGAAGCAGTTCCGGGCGGATGACGTATGAGTTCAGCATTGCGCATGCGTGCCATACGTTTGTTTACAGGATCAAAGGAAGCAAAGTTTCCTTACTTTAGCAAAGGAAAACCAGTCTCCTCTTGGCTTATATCGAAATCCTCTGACATTCTTCTTTACAAATCCTCGTTTTGTACTACTAATTAGTGGCCGTTGTTTTGTTTTGATCTCTCCGCTGTCTTTCCGTGTGCGTCACTTCTGAGCGGCGCATGCGCAAAGCCGACCTCATACGTCATCCGCCCAGAACTGCTTCCGTTTACAACAGTGAGCGCAAGCTAGATTAAAGTGATTATTACGTTTTGAATATGGATATTTTTCTTACAAAAACGCATCGATTCGCTACAGGAGGCCTTTGTTCACCCCCCGGAGCCGTGTGAGACGTTTTTTTTATGGATGGACACTTTTTATTTAACTTCTTTTGGACTGATGCATGCAACACCCGCTGAGTGGCATTAAACAGCTTGAAAGATCAAAGACAATTTTTAATCTAACTCCGACTGGATTCGTCTGAAAAAAGAAAGTCATATACACCTAGGATGGCTCTGGAGTGAGTAAAACACAGCCTAATTTTCATTTTTGGGTGAACTAACCCTTTAATGTGTTTTTACTGATTGGCTAGCTATCTGATTTGTTTAAATGGTTACATTTATACTTGGCCACATAAATGTGTCTCCGTAAAATGGATATACATCTTCAGTTCCTGCGCTATATGCAAATTTAACAGAGTTCATGTCAACGAAAGCAACAGATATGCTCTGCATTTTATTCATCATCAGCTAATTTTAAGGTCAAAGTCCGCAACATAAGAGAGAGCGGCATCAGCACTGGTAAGATGATAGTCTCACTACTTTTAATGAAGATGAATATGTGTTGAGCATCTGCGACTGTTTCATTTGCGGCAGTTTGCGCATCGACTTGCTGAAGCAGCTACTCTTCTTCGCCGATCCACGTTGCATTAGTGCTGTCATATCTTGCTATAATGTGTCATATAGCCTATAACATGCCGTCAGATGCATTTACACTTGCATCTCAGACCACCTCCTGAAGTGGTTTGAGTGATCGGATTTAAATCACTCTCAAAAAGCGTTTCGGAGGGCATTTGCACTTGGTCTTTTCACGATTTAATAGCTATTCAATCCTTTGATTCTAAAGGTTCTCCACATAGTTGACCAAATTTCACACCACAGAGTAATGGTTTAGCAGTTCCACACAATCTAAGTATTATACTTTTCTCAAAATGCTTCATTTTGAGAATGAAAGTAATGATCAGGACATCACACTTCAGTAAGGATGTCTGTTTTTGGACTGATTCAGTGAATTCACTTAGTGAAGTATTTGCTAGATTGAGTCCACCCTAAATGAATCAGTGAATCTGACTACACTGGTTGTGCTATGTGGTTTTGCATGCAGCAGTATATATAGCAGTGTTTCATATAGGTTTTGTGTCATTTAGGTTAATTAAGTGTCTAGTATATGGATCAGCAGGGTCTTCACGGATCACAAATGCATCCCATTCTTTGGTTCATTACCCCCAGACACAACAGCACGATCCCATTAAACACATGCTGTGTCTGAACACACACCTGCTAGTGTGTGAGAGATACTGAAGATAGAGCAGGCAACCTGACAGGTTTATGACGACTACTGAGTGTTTGGAAGCAGATTACATTCTACTATCTCAGTGTTTATACTCTCGTAGACTCTGATGTGATCCAAGCTGGTATTAAGGTCAGTGTGTGTGTGTTTGTGTCTGAGAGAGGATAAATTAGAGCTGTGTCACATGCTTGGAGGAAACCAGATGCTAAACAGCGGGAGGGAGTTTTGCAGCATTCTTAGTGAACCATTGTCGTGATCATTAGCTAGAATTTTACATTGTGTGATGTTGTGCATGTGTGAGAGCTTCAGTAGCTGTTATTAGATGTGGGTTAGACAGCTGCGTGAGTACAGGTGAACGTGATCATGTTGATCACAGAGTTTAGTTCCCCTACTAGATGAATCAGGCAGACTCAGTTTCTTGTCCACCACCTGACCTCACAACACTTGTTTTTAGTCAGCACTTATACACCTCTTCTTAAGATCATGAAGACAGAATGAGGGGAAAACAAATGGAATGTCTCATGTAAAACGAGATTTTCCACTTTTTTTTGTCTATAGTACTATAAAAAGTGTGCTGTAAAACAATTATTTTTATAAACAAAAATAAAAAGTTTGTATATTTTGTATATTGCAAAATATACAAACGTTAAACTTGTATATTTATTATTCAGCAGCATGTCCCACATTAATAAATGACAATGTGAGCTATGCCAGTAAATGAGTTGACCAATGAACACAGGACATTCAGACACACAAATGACACAAGTTAAGTAGCAAGAACTTAAACGCATGATAATTTAAAGGTATATTCTAGATGTGAATACTGGTGAATTGAATGCTTGTTTGTATAGTATTCTAGCATTTAACATTTTGAATTATCTTTTATTTTTATATATTTTTCAATTTAATTTCAATTTTTTAAAAATCTTTGTTAATTTTTAATTTATTTTATGTCAGTTGTAGGAATTTCAGTTTTTATTTGATATTTGTTTTTTAATTTATATCAGCGTTATTTTTCATTAATGCATAGCATATTTTAATTAATGATTTTTTAAAATAAGACTTTTAATAGTGTTAAGTTGAAAGTAGAGTGAGATTGATAACACTTTTCTTTAGATATTATTAGTTATTAGTCATTTAATATCAGTTCTATTGATAAATGAAATAATATAATGCGTCTATAAAGAAAAGCACCCAATATCGATATTCACAGATAGAGGTACTCATTTTACGTACTGTTTAATTACTCAGGTTTTTTTTTTTCATTATTGCCATTCCTTCTAAATGAGAAATGTGTAGCCTGACAATTAGACATTACCCAAGAAAAGATAAATTTGTAAAAAGCATAATAACATGATTATTATGCTTTTATTGTATTGTAATGTTATTTTAGTCTGCATTATTAAATATTATATAGGCTAAATATTAAATATTAGTCTGTATTATTATGATTAGAAATTAAACTCATTGGTTATCAGACATTTAAACAAAAGAAAAAAATAATCTGTACTATTGGTCATAATGCAATATCAGATGGTCTCTAAAAGAAAGTGTAAAAAATGGTCATGTACAACTTATTTATGACTTTTTGATGTAAGAAAATAAAATAGACTAACATTAACATTAACTTCTATAGTAGGATATGGTCCATTTAAATTGTGTTGAATGACAAGACTTGACCTGTAGTAAGAAGATGTCCCTCACAGATGGAGCGTTTTTCAGTTGCTGTTTTGCATAGGAACTGCTGTTCTGCCCACTGCTTTACTCGGCTCTGGGATTTGAATGAGTTTTTGCCAATCTGTCTGTTGTGTGTGGGTGGTGTGAGGGGTCATAGTGGAAAACTCTTTATTTTTTTTTAATGTCTTTTCCATGGGTGTTTGCTTGTTCTCTGTCCTGTTATCTGTGCATGAAATGGAAAATAAAGGAAGAGAGGGACAGAGCGGTGAGATTTGGCCTGGGAATGTGAAACTGGAGGTGGGGGAAGCCGGCCTGGGTGTGCCAGCTGAGATTTGGCTGCCCTAAAGTTTGGAAAATAGATGTAGAGGTGAAGAGAGCAAGACAGCTGTTCACATCTTCGTCCTAGAAGAAAAATGTACGTGTGTTGTAGTGTTCCAGCAGCTTAACTAATCGTTGAGTATTTCACTGAGATGATGATGGGTTCAAATCTCCAGAAACAAAAAATATAGATATATCTTGTGTACTTAATTATATACCTAATGCTCTGTAATTCATTTTTCTTGATTGTGTGCCAAATGCATAGGCCTACATTTTGGAGAGCAGGGTGGCCGATGGCCGATAGAAAGCTGTATGATATATGACAGCACACCATCTAATCTCAAAACATAAGCTGCAGTGAAATGTATATTTATTTTACATTAAACATTTAAATTAGAAATAAAAATTAATCCATGCAAAAAGCAAACAAAACAAAACTGGAAAATAGCTAAACTTAATTTAGATATAGCAAACAACTTCTATCGGTTGATGCTGTTAAAGGGGTCATATGATGCTTTTTTAAAGATCATTATTTTGTGTATTTGGTGTAACAGAATATGTTGACATGCTTTAATGTTCAAAAAACACATTATTTTTCAAATACGTAAGTAATCTTAAAGATTCCTAAATGCATCTACTTTCGGAAGGCCAAATAAAGTGCTTTTACTTTTGCCTAGAAACAAAAAGCCTCTTACTGACATGGCTGCTTCAACACTAACTGCGGTTACTGAAACCACGCCTTCTTTCTTTGCGTGCACATTTGGGCGGCATTACGCAAATATTTCCACATAGTGAGGTAGATATGTGGGGGCGTGTTAGAACGAGCCGTTTTAGGGGGGCGTGGCAGAGTCTTAACTTTGATAAAGAATATCTCTTTGGTTTTGAGACTTTAGTCTTTGCAACTTCAGGGATCTTATCTGTGCACAATCAGCTTGTAACACTCCAAAGAGAAAGGAAAACTTGAAATCGCATCATATGACCCCTTTAAATAAAAAAGTAACAGATTGTGCAGTATATATTGTAATATAATGCAAAAATAAAAATTAATAAATTAAATATAAATATAAATTATAGTAGTAATTACCTTTTTTTTTAATTTTGTTTTTTACATAATTTTAAATATAACCTACAAATACAAATAATTTACTATTATTTTGTTAACCATCCATCCATCCTCATATCTAGGTAGATTGTACCTAGTTAATTTGTGCTTTGGATGATTAGTGTTGATCATTTTATAGAAGGTGGAGTATTCTTACTTTTGTGACCAAACATTTGTGAGTTTGTTTTTTGCCATTTTCATTATATAACAAAGTAGAGGTTGTATCATCACTTTTATTTTACTGGATCATTATGCACAAGCATTATAGCTTTTAAGCTCTGTCTCTTTTCTGATTGCACCACCATGGCGCCACAGTTACCTAGTATTATGTCTGTCACCTCTACAGTGAAGGACAGCTGTGGTCTGCCACCTCTCATGCTCATGTTTTGCATCCCTATAAGTGCCTGCCAGGGCACCTGTGCCAAGGAATTAAGCCACATCTGCATGTTTTCCCAGAGTGTTAGTTGCAGCTGCATAGAACTGATAGCAGCACCCAAGCATTTCTGTGGCTTACATCCAGAAGTGGGATCAGAAGGAAGAACATCTTGTGTGGCGTTAGGAATTCACAGCTCTGTGTGTGGGAGAGCAGTTGGCGTATCTTTGATATTTTCTGCAGGTGTCACCTGTTCAGGCAGCCGATGAGCATGATAATCATAGGAAAGGACAAGAGACAATCAGCTTGAAAATACTTGCCATTTTCAGTACAAAATCTTAAGCTTACTGCAGAGTTCCACAATATTCTGTTTATCTTCATAACTTCTTGTGCATCATCAATGTCCCATCTTGCCTTTTGGTTTTGTGCACAGGTATACTTAGCTGTTCAGACTCTTCTTGTCATCTGCCTGTCTGGTTGAGGTTGACTTCCTGTCTGTCCTGTCGGTTGTTGTGAGAAACAGTGGCTTTATAAGGACTGAAATATTCTTAGAAAGTGTGATAAGGACAGTCAGGCTTGAACCCTACAACCCTGCAATCAAAGGGCGTTCCAAAGCAAGGCCCTGTAATGAAAGTTTATAATCAGAACTCAAAACGTTTGTTGTGGCTAAAGGCTGAAATCAAAATTTTTTTTTAGTTTTAAGTTTGTCGATAATTTTGTGTCTGTGGACTGTGCACATGCAGCCCACTTTTTGTAACAGTGCGCCCATGTATGCATGTTCCAATAAAAGTGACATAAGATGAAGGTGGACAACAATTATGAGGAGGGCAGTAGGACTGGGTATTAATTCAGATTTTCTAATTCGAATCACAAGCTCTCGGTTCGATTTGATTTGATTCTAATTAATTTAGGTATATTTGAATTATAATGTCCATTTTGCTTTCCTGTAAAAAAAGCTAGCTCTGATAATGGAGTAAATTACTCATATTTTGAATAATTTATTAAAAGAACATGTTTTACGGTCATGCAGTATGTTTTTGGATTCGCTAAAAAGAACCAGCCCATAACAGTAATTACTGTACAGTCAAACTACACTGTTCGCATTGTATGTTTTTTTTTTGTTTTTTTTTGCATGCAGCCTGCGAGGACAACTTAGCAGAGCAAAGACGTTTCTTGCTGTAATTTTGTTTTCATTGCATCAGATTCAATACAGACTGCAAACTCACATTTACCATTCACGTTAAATATCAGGTTAAAATTTTGTAATGCTGTTGTGCTGCTGAAGATTCAGCAATGGAGGAGCAGTGATGGTCGATGGAGTTTAGTTTAAAAGGCTAGAACTTTTGTTCAACTTTGTACAAGATTTAATAGGAAGTGAAAAAACGAAGCAGTCCCCAGGTTTGAGCATGGGGAGTAAATTGCCTTTGGCCTGTAAGTGTAAGCAAAGGCCATGGGTTTACCCTGGCCAATTACTCAGGATGTAGCAGGGAAACACTTCTGCCATTGTGTGTAAGTGTCTAGGCAGATATTGCTCACTTCATGTGTTTTTGTTCACCTTCTGAAGAGGTCACATCCTCTTTGAAGCTACAGTCAGGTTATTCCTGCTTGTACAGGTGAGTGTTATGTGTGTAAATTCCCTTCTCTGTCATCATGCCCCTTTAAATTCTGCCAATGAGCTCATTTTCTGCGCATTACTTCCCAAAGCAGCACTGGCTTTCCACTGAGCCAAGCATTTCTGCCACCATCCGTCCTGTAGCTTTTATTTCTCGTTCTCCTGGTCCCTTTCCTCCCGTCCTTGGCTGGTGTCTCTATCTGCAAGCTTTCCATGCTCAGTTCTGGATCTGTGCCTGGTAGATTATGGTCACAGTGACCCTGATTGGTCACTAGCAGATGTCTTGATGTCTGCCCGCTCACAATCAGTGCTCACAATGGCCCCTTCTGTACAAGAAGCATTTCCAGTGGACGACTTTTTTAAAGTGCTTTTATGACTCTCATGAATGATTCATGAGAAGCATCTTTGCAGTCTGTGCCTTTTGCCAGGAGAACATGGTCTGCATGAAGACTTTTCTGTATTGTACTAATACACAACCAATCTTCATTGACCCTTCTAGTCTTAATACCCTGATATACTTAAAGATGACTGAATAACTAATATGTATGAGGCAACTTTGAACAAAATCTTGCTGAAACAAAGGTTGTTTCCTATTTTGTTTCTTTGGTTTGAGAGAGCTCAGCATCACACTTTCAAAGTGCCATTGGTCCATGAATTCATGCAGTGTTTACAGACTCCGTGTTTTTCGATTGCCAATAATAGCTCAAAGGATAACATGATTTCCAATGGAATTCACCAGGTCATACAGTCATGCTGTGTATTGCTGCTTTTCTATGATAATCAGGTAAACTACTGTGTGTGCAAGGGCTCGCTTATAGGAACTCATATCTGACACCTACTTTAGGTCTCTACGGTCTCTGCAGACGTACTACACCCTAGGGCTGCATGATATTGGAAAAAACTCACATTGCGATAATTAATTTTTCTGCAATATATATTGCGATATGAAAAAAAAAAATCACCAAATGTCTTGAATAGTTTATTTGGAAAAATAATAATGATTGGGGTGATTTTGTAGGCGAGTATATCAGCATAGGAAATAAACAAATTACAAGCATAGATAAATATAACAGAACAAAGATACAAATTAAATAAGTAACAGCATATTTTTCAGGTAAGTCTAACAGTATCCAGGTACAGAAATTGAATAATCAAATGTAAAATAACACTGCATAGTTTTCACTGTATCTACACCGTACGCGAGTGGCGCAAAATACAATGAACCCATTATAATCAGTGATGCTGCTGTGTGACTGTCTACACTGGATGTGGTGCGGCACGACAAATCCCAGACAGTAAACTGATGCCGCGTTCTCTTTATGACGTACTGACACAAAGTTCAAATAATTGGCAACGGTCGCTTTGTCGCGGCCAGTGTAGACAGACTTTGGGGCCGTTCACATGTTGCGCCTAAAAACGCGTGGGAAAACACCAGTCGCACCGCTTTCTCCTTCTTTCCAAAGCGCTCGGGAGCTTGCGCTTTCGTGGCATCTGCCGTTGCTAAGCAACCGTGACCTGCGCTCTCCACGGCGATCCGGAAGTGTCAACAAAGGATAAACGGATTTCCAGCACTGAAAATGGCATGCAGTAACTCTGCTACTAAATGTATTTAAAATGGGTATCTCTGTACAGCTGTCGCGTCTGGTGTAGACACCGTATCTGTGTGTGAGCAAAGAAAACAATCAGTATAAATATAAGTAGCCTATATGATGTGATTCCTTTCTCTTTGGAGTGTTACAAGCTCTTGGTGCATAAAGAAGATCTGTAAAGTTGCAAAAGTTGCAAAGTCAAATCCAAAGAGATATTCTTTATAAAAGTTAAGTCAACCACGCCCTCCTAAAACGCCTCGTTTAAACACGCCCCCACATGGCTACGTCACGATGTGGGAAGATTTGCATAACACCGCCCAAATGTTCACGCAAAGAAAGAAGGCGTAACTTTGAT
>NW_015540892.1:1096062-1096609 GCF_001515605.1 Sinocyclocheilus anshuiensis
ACGGTCGCTTTGTCGCGTCCAGTGTAGACAGACTTTGGGGCCGTTCACATGTCGTGCCTAAAAACGCGTGGAAAACGCCAGTCGCGCCGCTTTCTCCTTCTTTCCAAAGCGCTCGGGAGCTTGCGCTTTCGTGGCATCTGCCGTTGCTAAGCAACCGTGACCTGCGCTCTCCACGGCGATCCGGAAGTGTCAACAAAGGATAAACGGATTTCCAGCACTGAAAATGGCATGCAGTAACTCTGCTACTAAATGTATTTAAAATGGGTATCTCTGTACAGCTGTCGCGTCTGGTGTAGACACCGTATCTGTGTGTGAGCAAAGAAAACAATCAGTATAAATATAAGTAGCCTATACTAAACATCGCACATCATGCGATGTGACTATCGAGGATGCGCACATCGCGATATCGATGCTGAAACGATATATCGTGCAGCCCTACTACACCCATACTAAACAATAACTAGATGGGCCTAGAAAGAATTTAACAGATTTAAAGAGGTCATATGATGTGATTTCAATTTTTCCTTTCTCTTTGGAGTGTTACAAG
>NW_015540892.1:1096684-1099360 GCF_001515605.1 Sinocyclocheilus anshuiensis
TGGATAGCTGGCCAATCAGAGCACACCTCACTTTTCAGACCGATGAGCTTTGTAAAAATCGATGCATTTCAGAAAGGCGGGGCATAGAGGAGAAACAATAATGTACAGTATGTGGAAAATAATGTGTTTTTTGAACCTTAAAGGTCCCATATTTTACACCTTTCTGGAGTTTTATTTTAGGTTTTGATGTCCTTAAGAATATATATTTGTGGTATAAGTACCAAAAACCATCTCAATATATTTTTACAGCTCCTTTCTCAGGAGCTCTGCTGAGAATAGGTAGATTTTGGCCTGTCTAATTAATTTTCCTGAGCCCCTCTTCTGATTGGCCTGTTGTTTTCTGAGTGACGCATGGCCAGGCCAACCACAGGAAACTAGGGTCAGCCGACGTCACAGCGCTAGCTGGAGGCAGCAAAACAAAGGGTAAACTGGAGGCGGCCCATTCAAACCAGCACAGATTCGGCTACATAAGGAGCTTAAAATATCATCTTGTTGTGATGTTGGGTGCCAGAATCGACATAAGCTACTTTATGCAGGCTGTGTAAATTTTACTGTGGATTGACTGTTTTGAAACTTATATGGTAGTTACATAGCACCTAGACCTCAGTTATCATGAAAAAAGCCAGGAAATTTCAGTTTTGACAATATGGGACCTTTAAACCGCATAAACACATTTCATTACACCAAATACACAAAATAATGTTCTTTTTAGCAACATCATATGACACCTTTAAACAATAGAAATGAAGTGCAGGGTCTTTTTGCCCCCATCAGGAACATTTTTATTCACTTTTGTTGCAGTTTTTGCCACAAACCCTGGTTAAATTCTGATCTTAGTGGTCAACAAGGCTTGCAAGGGCAACCAATGATAGGGTTCTTCTGGGTTGCTGTGATTTTAGATACAGCTGGCTTCCTACCCTGGTTGCCCTCTATGAGCTGTCAATCAACAGCGTGCGCAAAACCACACACCACAATTGATAGCAAACAGCTGGCGAATGCAAACACTCAGTGTGACTGATTGATGAGGATGAATTCATAAACATTTACAAATCCACCCCCTGGATTTTGCCGAGCATCCGAAGAAAAAGACGTCCCACAAAAGCCAGATAATGATGGGACCCGATAACAGAATTGTGGGGGATGGGGTTATTGTGGAGGGTGTTCCAGTTCAGTTTCAATGACCCATGACCATTTCCTCTCTGGTTGGGTCTCTTACAATTAACTGAAGGATTGCCCTGCCTCGCTTCTCTTCTCCGGATGCTGCAGAGTGACTCTTGAGGCTGGTGTTATCCACTGTTTGTTTGGCTATTGTTTAGCTGACAATAGGCCAGATCAACGGCTGCAGGAGTTTAACTGATGAAAGCTTTTCATGGCGATAAGTATCGCTTTCGGCAGATGCTGTGAAACAAGAAGTCAGCCAGAACTGTGGCGTGTGGCCCATGTGTGTGGGGCAGGGCTTATTAAGCAAACATAAATATTCATAGTGGCTTCATCCACCGTTTGATGTTGTACATTCAAGTTTTGTTATTTATCAACACATCTTGAACAGAAATGTTTAATTTTTTGATATTTACTTAGTTTAATTTTACGGACCATAAAAATAACAAATTACCTGTTTACAGGGCATTGCGAGTTACTGAGGGCTTTCCCCAAATGTTCTGATGTTTATCTTGGAGTCTGTATGTAAAATAACCTGTCAGGCGAGTTACTCGGGCACCATGTAAACACATAGTCTCACACAAAAGAGAAAACATCCTCCCTGTGAACAGGATTATGAGTCTCAACTGTGAACACTGCTAGCATCTCATTGAGATGATGAAGTTGGCCTTAATTGCTTTGATTGAAACTAATTAGTGGGCTCTTGTTTTCGAAGAGCCTCATTGGCAACACCGTTTGATATGGGGTATGCTTAATTGCGAATGTGTAAAGAAGGGAGTTGCTTATTTGCATATGGTCGAGAATGTTTATTATTTGGGTATTCAAGTGAAATTATATTTTCGTTTATGTACAAACAGCAGTGATCTCTTGTAACCCCTTTGCTGAGAGCACAATGAGAAATGAATAGCAGCCTGCAGGGTTTGACAGGGAGAGGGGGATGAATGAATGAGTGGTTATGGGTTTGATGCCGTTTATGAGAAGCCAGTGACTATTTGTCATCGTCAGTCTCTCGTTAACCCACCGTCAGACACACACACCTCCCCCCCTGCCTTCTGAAGCACGAGCTGCCCTCAGGATATGGGGCCCGACCCTCACCCACACTATGTAAGCGTGTGTGTATACGCATCTCATTATGTATGCAGCGTGCAGTAAAATTGATAATGTTTCTCGGCACACAGAGCAATTAAAGTTTTGTATAATTATTTCATTAATTTGTGAGTCAAGGTTTGGCCTGAGACCCCAGCAGGGGTCTGTCATCGCTCAACCTGCTGTTGGGAATGGGATACTTTCTGTCTCGGCTCACTTTCATACTTTTTTTTATCCCGGTTTCTGTTTCTTTATTGTGTAATTGTTAAAACTTGTTTTTTTTATCCCTACATCTAAATATGCACAGTATCTATGAGTATACATATCAATACAGGGCTCGCAAAATGTCAAAATCCCTGGTAGCCCTTCGGGCAGGTACTCTTCAGATTTTGGTAGCCCGAAAATTAATTTAACTAGCCCAAATAAAAAAAT
>NW_015540892.1:1100020-1104626 GCF_001515605.1 Sinocyclocheilus anshuiensis
TTTATCAGGAATTATAGGTAAAATGAAATTAAAATGCCAACGACACGTTTCTGAGGACAGTCGGTTCCCTTCAGATACATTCAAATAAAGACATCCGCGCCGCGTTTTGACTTGAAACATGCAGCGCTCATATTTATTCAGTGACATCATTGCATTTTGAAGTTTAATCCAGCTGTATCGCGATTCTTGTCTTTCCGTCCCCAACTGTAAGACCTCTTGAAATTATAATTAAGATATTTCTTATACCATTTAACATATTTAAAAGGTTTTATGGCCTTAAGTTTGATACAACTCACTTTAGGAGTTTTTAAGGACCCGCGGGAGATCTGCATTTAAGATAGCCCGTCGGGCAGAGTGGTGATACATTTTGGTAGCCCGACTGGAAAACACAATAGCCCCGGGATGTCGGGCTAGCGATTTTGCAAGCCCTGCACTATGTGTACTTAATGTATGGTATGTAAAAAGCAGTTTGTCAAGCAAATAGCATGTGACGTATGTGAGTTTATGTCCTATCTATTCTTTTATTCAAAAATGCATCAAAAATGCAGATAATGCATACAGTGAGTACGTCTTGACTTTTTGTAATTAAAATCCATTTTGATATTTTTTGAGGGCATAAAGTCACATATGTCAGTGTGATACACCTGGCCTGATATCATAATGAAGAAAAAAAGCCACAATTTGTTTTGGCACAATTTATTTATTTATTTTTTACAAAATGCATATTTGAACAAGCATTCTTATTAATATTTGCAAATCATTTTGTCTAACAAATCAAAATCATGTTGTCTGCTTAACAAAATCGTGTGTTGCGACCAACATGCAAAACCTGCAGGCACTCATGACCGTGTGTCAAAGTCAGTAAGTGTTTTAAAATATCCTAGTAAATTTGGATATTAATCAAATGTGACTTTTTATGACAAGGTTATTAACTAATTCATTATATATGTCATAAAAAACTTTTAAAAATATGTTTGAACACTTTTGAAAGTATACTCACATGTATTCAAGGAATAAGAAAAATACATTACATTTTACTTGGTTACAGCACTTGATTTTTATTGTCATTTAATTGGAACTTTTCTTGAATTTTTTATTTATTTATTTATTTTTTTAAGTTTTTCAGAAATGGATAGTACAAAGCGTAAATTTAAAAAAACTTGGCAAACTTGTTTTAATCTAGATTTTTTGGAAGAATTTTCCTTTTCTATATAATAGTATTCATCATTCTTATTTATCATTGGATCCATGTCTGAATATGCAGTATTTATGTACTTTAGGTGAACAATATCTGGATGACCAACTACGTCTGCTGAGGTTCTCATGTGTCGGACCATAGTCTCCTCACTCCTCCACCTGTTTTGTCCTGACTGGCGGAAGGTGAAGCCTTCTCTGAGACAAGGACGAGAGACGCTCTGTGTTTAAGTGTGCCTTCTGAGGAGGATGTGTCGGATTGCCATTGTTGCATTTCTTGGAAAACCCCGTCTTGTACCCCCGCCCCTCACCTCTTCACCTCACTCAAGGAAACGAAAAAAAAAATAAACAGGCATGGATAATGGCACTCTTACAAACAATCTGTTCCTTCAGTCCCTGGGAGTGTGATTGTTCTTGACTGCAGTGTGTCTGTTCTTGATGATTAATGCCACGGCTGCACTGCTTTGTTTTAGACCTTGTAGGCATTGTTGTTTTCTGGGTATTAATTCCTTGCCTGTCTAAAATGAAGAAAAGGACACTACATTTTATATCGCCACATATTGGTGTAGTTACATAACTTCATGTTTTTTTAATTTTCATCTCCTTCATTAGTGTCCTCTCCTGCTCATATAGCTTTCATCTTGCCATTAGACACCGCAGTCTGGCACAGAGCAGCAGCGCGGAAATGGTGCCTGGCATCTTGGCCCTGCTTACAGACCTTCCCAACAGCCTCTCAGATTCCTGCCATGACTGTGGTTTGTATTAATGCTCTCATCAACAAGAAACATAGAACGTTTATTAGCAAAATGAATAAGAGCGCTTGGAGGCACGGCATATACACCTTGATGTAAAATGAAATAAATAAAATACACAAAGTTTAAATAAAGTAATCAGCAAACACTGTGGAACCAAATAAATAAGAAACAAATGTTTAAAAAAACTGTCAAGGCTTTTCAAAATCTAAAATATTGCCAAACAGGCGCCTTTGCATTTCCTTTCTAAACAATCTTCCGCCATCATCTTGTCTTTCTCACCTCACTCTTGTCAGTCAGCTCGACTCACTCTCCTCACGTGATAAATAAAATCGGACTCCTGCTACGTGGTGCACTGTCGTTCGCGCACGGTTCGGCACACTGCATTGAGCATTTAGTTTTTAAAAGTGTCTGTCCTCTAACTGAACTTGGCTAAATTATTTTTGTTACTATAAAAAAAATCAAAATGACGGTGGGGGGCGGTGCCGCGGTAGGCAAATGACGTAACCGGTGTTGCGGCTTCATGTTCTCGTCTCGCGAAAAAGGCACAGATATTAATTGATTCTTCACATGTTGGATTGTTTGTTATGATTTCTGATTCAATTCTGATTTGCCATCACAATTCACGTGCAACAGACATATTGTGATTAATTTCAATCCTCAACTGCTGCAAAACACATAAGTATACACTACCATTCAAAAATTTGGGGTCGAAAGTCTTTTGTGTTTACTGAGGCTGCATTTATTTGATCAAATACAGTAACATCAGTAATAATGTAAAATATTAGTTCAATTTAAAAATGGTTTTCCATTTTATTTTTTTGAAATATAATTGTAATATATTTTATACAATATAATCTCATGCAAAGCTTCAGTGTCACTTCATCCTTTAGAAGTCATTCCAATATGTTGATTTTGTGCTCTTATGTATTATCTGTAGGGCTGGGTAAAAAATATCGATATCTCGATTTTAATCGATTCACATTTTTACGAAACAATACCGATTCTTAAATCCCAAGAATCGATTAGTCTAGCCTGTGTTTAGTTAATGAATCGAATCGCAAGCTTGTGAATGAGAATCGAATCGTGAAATTTGTGTCAAAACCCAGCCCTAATTATCTGTGTTGAAAATAGTTGTGCTTTATTTTTGTACAGGAATTTTGGATGAATGGAAAGTAAAAAAACAGCATTTATTTGAAATAGAAATCTTTTATAACATCATAAATGTCAATTGAACAAACCCTTATGAAAAGTATTGTGATTATGTTAATCTTACTGACCCCAAACTTTGCATTGGACAAATGTGTCTTGTTAAATGAATACATGTAAATAGAAAACAATGAAGCAGCTAATGTAGACCTTAATGGAGCACTGTGTTCCACTCTTTTCATGATTAAAATTGTAATTGCAATCTTGATTATTTTTTAAATTAATGGTGCTGCCCGACAAGGAACCAAAACCTCATGGCGACGCTTCTGGCAGTTTAAATGACACAGAGGTGGAAGCTCATGTGTGTGGTCGGATCCAAAGGCTGCAAGACAACAACACCTCTGTGGAAACAGCACACCGCTGAGTTGGACCGCTATTGTGTGAACCCCAGTGGTGCATCAGACCTGTGGTGGTCTTGTTTTTGAGCTGCAACACCGCGATGGGTTGTTTGGAGGCTGCCACGTGTCCTTGCTGTCTTTTCTTCACCCGCTTGTGTTTGTTTCCTGACTTTGCGGTGGAGCCTATGTACGCGTTTGTCTGTGTATGTAGTCTGCATTGTTGTGAGCTCCACAAGTGTTGGGTTTGATTATGGACATTTACAGCTGCTAAACCTTTCATAACACTGCTGTGTCTCATTACGTTTCACATTTTCTTTGTTTTGTCCAGGAAACCCTTTTGATCTTGTTGTTAAATAGCACTCCACTTGACAGCTTAATTGCAGTGTGAATTGCAGCATGCAGCGTACGGTTCGATCCCGCTGTACGGGATGTTATTTCCAGATTGTTCTAGTTACGAGGACATTCCAACTACGTTTACAGGGCTGACTGGTTTGTTTTGTCTTGTGCATCTTGCTTGCGCACTCTCCCACTGTTATTCTGTCACTGCTACTTGTTTTTTATCCATTGTCTTGCTTTCAGTCAAAACAATGAGGGGTGGAGAAGCGTTTTGCGGCTGCCTCGTTTATCAAGCGCTCATCAGATCTTCTGTAATAATGGCACACTGACTGTGTCAGCTGTAATGATATCTTGACGGTAGCTATGATAATAGTCTTTCCTGCAAGTACTGGTGCATTAAACGTGGGTGGCTTTTTTCCCCCTTAAGGTTAGGAGAGAGATGCAGCATTCTTGTGCTGAAGAGCCTAATTAGGGCTGAAATTTTATTGTACATAACTCTGTTGAAGCTCTATGAAAACATATGGACGTATTAAGATCTCTGACCTTTACTTCACAAGTTACTCTTAAAGGGGTCATATGATGCTGCTAAAAAGAACATTATTTTGTGTATTTGGTGTAATGAAATGTGTTTATGCGGGTTAAAGTAAAAAAAAAACATTATTTTCCACATACTGTATAATTGTTTCTCCTCTATACCCCGCCTTTTTGAAACGCGTCGTTTTTTACAAAGCTCATCGGTCTGAAAAAGCGAGGTGTGCTGTGATTGGCCAGCTATCC
>NW_015540892.1:1104636-1115241 GCF_001515605.1 Sinocyclocheilus anshuiensis
AAATGAAGTGGATTTTGGGGTGGGACTACCTGTAATAAACCGCTTAGCTGGGAATTGACTAGCTTTTTCAGATAACAGTACAGGGAATAACCACAAGGAGGATTGCAAGAAAACTCTTGGGATACTGTACAGATGCTGAGCTCCATCTTGACAGGTAAGCTTGGATAGTTCCCAAATTCTGCTAACATCCTCTTTTTAGGCTGCACAACCAACTTTTCCCCAGTCTGCTGATAGTTGTTGTTAAAATCTGGGTCCCGAGTTTAATTTGTATAGAAAATTCAGCAAGAATGAATTCTCAGCTGCCACTGGTAACATTTCTATGCCACTTTAATAAGAAAACATCCTTAGAATAAAAACATCAAGAGTACAGAGTCGTGCACATGCAGCGGCACACTAGAGAGATCACTGTCAACGCAACACTTGCAGAAGTGGAGCCAGTTAATATTTGCATTTAGCACTTGGAATTCAGATAGGCTTAAAATGATTTCCTTGTGTGGTTTGGCATGTTTGTTCTTAGCTGCTTTGGTCCTGAGTCAGGTGCTTTGTTAGTGTGTGTACATTTCTTCTAGTGTTCTGTCTGTTCTCCTTGACAGCGCTGACTCAAAGGTGGTCACAGTATAATAATAGCAGCAGCGAGGGAAAGAAAAAAGCGGAAGGAGAGCTGCAAAAACTGGCACGGGCTGGCGGAGACAGAATTATGGCAATATGGCTGTTTTTCCTTCTCTTTTTCCCTTATAGTGGTGCTGCCATTTTTTCAGCGGACCACATCACAGACGCAAACGGAGGGAAGTCTATATAGACAATGTAAACACTGCACAGGAAGTGGGAAACACATTATATTTATGTCGTTCCTTGGATGCATACCTTTGTACCTTCTATTGCAAACCTACTAAACCTTTATTGCAGTTGTTCATTGCAAAAGTCTGTAAAGCGCACGCTTAACGTACAAAAGTTTGTCAGAATCTTTGTTCGTAATTCAATGTCTATAAACTGATCAACGTCCCTTTCAAGGCAAGTCAGTTCACTCAGCGGCCATCTTGGGAACGCATTCAGTTAGCTATTTCCAGTCATGCAAGTACAGTTCAGATTGAATTAAATGAGCCATTATTGGTTCTTTTTAGGGTTGTGTCGATAATATTTTTAAGGAATGGACTTTCCGTGGAGGGGCTAAATTATATTAGCTTTCATTTAAAACTATCTTCATTTGTGTTTTGAAGATTAACGAATGTCTTATGGTTTTGAAGTAACATGAGGGTAATTGAGGACAGAATTTCCGCTTCTGGGTAAACCATTTAGGTCATTTATTAGGTTTACACAAAGAGTGTAAACACTCAACACATTTTGAAGTAGTCTGACATGTTCTGGCTCAACAAATGACGTGGATTTTGGGGTGGGACTACCTGTAATAAACCGCTTAGCTGGGAATTGACTAGCTTTTTCAGATAACATAGTAAAGGGAATAACCACAAGGAGGATTGCAAGAAAACTCTTGGGATACTGTACAGATGCTGAGCTCCATCTTGACAGGTAAGCTTGGATAGTTCCCAAATTCTGCTAACATCCTCTTTTTAGGCTGCACAACCAACTTTTCCCCAGTCTGCTGATAGTTGTTGTTAAAATCTGGGTCCCGAGTTTAATTTGTATAGAAAATTCAGCAAGAATGAATTCTCAGCTGCCACTGGTAACATTTCTATGCCACTTTAATAAGAAAACATCCTTAGAATAAAAACATCAAGAGTACAGAGTCGTGCACATGCAGCGGCACACTAGAGAGATCACTGTCAACGCAACACTTGCAGAAGTGGAGCCAGTTAATATTTGCATTTAGCACTTGGAATTCAGATAGGCTTAAAATGATTTCCTTGTGTGGTTTGGCATGTTTGTTCTTAGCTGCTTTGGTCCTGAGTCAGGTGCTTTGTTAGTGTGTGTACATTTCTTCTAGTGTTCTGTCTGTTCTCCTTGACAGCGCTGACTCAAAGGTGGTCACAGTATAATAATAGCAGCAGCGAGGGAAAGAAAAAAGCGGAAGGAGAGCTGCAAAAACTGGCACGGGCTGGCGGAGACAGAATTATGGCAATATGGCTGTTTTTCCTTCTCTTTTTCCCTTATAGTGGTGCTGCCATTTTTTCAGCGGACCACATCACAGACGCAAACGGAGGGAAGTCTATATAGACAATGTAAACACTGCACAGGAAGTGGGAAACACATTATATTTATGTCGTTCCTTGGATGCATACCTTTGTACCTTCTATTGCAAACCTACTAAACCTTTATTGCAGTTGTTCATTGCAAAAGTCTGTAAAGCGCACGCTTAACGTACAAAAGTTTGTCAGAATCTTTGTTCGTAATTCAATGTCTATAAACTGATCAACGTCCCTTTCAAGGCAAGTCAGTTCACTCAGCGGCCATCTTGGGAACGCATTCAGTTAGCTATTTCCAGTCATGCAAGTACAGTTCAGATTGAATTAAATGAGCCATTATTGGTTCTTTTTAGGGTTGTCGATAGACGATTGTATCGTGTATCGACAATAGTCAGAGATATCGCCTGTGGCTGATGCCTTTGACGATAGCAAGATGATTATTATTATAATTATTAATTGTATTATTATTATTATTATTATCAGGATAGTAATACTATCTAATTAATATTAGGGCTTATTTGTTGCATTATTTATTTTTCCGCGTTTCTACAGTGTTGCACGTTATTATAACCAATCACACACTATTATGCTGAGCTTATGAATGCAATGGCCAATCAGAGGCGTTCAGATGAGTCATCGCTGAACAGCAGAGTTTTGTTGTTCAGCGCGCCCTGACTGAATTCTGACTCGCGAGTTCTCTCATCATAAACAACAAAGTGCAGATGTACATGCGATGTCGCTCGTTTTCTGTAGCTGCTTTTTGAATAACTGAGGAAATGTAAGAATTATAATTGGTAACTTACGATGTTTCTATTAATTTGTTATCATGTTAAATACAAATTCAGTCATATTAAAAACATTAGGCTGCTTTTAGCCTTACGCTGGAGTTGGTTCACTTTCCGGCAATGAAACTAAGTAAATAAATAATTAAATAAATTAGCACGATAATATTGTGTATCGGCGATCTCACAGGCTGATGGTAGGACGATATGAAAATTGAGCATATCGCCCAACACAAGTTCTTTTATCATTGGCGATTGGTTCTTTTAATTGGAAGGTGGGAGTATTGAAAGATATTGTAAACTAGAGCATTCTAATTTCTCCCATTCATTGTAACATCAGCGACCCGTCTCCGCTACATACTGTCTGTGCTTTGGTCTGTGCAGCCTCCAAAAGGAGATTGTCTATCCACCTTTTTCTTGACGTAAAAACGTCCATTTGTAAATTCTATGGGTATAGCTTCTGGTCTCTGTAGAAAACAGTTAGTTTTGCTGCTAGATATTGAAAATTGGTGTGTCTTATCTAGTGTTGTCACGGTACCAAAATTTCAGTATTCGGTACCAATACCAGGGAAAATCCACGATAAACGGTTGTCTGTTTTAGGGACGGTTGTCTTCCTCAGTCTGCAGCTGTAAAAGGAAAATATAACATACTTAAGTAAAGCAATGGGCGGAGTCTGACCAAATGCAACATTAGATCATTGACACCAGCTAAAATATAACTTTTCAGGAAATAACAAACCTCAGTGTAATTGAAACTTACCTGCTTGAACTTGATCGGGGTGTTTTGTTAGTTTGATGCGTTTCCTCCTCTTGAGGTCGCCACTGCTTTTATGAAGAGGTTGCCAGGTTTTCACAACAAAACCCACCCAATCGCTTTTCGAGGGGGTCCCCCGTTAAAAATCGCGTTCCGAGGATAAAATAAGCGTGTTTTAGCGGGGTTCCCCTGGTAAAATTCGCATTCCATGGGCTAAATGTCACATTAGTGGTGTCGTTTTTCAACCCGCGGACATGAAAAACAACCCGCGGCAACAGTGTTAAAGCAGCCCAATTCCGCGGGAAAACGACATGCAGCAGTAACTAAGGGGGGTGGGTCTTTGCGAAGTGTCAATTGTTTATCCATCTTATTCTTCCCGTAAAAATGGGCCAATTGTAAAATGTTATGGGTCTTGCTTCCGGTCTTATTCGCTTCCAGATATTTTTAGCTGTACAAAACCGCTCGTTTTGCTGTTTGATATTGCATATTACTTGCAATATGTCTTACCATATTATTTTAGGGTATTATCTTAATTATGAACACACTGGTTTGTAGTGCAAACAGTTTTACAGTTTACTGCACGTTGTTATTCTCCTCGTTATTTACCTATAGCGGCTAATGAACCGGAAATCTCACCCATAGGCTTACTTCCGCATTAGATTGTCTAAAAATTGTCTATAGGCGCACAGCTGTATATATGCTTTGACCCACCAATAGAAATATAATAAGTAGAGGCAATTCTGTGGCTTTCATTCTGTGTAACCACATCAGATCCTTGTTGGTTTCAGTCAGCGCATCTTGTTTACTGTGGCTGTACATGTGATATAATTAAAGCATAGATTATGTTGTGTCCCACGATTGTGACTCCTTGGGTTTTCTTCCTAAATGCATTATTGTGTAATGCACGTAATACATATGGGTTCATGATACAGAATGCTGTATTTTTCCTTGTTGGCGCAAACACCAGTGAAAATGCACCCTTTTTTTGAAATAAAGCTGCATATTTCGCACAGTAATTTATTAATGCGTGCACAGAACCAGCCTAAAATAAATAAAACCAGTGTTAAGCTCATCAACAAAATTACTGACACATTTTCACGCTTTTTGCATTTGCCAAAGAAAAAAAAAAATGCACCCTGATGATCATTAAATGCATTTTAAAACACTATTTTAAACTGTTATCATGCTAGTATTTCAGGATGTTTTCATAAGAACAGTTTTAATATATAATATAATGTTAAATGCATTAAAATGAATGAATGTGTACACAATTTTTAAGTAATGTTGAAAAATTTGATCGTTTGGTCTGTTACCTTTGAACATGTTTTTGTTATTTTGCATATTATCTGCAACTAATGTTATTTTTCATTGACTATTTAGTTGAAATTAAATGAACATGACTTAACAAAACAAAAGACTAAATTTAAAGGATATTTTGGTTATTTAAAGGGAAATATTGCAAAAATTAACACTGCAAGTCAGATCACAAAATATTGCATACATAATAAATTTACTTTCATGACATTTTGGTAATGCTCAACAATGCATGTCACTTACCTTTGAGCAATACTTTTGTCTTGTGAATGTTTTTTTTTTTTTTCAGTTAACAGAATTATAAATAATAGATTTGAAAAGATGCCTGCAGAATTGTGCGAGTAGGCAGTGTGTTTATGTCCCTCTCAGTCCCACCCTATATGTTTGGCACAGGTACAAACACACCTTGTTCGGCTGTTTTTGGAATACTGCATTGATATGTACGCACTAAAGCCTGGGAGAGAACAGGTCGTGCTTCGGACAGACAGAGGCAGCCAGGACACAAAACACATGTTTAACTGTGCTACGCAGGATAATCTATCTACCACAATGTGGAAATATCACCCCTGCTTATTCCATCACTAACTTGCTGTGTCTTTTCTTTTACAACCCTCTTCCTCTCTCTCTTCCTCTGTGTCATTTTGATGAAGAGCAGACACATTCTGCTAAACACTCTTATCTCCTGCTGTCTTTGTGGAGGTGACACCCTGAAACACAGTGTGAGGGAAATAGACTTTCCATTGTCACAGTATGTGTGGATACATTTAAAGCATGGAGCTTGCATGTTCACCTTATGTAGCTTGTAAAATCTAGGACACAGACTCAGCTTTTCTTCTGCTGTCTCAGCACGTGATGTGTACATGTGTGTAGGAGGTTTATGTTCATTAAGAATGAAACTTACGAAGCCTGGTGCATTGCAGGAGACCATATGGTTGGTACTGAGGAAGTTGAATATAGATTGTTTTAGACAATCGATTTAAAAGTGATGGTCCGTTTGTAGTTTACAAATAATGGCAGAAACATCAGCTAAAATGAATATTCTGGGTTTAATACAATTTAACATGTTTGCTCACTCAAAAATGAAAGTTCTGTTATCATTTACTCTCCCACATGTCGTTCCAAATCCATAAGACTTGCACTCATCTTCGGAAAATAAATGAAGATATATTTAATACTCTCCCTTAATTGTCTTCTGAAAAAACACAGTGGTTTGTATAATGAACAGATTTAATTTAGGCTGTTATTCACAGGATTTAAATAGTGATATGAAGCTTCAGTATTACCAGGTCTGTTTTACTTTGTCAGGCTGGGCCCATTTACTTCCATTTATTTATTTTTTAATCAACAGTATGCCACAAGTACTGTCGACTGATCTGTTTTCTGCCAAGAATCAGCATTTGAACGGCTTTAGATGTCACGATCATGATCATACTGCCAACGTGTCCTAGTGTGTCAATGAAAACTTGTTCAATTCGTGTGTGGCAGCATATTGATTCAGCCAAAGCAGTGACTTCAGCATGCAGGTCAATGAACTGGTACCACAGCGACACTGCTGCACTGGGAACACTGGGGAAAATGGAAACTTGAGGCCCCTCCTAGGAAACAGGAAGCAGCTGTAACAACATCCTGTTTCAGAGTGATGTCCAGGGACCAGTGGCGCATGGGTGAGCCATCAGTAGCCCCAGTGCAGTCCAACAGAGGGGCAACAATGCAGCCCAGTGTGTCAGAAGAGCAGCAGGGGGGCTGACGGACTGGATTTTTTCCATTTGCCCTGTTGGGGTCAATGATCAGCAGTCAGTTAAACATAGACGCATGATGCTGGAATACAATTATTTGCTGGTTTCTTTGTTAAAGATTAGGGTTGGGAATCGAAAATCAATTCCAATTCCTGTGTGCGTATCCTTTATTTTTAGGTGGTGAAAAGGGGCTATTAAAAATGTACTTGTCTTTGAATAATTCATTCAAGAGATTCATTCAAAAACACTGATTCTACCAGTAATGAGACAAGTAAATCTTGAGTGAGTCCTTGAATCATTCCATTCATAAATTCCAATAGATTTTGTTTAGTTGTCTAATATTTTATTCTTCAGAATTGTGAGAGAACTACAACCTACATTAAAAAAAGTCTCAATTTATCCAGAATCTTGCAGCACTATTTTGCACATAAACGGCTTTTAATTGAGTCCAGTTTTCATGTAGCCAGCTGATTTTTGTTCATGGTATTCAGCAGCAATTTAATGTTTTGCAAAAAGACACACAAAGTAAATATGTTTGATATCTAAATGTTTGACTTTTGACATTGGAATCGAAACTGGGAATTGATAAGAATCGCAATCGATAAGCAGAATCGGAATCGGAATTGATAAAATTCAAACGATACACAACCCTATTGGAAGTTGATAGTGGAAATTGGAGTGAAAGAGAATCTTAGTAATTTGAGGTAGTGTGGCGTGTGTCTCTTAGTGTATGTGCTTTCACAAAAACTGCTGGGAAACGCGGCTTTGTGTTCACGAAGCTATTTTGGGAGCTGCAGTGAATGAGGAGATGAAACATGCTGTTCTCAGTGTCTGGAGGGAACGATGGGGTGAGGTGGGAATGAGATGAGAGAGCTTGAGATGAGGAGTGTAAAGTGACAGTGAAACGGAGGGAGGAGGGTGGTTCTCCAATAACCTCCATCAAATGATCAGAGTGTACTGTACAGCAGTAAGCCATGTTTCTGGCAGCATTCAGAGCTAAGTGAATTGAACTGAGGCTCCACAGAACACTGACTCCACATGCACTTACTGTAGCTGCCTCTCACTGTGTTCTTTATAACAGTCTCGAACCAACCGGGCAAGCCTTATGTGTGCCTTTTTGTCTGAGGCAGTTCCTCATTTTCAATTCTAATATGGCCCGTCTTGACCTGAACTTGTGTTAGCATTTTACTTTGCAGTTTCATATTGAATCAGACAGATGCAGACTAGTGTTAAGCTCAAAAAGCACACCCTCAACTGTGAGACCGTCTAAGATCTTAAAGGAATAGTTCACCCAAAAATAACAATTCTGTCATTTATTCATGTCCTTCCAAAACTTTCTTCTGTGGAACATCTAAGAAGAAATTTTTTTGAAATATCATCGTTTTTGTCCATACCGTGAGATGGATTCCAATGTAATTTGACTTTTAAAGGTGTGATCACATTTACCGCTATTCAGCTCATTTCCTTGGGTGAAATCGAATCATTTTAATAGGAGTCCACACAAGTGGCAATTTCACATGATGCTGAGGGGATCCTATGGTTTCCATGATGCCGAAAATGCAGACGGATTCACAGAATTATCACCAATTATCACAATGCAGAATGGCATATATTAAATATTAAAGCTCAAGAAGACTGCTATTTAAGTTTAGTTTTATGAATTAAACAGACATTATTAGATGTTATTGATTATTAAATTTAATTAAAGCATTAAAATGGAATCCAGAAAAATTAAAATAGAAAACAGAGAACTTGAGTCGAATGTAATTTGGGGAAAAAATGATTTCATAGGGCCCTTAAATTTATTTATTTTTTGTTAAACTTTTAATATATTGTTGCTAAATTGTATAAATTTCATTATTTCAATTAATTATAAATGCTTTTTGATTACTAAAATTTATTGTAACCATTAAAACTGAATCCACAAAAAAAAAAAGGAAAAATATTTGAAAAAATAAATCTTATATGACACAGTTTTCACATCATGTTCAGTTGGTTGTGTGAATTTGCTTCGTTGACCAGTAGACTGCTGCTGCCGTTTTTCATTCATCGCTATACTGCAAAATTTAGCTGAAATTTCACTTATGTGAGCTTGTGCACCTAAACATACTTCAAACTATAATCTTTTGTACTACACAGAAAAAAAGAAATGCATACAGTTTTGGAAGGATGTGAGGGTGGGTAAATAGTGGTGGCAGATTCATCAGACTGATTTAAACTGGTAACTCTTGAGACTTTAGAACAATTCATTAAAAGAAGGAGCTCACAAGAGTCATTTACTCATGAAATAGGCTACACTGGTCACACCATAGTTTCATTTCTTTTTTCTTTTGTGCAGCTCAAAAGAACAACTCAATAGTAAGACATGTTCTTGTCAATATTTTGCTGTACACTAACGGCAAACTTAAATTCATGCTGAAAAGCACCCTAATGCATATTGCAAATATAAATGGCAAGAGCTTTTGCCAAGCTCCAATCTGACGACTTCTTCCTGTTCTTAATTAGGCCAGTTCTTAGACAGAATAAGCTGCAAAATGCATCAGACTTTGATGACTGTCAAGATTTTGGCTCTAGATGAATATAGATGAGACCTGATATAATCAAGCAACTCGGATCTCATACCAGACGTCTCATTCAGAGGAATTACACACTCTCACTGTTCTGCAGGAGAGGAAAATCCGCTTCATGACAGAGAGAGATTTACATCCTGACCGAATGATGATGGATGTCCTTGGGAGTTGTGACTTGCGCCAAGTGCGCCTTTGAGCGCTGTGTAATGGTTGATTGTTGCCAAGCTACCCGACACATTCATTATTGCGCTTTGTGTGTTAGTTCCGCTTTCATAAGTCCTAATTGAATCTTTGATGGAGCCTCATGGTGTCGATTTTGGACTGGTGTTGGCCTAGTTCTCCAAGTCCCCTCAGGATGCTTACATTGGGTGTGTGGGATTTTAATGATTCAGGAGACTCTCTAAAAGCTGCAAGTTCTTAAAATGAGGGTGAATCCTAAGGACAAACGCTGAGCAGAATAAAAGGACCTGATCTGGCTCAGGCCATCACAGACACCAAGACACTGACCCTGGTAACATTATGCAGAATTATTGTAAATCGATGGACTTCCTGTAAATGTAATTTCACTGTTCTGTTTTTTCCATCACGTCGTCATTTTCTGCCCGACACAGAGTGGGTGGTGGAAGTGTGCTTCTGAAATCGGTCAGCTCACAGTGAGGGGGTCGAGGGTCCAGGCAGGTCATGGGAAACTGGCTGCAAAGAATCAACGCTGAAATGAGACTCTTACTCTACATACACATATAAACAAATGCATAAGAGCATTTAAATAAGACACATGAGCTTCCCACGGGGCACACAGACACCCCTCATTAGCCCACCTGCTGGAATATCTTGGCTGTTCTCAGTTCTAAAGTTGATTTTTGTGTCCTCCTAGACTTTCAGTGACTTTAAAGTGACAACATGATTGTCGTATTTGTGAAGTAACTGTGCGTTTACTACACATTCAAATGCAGATGAGGTTCACTTGCCAGAATTATTTCAGCTAGAGGTTTCCCAGATTGACAATGAAATTCACGATATGCAACAAAAATATGTTCACATGATCAGGTGTTCTAGTTTTAGTTTTTATTTTAGTTTTAGTTTAGTTTTAATATTTTAGGACAATAAAAAGTTAATTAACTGTATAATTTAAATTTTTTTAATGTTTTTTAATGTTAATGTAAAATATACAATGTATCAAAAAATATAGGCTATTTATTTTATTTTTAGGCTACAGTATATATTTAATTGTAGTTTGGATTGTTTTTTCCAGTTATGTTTTGCATTGTCCGTTTTTTTTTTTTTTTTTTTTTGGTTTTTTTTAAAAAA
>NW_015540892.1:1115478-1154171 GCF_001515605.1 Sinocyclocheilus anshuiensis
AGTTTGGATTTTTTTTTCCAGTTTTGTTTTGCTTTGTCCGTTTTTTTTTTTTTTTTTTGTAGGTTTTATTAAAGATAATGCTTAATAGTGATTGAAATATGAGTTTTTCATTGCCTGATGATGATATAGGCTAATTCTAATATATGTGACCCTGGACCACAAAACCAGTCATAAGTAGCACGGGTATATTTGTAGCAATAGCCAGCAATACATCGTATGGGTCAAAATGATAAATTTTTCTTTTATGCCAAAAATCATTAGGATATTAAGTAAAGATCATGTTCAAGATTATGTTCCATGAAGATATTTTGAACATTTCCTACTGTAAATATATCAAACTGTAATTTTTGATTAGCAATATGCATTGCTAAGGACTTCATTTAGACAACTTTAAAGGCGATTTTCTCAGCATTTTGATTTTTTTTGCACCCTCAGATTCCAGATTTTCAAATAGATAGTTGTAGCTCGGCCAAATATCGTCATATCCTAACAAACCATGTGTAAATCTCAATTAATAAAAATTAATTAAAATGTTTTGTGGTCCAGGGTCACATATGCTTAATACAATTCAGTGTTAGTACATGAGATGTCTACGACATGAAAATGCTGACATGAAAATAAATCCAGTTTACCTAAAACACATACTCAAATTTCACAAAAAAACTGGAGACAGAAATAGTTTACTATCCATTGACAAAGTCAGGTCACGTTTATATAGCACTTGTAGCACTTGAGATTGTTTCAAAGTAGCTTTGCACTAATAAACAGGAACATAAGTTTTAATGTTGTAAAATTTGTAAAATTTGAAAAAAATTTAATTTCAGCTATACAGAAGATAATTGAGTCTTTATTCAGCTCAGTTCAGTTCAATATTGTTGACAATTCAGATGAATAAGTGTCAATTGTGCAAATGTGATCAGAAATATGTTCAATTCATCTACTTTATAAGCAGCTCTTCAGAAGGCAGTAGTTTCATTTTCTATTCGTATTCAGCTTAAGTCAGTTCAAAGCTGGCAGTAAAATTTGCAACTTAAAAAGAAGGAAGATAAATACTTCTGTTAATTGGCTAAGCAGACATGGCTATCGACCAGTAATCTCAAATACTGCATTTTACGCTGCAGGTCTTGATGCCTAATTATCTGCATTTACACTATACACTTGGTAAAACAATCCAAGGTAGACATACTGACCTGGAAAAGCATTTGCCACCCTTGCTTTTTCAATGATGTATGACTCTCATTGACAGGGGAATATATCTGATCTGTCTGCTTACATGGAAGATGCCAATGCATGTATCTTGATTCATATTAGATTTATTTCCACATATAAATAATGCCTGAAACCAATCTGATAATATCGGCATCCATGTGCTTTTTTTTTCCTGCTTACACATTGTGGGTCATATCCAATCTGTCACACGGGAGGAAAAAAATCATAATTGGGACACTTGAACCATGTAATGTAAAGATGACTAAATATTGACAGAATTGCCTTGGCTTAATGCTAGGTCTATCACTCCCTGTAGCTGAGCCATGATTTTTTATTTTATTTTTTTTTCTGCAAAAATTCAACTTACAAGTTGAAATCAACTGGGTGCTCATCAAAGCAAAAATTTTCAGTTTGGAGCCAATCATTCAGACATTGAAATCCAGACATGCATGCAATCTCATGAGAAGCAGGCTCTGCATTGTCTCTCCTCAGAGTTGCGGATGAAGAGCATGCATAATGACTGGGTGTTAAGTTTCATCTTTACTGCCTTCATTTTTTATAGATAAAATAAAGGCTGCTGTCACACAGTATATTCATGGTTATTGAGCTCTCTATAAACACAAATATCAAGAAACTTTTTTTTTTTTTTTTTTTTACGATTTTCTGCAAGGGTACCTTGTTTATCCTGCCAACGTTTGAGATGGAGATTTCTTTTTGAGAATTGTACTAAAGTATAATAGTAGCTTCAGACTAAATCTCTTGCAATGTCTTTCATCACTGTTTTTATCGAGGTTGCAGTTTTATAATCAAGCATGCTATCGACTTTCATAATGAAAAATAATCCAGCAAGTCTATTTCAATTGAAGAGGTGAAGCAAGATTGACTAGGGCTTTGGCTGTAATGGTTCATTACCGATCTGTCACTCTCATCATGTCTCCTGTGATATTACAGATTGCCATTTTGAATGAGTCGCAGTATCACAGACAGCTGTCATAGTGCTGTGTTGATTGGTTCCATCTGCGCATGGAACGCCTAATAGAGAAAAGAGATCAGAGGTCTCAAATAAGTCAGGTTTCTCCAAACAATATGATTTATATGTGATTACAGCATCAGTTGTTCAGTCAATCCTTATTTTTTTCTTTAATACCCTGTCGGATTTCATATATGCTTTCTATGTGGGTAGCAGATTGTGTTAACCTTCCTCGGATCTCAGACACTGTGGCCTTTTCAGGGTCGCCGCATGGAATATATGAAGCAACCCCCCAAAGGCTCTTCCTCACAATTCTTCATCTGCTAGCCTTTTCAAAAAGTGGCAATGGAGGCAATCCCCAAGGGTTATGCATATAGGCTATGTTAGCATTAGCGTGTGTTTAGTATGGGTCTCTTGAGAAATTATAGACTGTTGTTATCTGACATCAGTGAGCAGAAGATGGAAGCAAAGCATGCATTGCTTTGTGCATGGAGATGGACACAATAAAGAATAAAGCAGGGTCCCAAAATCGAATACGTTTCCTACCTAAACAACATTTAAGACACCATATGCACACTCTCAGTGTAAAAACTGTTTCTAAAAGTAAGCTGCTTTGTTTGGGCCAAATTGTGGATAAGGCAAATCAGACAATATGGTGGATGTTTTTTGTAGGTTTTATTAAAGATAATGCTTAATAGTGATTGAAATATGAGTTTTTCATTGCCTGATGATGATATAGGCTAATTCTAATATATGTGACCCTGGACCACAAAACCAGTCATAAGTAGCACGGGTATATTTGTAGCAATAGCCAGCAATACATTGAATAGGTCAAAATTATCGATATTTCTATTATGCCAAAAATCATTAGGATATTAAGTAAAGATCATGTTCCATGAAGATATGTTGTTAATTTCCTACTGTAAATATATCAAAACGTACATTTTGATTAGCAATATGCATTGCTAAGGACTTCATTTAGACAACTTTAAAGGCGATTTTCTCAGCATTTTGATTTTTTTTGCACCCTCAGATTCCAGATTTTCAAATAGATAGTTGTAGCTCGGCCAAATATCGTCATATCCTAACAAACCATGTGTAAATCTCAATTAATAAAAATTAATTAAAATGTTTTGTGGTCCAGGGTCACATATGCTTAATACAATTCAGTGTTAGTACATGAGATGTCTACGACATGAAAATGCTGACATGAAAATAAATCCAGTTTACCTAAAACACATACTCAAATTTCACAAAAAAACTGGAGACAGAAATAGTTTACTATCCATTGACAAAGTCAGGTCACGTTTATATAGCACTTGATATTATACAGATTGTTTCAAAGTAGCTTTGCACTAATAAACAGGAACATAAGTTTTAATGTTGTAAAATTCATTAATTATGAAAAAAATTTAATTTCAGCTATACAGAAGATAATTGAGTCTTTATTCAGCTCAGTTCAGTTCAATATTGTTGACAATTCAGATGAA
The DNA here is from genome assembly GCF_001515605.1 of Sinocyclocheilus anshuiensis. Lineage (NCBI taxonomy): Eukaryota > Metazoa > Chordata > Actinopteri > Cypriniformes > Cyprinidae > Sinocyclocheilus > Sinocyclocheilus anshuiensis. Next base: position 1,119,148 of record NW_015540892.1, read on the forward strand.
TAAGTGTCAATTGTGCAAATGTGATCAGAAATATGTTCAATTCATCTACTTTATAAGCAGCTCTTCAGAAGGCAGTAGTTTCATTTTCTATTCGTATTCAGCTTAAGTCAGTTCAAAGCTGGCAGTAAAATTTGCAACTTAAAAAGAAGGAAGATAAATACTTCTGTTAATTGGCTAAGCAGACATGGCTATCGACCAGTAATCTCAAATACTGCATTTTACGCTGCAGGTCTTGATGCCTAATTATCTGCATTTACACTATACACTTGGTAAAACAATCCAAGGTAGACATACTGACCTGGAAAAGCATTTGCCACCCTTGCTTTTTCAATGATGTATGACTCTCATTGACAGGGGAATATATCTGATCTGTCTGCTTACATGGAAGATGCCAATGCATGTATCTTGATTCATATTAGATTTATTTCCACATATAAATAATGCCTGAAACCAATCTGATAATATCGGCATCCATGTGCTTTTTTTTTCCTGCTTACACATTGTGGGTCATATCCAATCTGTCACACGGGAGGAAAAAAATCATAATTGGGACACTTGAACCATGTAATGTAAAGATGACTAAATACTGACAGAATTGCCTTGGCTTAATGCTAGGTCTATCACTCCCTGTAGCTGAGCCATGATTTTTTATTTTATTTTTTTTTCTGCAAAAATTCAACTTACAAGTTGAAATCAACTGGGTGCTCATCAAAGCAAAAATTTTCAGTTTGGAGCCAATCATTCAGACATTGAAATCCAGACATGCATGCAATCTCATGAGAAGCAGGCTCTGCATTGTCTCTCCTCAGAGTTGCGGATGAAGAGCATGCATAATGACTGGGTGTTAAGTTTCATCTTTACTGCCTTCATTTTTTATAGATAAAATAAAGGCTGCTGTCACACAGTATATTCATGGTTATTGAGCTCTCTATAAACACAAATATCAAGAAACTTTTTTTTTTTTTTTTTTTTACGATTTTCTGCAAGGGTACCTTGTTTATCCTGCCAACGTTTGAGATGGAGATTTCTTTTTGAGAATTGTACTAAAGTATAATAGTAGCTTCAGACTAAATCTCTTGCAATGTCTTTCATCACTGTTTTTATCGAGGTTGCAGTTTTATAATCAAGCATGCTATCGACTTTCATAATGAAAAATAATCCAGCAAGTCTATTTCAATTGAAGAGGTGAAGCAAGATTGACTAGGGCTTTGGCTGTAATGGTTCATTACCGATCTGTCACTCTCATCATGTCTCCTGTGATATTACAGATTGCCATTTTGAATGAGTCGCAGTATCACAGACAGCTGTCATAGTGCTGTGTTGATTGGTTCCATCTGCGCATGGAACGCCTAATAGAGAAAAGAGATCAGAGGTCTCAAATAAGTCAGGTTTCTCCAAACAATATGATTTATATGTGATTACAGCATCAGTTGTTCAGTCAATCCTTATTTTTTTCTTTAATACCCTGTCGGATTTCATATATGCTTTCTATGTGGGTAGCAGATTGTGTTAACCTTCCTCGGATCTCAGACACTGTGGCCTTTTCAGGGTCGCCGCATGGAATATATGAAGCAACCCCCCAAAGGCTCTTCCTCACAATTCTTCATCTGCTAGCCTTTTCAAAAAGTGGCAATGGAGGCAATCCCCAAGGGTTATGCATATAGGCTATGTTAGCATTAGCGTGTGTTTAGTATGGGTCTCTTGAGAAATTATAGACTGTTGTTATCTGACATCAGTGAGCAGAAGATGGAAGCAAAGCATGCATTGCTTTGTGCATGGAGATGGACACAATAAAGAATAAAGCAGGGTCCCAAAATCGAATACGTTTCCTACCTAAACAACATTTAAGACACCATATGCACACTCTCAGTGTAAAAACTGTTTCTAAAAGTAAGCTGCTTTGTTTGGGCCAAATTGTGGATAAGGCAAATCAGACAATATGGTGGATGGGTTTAGACAAATATATTGTTAATATGCTTATTTCATCAAATACCTAAAAGTTTTGATATAATGCAGCCTATTTTATAATATTTTACACAATATTTGTGTATACAGTGTGTTTTTACGCTAATGAGATGCTTTATGCTGATTGTGATGCGTATTTGTATGCTAATTAATAACATTGATAGCATAGCAATATACTTGAGTCAGCCTTTCTGATAGGGCTGGGCGATATAGCTAAAAAATGTATCAACGATATAATGTTTCATATCGTTCGGTATCGATAATTATTGACATTTTTTATAACAAAGAGCAATAGAATAAAATGTTTATATTTAACCACTGTATTTTTAAATTAACTCAATTTATTGAGACAAACAACAAATATTTTTTTGTTTTAACAGTCAAAAACAATTAAAAACATATGAGACGCAGTGAAAAGGAATAAACCTCTACAAATTTGCGACGTGTTTTCTAAAAGTTTAAGCTGTTTTAACTTTGCATGGCTTTCTATACATCTCTTGTGTGAGACGCGAGTGCAGCAGTCATATTTGTCCGTCTAAAAATGTTTATTATCGTTATCGAAGAAGGTGTATCGTCGATAAATATCGATACCGTTTTATCGCCCAGGCCTAGTTTCTGACTCCAAATCTAAATTCACATGACTTTACCATTGGTTGTGATTTTTCTGGATAAGGATTAAGAAAATAAAAAACCCAATAAAATACTTTAGAGCTAATATTTAAGATTCTATTAATTTACATAACTTTTTCAGGTCTGGAAATTTCACTCAAAATTAGGCTTCCTCATAAATACAGTTTTCTGGAGGGCCGTTTGTGTGGTGCTCAGAGTTGCAGCCTATGAAGATTGTCCAAATTAGTTATAAATGAGCTTCCATTTCATTGAAGGTGTTGTCTTAAGGCTGGTACACATTACATGAATTTTGCCTATATCTTTGCCCCAGCTTGCAGACTGGAGGTGTCATCGATTTTTGCTGAAAGACAAAGTTGGAGTTAGCAGTTGGATTTGACCGATTGCACAGAAAATCCTCCGTTCATAATTTCTTTTAGTCAATATTACACATTTTTGTTTGTCATGCATCTCCAAGAAGTGTTGCATGTTATTGCAAAAGTTTATGTTTGGAGTGACTCAAATATCTGGTACTGTGTGATCTTCAGTCTTTTATTTATAAGTTTTTCCTCTGTAACCATATATGATGTCTGCAAGTGCATAATGCCATGTGTTTTATAATTGGTTCAGATCTTAGAAGTCATGTAGTGTATTCCAGTCTTTAGAAGACACAAGACAGCTGTCTACATTTGCTCATTTGGCAGACCATGCTCTTATTCAAATTGACTTACATTGCATTCAATATAAACATTTTATTTGTTCATCTATTCCCTAAGAATCGAACTTGTGACTTTGGCGTTGCTAACGCCATGCTCTACTGTTATCTAGCATGGTATCTAACATTAATCGCCATGGGCATTTTCTTTGATAATAGAGCATGATCCGACTCTCTCCATATATAAACTTAACAACTCTTCTGGAGTCATGGATTTGCAGGCTTAGGCTATTTGCTGCTCTCTTAGATGTCCTCTGAGCATTTGAGCCCACAGTGCATACCTGCAGCCACTATTGTTCTATTGTAATGTGAAATGTTTTGTGCAGCTGAGCGTGGGGGCACTGTGGGCTCTAATTAACACATATTTGAGCGTTGGCACTGCTGAAAAGACCTGAACACAGAAATGAACACAGACATGTTTTGTTCTGTAGTGTAGTTTTAGAGTTGTATTTTAACATGGAAATGAAAATGGAACTTTGTTCCATTTTGGGTCTGTTTGACTGTGTCTTTTCCTCTGCTGTGTGTATTGATCAGTGAACCACTCATCTAGAACGGTTCTGTAAATAAGACTGAACTGAAGGGCATGACCACATTTATAATGATCTCTCTCTTTCTCTGTTACAGATGCCTTTGTCAACAGTCAGGAGTGGACACTCAGTCGCTCTGTACCAGAGCTCAAAGTGGTGAGTCCTGTCACTGATGTTTCAAATTTGCCATTTTTATCATAACTAATACAAGATTTAATTTGCATCATTTAATTACTTAAATTAGTGTTGCATGCTCGTGTCCTCACAACAAAACAGCTTTGATCAGGCTGTGTCCTCTTTAAATTGGCCTGAATACGCTGAATTCTCTGTTTCTTGTCCTGTGGAAAGTTAATTTGAAATTAAAAATAAACTCACTTTTTACACTCTCACTGCTTTATTTGTTGGTCCCCTAATAATGACATTTGTGTCATTTGACAGCGTCATTTCCTCCATCTCAAATTATTTCTTGTTTGATAGCATTCTGTGATTTCAAATTATTGCATGTGAAAATGACATCTTACAGTTTTAAAATTAAATGACTGACTTGTCATGCTAACGTATATTAATGCATGGATAGAATTTGTTTAATCCAAAATAATAATAAAGAAAATGAAACAATTTTAATATATTTAGCATAATTTAACACAATTACAGTTTGTTTAACACAAGTGCAGAACTCTTTCTTTAGAATTCTTTAAATGTAATTATTAGTAATAATGAATTTTATCATTTTAATTTCATTTCATAGTTCTTTAATCATATCGAATTAACTTTAAAAGTTTCAAACTGAAGTCTGGGTCTATGACAAGTAAAAATCAATAACATGATCAGCAAGAAATGATAACAAAGGATGTTCGTTTTAATTGATCTTTAAATACCTTTTTTTTTTATTTTTTTTTATTTTTTATAAAAATCAAACCCTGGGACTTAAAAATACCACAGTTAAAAAGACACTGTTTTACTGTACTGATGGTACTCCGTACTCAGCAAAGGTTATAAAATAATTTTAATAATCTGTGTGTGCGCAGCATGATCTCCTATCTCTCTCTCTCTCTCTCTCTCTCTCTGCGTATGTGTGTGCATCACTGAAAGCAGCGCATTAATATAGAACAGTGATTAATCTGACCTGGAACTACCTGTGCATTATATGGTTTTAATGCATACCTGCCAGGCAATCAGAATCAAGTATTCAGACAGACCATGGTATAATAGGACTTGCTTCAGGTCTAAGCTGAGACACTGTTTATTTACATGCCAAAATATCATGTAAGGTACCCCTATTAATTCTGTGTGTGTATTTGTGTGTGCAGGGCATTGTGGGTAACTTGGCCAGTGGGAAGTCTGCCCTGGTGCACCGGTATCTGACAGGGACGTACGTGCAAGAAGAGAGCCCTGAAGGTAGGTGTTTTGCTATCAAATATGCAGGTGAAATTTGGAGAATCATTAAAAGCCTTTGTACTTTTATATCTCTCACTGTCTTTATCTTTAACAGTTTATTGAAAGGCTTTTGAAAGGCTTTACAATGGTGTATGTGTGTCCTTCTGTTCTTAGATCCCGTTTAAGTCTTGAAGTTATGTGTAAAAACAATTAATATTCCTCTCTTTTCAGTATTGCTGAGGCATAGCCTAGATACTCTTCTTATTTTTCTCTCCTTCTCTTATTCCTTCTTTCTCTCTCCGCACACCTGCTGTTAGTATGTTAGTACAGTACAGTTGTGCTGGAGTACTGTGCTATACTCCCCATGTATAATTGAGAACATTCAAGGCACACCGCCAGACCACCACAATATGCTCTCTTTCCCAAGCACGGATCTGCTTTCAAAAGCTCCCCGTGTCAATGTTTCATGTCCTTTATAACTGTTATTATGTAGTAATGTTAAACTGGCCTTTCAGATGGCTCCCTCACGGAGCAGAGTTTGTAAATTTTAGGGCTTTTCTTTAAAGATCGTAATTAGTTTAAGCAACATTTAGTACAGTTGTGCTTAACTGCAGTAATCTGAGTGCCTGGGGGTCCTGCAGAGAGCATGAGGTCACAGAAGAGGGCAGTTACCGGGCACTAATCATGTCTCGTCCTTTCCTTTGCACTTTACCGTATAAAACTCAAGCCACTGCATAGCAGCGGTCAACCAGGAAATCGCCCTGCAAGAAAAAAAAATCCCCCAGAAATGTCAGTTGCCTGTTTGCCGCAGTGGATTATAGCACAGAGTGCCAAAGGAAACTTAGCGCGACATCAGAGACCGTTGAAGTGTGTGCCTTGCTAAGCTCAAGCGACACGGTTAAATCTTTCACGTTTGAGGCCAGCACGTCATCTGATGATAGAAGTGCCGCAAAACTCAGATTTGCAGTGGCGTTACATCACATTTCAGCTACAGAAAGCTGTGATTTGAATTTCCAAATTTACATTCCAATAAAACTACCGCATAAAAAGTTTTCCTACTTTTCTTTTTTTGAAGTTTCACTATTCTGGGTTTAAAAATAGTGTTTCCTAGCTTTGGTAGAGTGACCCCAACCTCAAAACCACTAAGTAGGGCTGGAGCAGATTTTTACAGCGCACTCTGCAATGAAAGCAGTCGGGTTTTGCACCGTCCCACCTTGCATCACACATACTACATGAATAGACACATTCTCAGAGCTCATTAAGAGATATTATCACAAGGCCAACTATGTGACTGCATGTGTATGTTTACACAAGAAGAAAGAAAAATCCCTACAGGCCTGGTGGTCTCAATACAGACCCAGCCTTTACCATTTCAAAACCCAGCACCCCATATGGTTAACTAAGGCAGTTTTTTTGCTTATGCCGCCACAATCATGTTTGATTTAGAAATGTGGCTCTGCTGGGATCAGCAGTTTGGTGCAATTGTGCAGACCAGTCCCTCTAGCGTGAAAAATAACACTTTTATCAATGTGAAATATCAAATTTAGACTTTGAATCTTTTCCAAGTAAAATCTAGATAAACTAGTTGCAAACCGTGAAATCTAGATAAACTGGTTGACCATCATGACCCATTTCTACTTCATATTTCCTCTCTTTTTGTTAAACAGGCAAATAAGAATATTTAAAAATCTAGTTTAAAACATCTGACAAATTCTTAGAGATCTTTGTATTCGTGTTGGTTTTAAAAAATGTCTTTAAATTTAATTAGCTAATGTGTCACCACACACCACATGACTTTAAATTGGTGCACAAAAGTATTTTTAATTGTTAATAATGTTTTAACAAGATCGCTTCACTTTCACATTTTTCTCAAAAAATAAATAAACAATAAAAGCTTAAGAATAATAGATTTTGTCAAACTACTAATGTTTTTATTCAAGAATTATTAGTATGCATAATAATTTTTTTTCTTAATTATGGTGTATTATTCAAAAATGTATTTGGCTTTATGTTCTAAAACAAATATAAAAATGTTATAACTGTTGTTTTTAAAAACATTTTCTATAAATGTTATATTTAAAAAATTAAAACATGCTCATCATAGAAAAGATGTATTTAAGTCATGTGTGTTTAAATGGTAATTTATTTTTTAAATTAATTAATAGATTTAGGAGTGTTACGTTACTGACCTCAATACTATGAGCATGTGTGATAGTATGTGTCCTTTTCATCAGCGTACTGTAAATCAGCTGTATTGACCTGACCATGTCCTCAGGGCAGACGTGTTAGATCTGTATGAGTCGTGACCCACATGACAATAGATAAGCTTGCGATGAATGAATGAAAGTTATGCTTCTTTCTCTCTCTCTCAGTCTCTTTCTCTTTGTCCTGCTGTGTTTAATTTCTTAACTGACTGTGCATGTTTAGCTTGGCTGCTTTTTGATTTGAGTTTTGTTTATTCTCTCTTTCCTTGGCTGCTTCTTTAACTAGCTGACGTGGATGCAGGTAACTATTTGCTCTCTTTTTCACAATGTCACCATCATGTTCTTCTTGGGGAAGGTCTGTCGTAGTACAAGAGATTTGAGGAGGTGGACTCTCCTCCCCTCTGTGGCTTGTTAAACAGCATATTCTTCATCATGTTTCTGTTTAGATGCTCACAAACAATGCGTGTCATACCTAAAATCTTCAGTTATAGAGTTGATTCCACTCCACATGGCTTCTCTTTACTCATCACAGAGCTTTAAGCAAATTAAGCCATCGAACAGGAGGTTCCACTCTACTCCTCTCTTGATGCCACTGTAGTTTTGCCATCTTTCCATTTCATTCATTTCCTCAATGACACCAATGCACTGAGCGTTACAGGTCACTGTCCATCAAGCCAGAATATTAGACTGGGCGTTTTATCAAAAACTGTGTTTCTGAGTGTCTCTCATGATGAACTAAGCTTCAATGCATCCAGAGACTCTAAACTCAAGTGTGTTTTTACTCAGCTGAGTTTAACTCCATGGAGAAAGAATCCAGAGTGTAATTAACCGATGGGTGTCTATCTTTCACTCACTGTGCACTTCTCTCTCGCTCTCTATTTTCAACAAATATATAAATATCTGCGTCCAGACTATATGCTGAGTATTAGCTGTGCTGATACTCCTCCACTTCCTCATCCTTCATAATGCAGACAGACAAACCATGTCATTACGGAAAAGCTTGCCATCCCCTCCAGCCTAAACGCCATTCCCGAACAGCTCGCCCACTCTTCGATTTCAGCTAAACCTGGCAAATTTTGTAAAGCACATGAACTTTGGCATACACATTATTGCCCACATGTTTGGTTCAGTGGAGGAGCAGAGTTTAAACACTTGAGTCATTAAGACGGAGGGAAAATTGGAAAATCACGCAGTCAAGAAACATTGTGTTCTATCATGTCGTCATCTCAATTGAGTTACAGTGGCTGTGCTTTAGAACCATTATGTATCTCTTAGTAAGAAACTTTAAAGTAAAAAACTATTGCAGTGCTGCTTATGCTGTGATAATTAGGGCTGGGTATCGAGTTCGATACTTTTTAGGCACCGACCGAAATTCCTCGATACCATCGAGTATCGAAAAACGTCTCGTCGTTACTCTCTTTAACTCTCGTGGTACTGTAATACACCGATCGGTCTGCACAGTCCGCGTCAAGTCGAACACACCTACTAGTTTACACCGGTTGCACTCAGAGATGTGGCGCACACGTGAGGCTGTAGTGCGAATGCGTCCCTGCCCCCTTAGATATAAGACTACATTTACACTGGTGCGTTTATGTTTTAAAATGAAAACGATCCTCGTCATACTGGCGTTTCCACTGCATTTCAAGCCGGCTTTCCACTATCTCCGACAAACGACAAGCGACAGACCAGTCATTCAGTCATTCATTTCCAATGGAGAGTAGCGCGGGAGCTGCGTGGAGTTCTGATCATATGAAGATGTCCGTTCATACTAACGTTACACGACCAAAAGCACGTGCTATGTGACCATTCATGCAAACTGTAGCATCATGCTACACAAGACAATAAATAAGATTTATATTCTGCTTTTACTCAAAATTCACTTTAATCCACCATCGAGTGTTTGTAATAACTTCCGATTGCCGTCTAATGTGTGTTTTGGCTATGTACGGTTGCTGAAATTAAATATGTTATTACCTCTGACTCTTGAGTCAGAGCAGCGCTCATGGAAGAGAGAACACAGGCAGACAGCGCTGGAAGCTGCTAATGCTCATTAGTAAATCAGTGGAAAATAAATAGAAATCATGATTCTGTCTGAGCTATGCATTTTAAAACGAACACGCACTAGTGTAAATGTAGCCTAACAGATGTGTAAACTGAAGACTATTTGAGCTTTATTAACTATTTGCACTGATTTATTGTGTTGGTTACATTTTGTTCCTTTGTGCAGTGACTCAGGAGATGAGTCTTTGAGTTTGTATAAACATCAACAAGCTGAAAAATAAAACCAAAGTTTTTTTTTTTTAGATAATGTAATCTTGTTAAAATTGATTTCATAAAATTGGTATCGAAAAAAGTATCGTTCAGGAACCGGTATCGAAGTCAAGTTATCGGTATCGATATCGAAAATTTTTGAACGATACCCAGCCCTAGTGATAATGCCACTGATGCTGTATTAAAATTAGGATTTGAATATCTACTCTCTAGTGTAAGAACAGTTTTATTTTCTAGAGGTGATTTAATGATTTTTGCAGCTGTGTCTAATTATGAAGGTATGCAGAACTAATATATAATACCTGTTATATTTATGCTTTTCTGGCACAGTTATAACTAATTAACGGGTTTTCAAACTTTTTGTTGTGAAGGACCCCCCAATATGAAAATTTCCATTGCCTAGGCCCCCATTAAAACAAAGTAGCTATATATGAGAAAAATAGTGTGATATTATGAAGAAAAGATTGTTTAAAAAAATGAAAAATGGAATTTATACATAAAAGCCAAAATAAATGTAAATATTACATAGAAATACGTTTTAATTCATATATAAAATTATTTTAAAAAGTTATTAAATAATTATTAGAATATATTTGTGGAAGGCTTTTTACAATAATTATTGTGAGAACAAAATTGGCTTGCAAAATTAAAAATATGAAAATATGCTTTAAAGTTATTTACTTTAAGTTACTTTAGTTATTTCTTAGTTGTTTAGTTACTTTCTTAGTTTCTTATATCTTATTTGCTTACCTGTAGTTGCACCACTGTTCCTGGTTAGATCTGATAAATCCAAAAATATTATCAAGTAAAATACTGTAAATTGCGATCAAACCAGTTATCAGTCCTTCCCAAATCTCTCTCTGTATAATTTATGGTCTTTGTTGGTTATCATGGGGATACACTGTTGGAGGTCAGAGGTGAAGGGTAAAAGTTAAAAATGTTCAAGTGGTCATGTCCCCAGATGACCATGGAATGTCCTTTCAGGCTATGAAAGTAGTAGTATGTGAAGTTCTCTCAGGTCTTCGGTGCACAAGCTGATTAGCAGTGTAGAGCTGCGATAAGGTTAATACCCTCTAACATCTCCAGGAATCCCCTCTGATCCTCTTATGCTTCTGCAAACCAACCAACAGTTGCCCTCCCCTCTTCCGCCGAGAGAAAGATAGAGAGAGGTCTCTATGTCCTCTGATTTCTGACCACCGCTCTCTCATCTCAGATGGGGCACAGATGGAGTGGTCACCTTTACCACTCCAGCCATCGTTAGACTGGACGTTTGGAAAACTAATTGCAGCGGCAATACTTAATTAGTCTGAGTTCAAATAATTTTCTGAGGAAAATTCTTTCTCTGAAAAACAAAGAAGGTCAGGAAGAAAGCACTCAGATAGTGTTGATAAAAGACACTTTCATGCATGGATAAATGCATTATAAAAAAGGGAGTTACAAGTGCAATATATAAATGAATCATTGCATTTCAAGCATCTTTGTTCAGTCTGCATTTTATATTGTGACAAATACTCCCGTTAATAAGGTTTAGACCAAAGGTTCTCAACCTTTTTTGACTTGGCCCCTTCATTGTCCAACACAATATTCACAGGGCCCCTCGTTTAGAATATAGTATGATATTTCCTCCGGAATGTTCTGCTATAATTTCAACAAAGCCAATTTTTCAAACATTTTCATTAACAGAAACTTGGAGCATCAATATATAACATATATTGCTACTACTAAATATTATAGAAACTTAATTTTCTGTAAAGTTGCTTTGCAACGATTTGTATCATAAAAAGCGCTATACAAATAAACTTGAATTGAATTGAACATTAATTAACCACAATTATTCTTCTGAGGTGAAGATTAACCATGATTATAGTTGTTGAGGGGAAAATTGAAAAATATATATTTTATGTTTTTTATTGTTTTAGGATTTTAATAAGTTATTTTTAATATAATAAATGAATGAATAAATTTCTGGGATTACATCAGTATACTAAATTGTAAATAATAGGGATGGAATTTAAAAGAATTAACAATTCCAGTTCAATTCAATTCTATTGTGAAATTGACAAATATTATTTAAACAATTCTTACATGAAAAAAAAAAATCAGTTCCATTGTGAAATTTATAAATACAATTTAAACAATACTTACAAAAGGTGTTTTTAAACTAACTTTTCAGAGACAGCATAAATGCAATCCAGTAATCTGCTTTAACTATATATGAAATATCAGTACTAAACAAACAGAAAAGTGGTAATATATTTAAATAATTTATTTATTTCCATGAAATCCTACTGTCAAAATTCATGTGTGTTTGTAACTATGAACAACCAGTCAGTAAGTACACTATGAGTGTGGGAAAAAGTATAAAATTTAAATATAAAAGTTCTATGCTGTGTGAATTTTATTCATACATTAACAGTCAGTCCTTTGGGAATGAAAAGGGACAGTCCACAACGTTGCAGCAGCAGTAGATCTTATACAGGAGCACCAAAACTGAAATCCTTTGCTGTTAACAGTGTTTTCACAGAAAGAATAGAAGATGCAAAAAAAGCAGTTGCCATGCTACAGCTGTCTGTGACAGTGGACTGAACCCTGCTGTGAATCTTACACTGAATAAAATTGTGCACATAATTTATTTAATACATTTTTTATAGTACTCACCTTTGTATATTTACTAGTTCTGAACTCTGATTTATAGAACAAATATATAAACCCCCCCCCCCCCAAAAAAAAAATAATAAAAAAAATTATACTGACTCCGAGCTTTTGAATGGTCATTTGAATCAACAGTCCACCAATCATCTCATTTATAAGTAGTGAATGTATTAGAATCATCAGACTCTTTAAATTGATTTGCTTCTTTTGTTGGACAGGAGGACGTTTTAAAAAGGAGATTGTAGTGGATGGACAAAGTTACCTCCTCCTAATCAGGGATGAAGGGGGACCTCCGGAGGCTCAGGTAGGTAGTGCAGCCACAAATACAATGTGTTTTCCTTACAGAGGATGTTCTGATTCACAATGCTGAGCCTTAGTCTCAACTCTGGATGGGCGTAGCTATAACAATATATTAGTTTTGTTTTACAAAGCGGCTGAGTGGAAACCATTATGTAATAGGGTTTATATGAGGCTGATAACATTTATTTAGACAAACTGATTCTCTGTTAGTCATAAAATGCAAACAGGAAGTCTCATGTGGCCTCTTTCTCATGGCCTGTGAAATATGAATTTTATAGTGTGTCCCATTGAGCAGGGAGTCAGTCATTTCGAGCTGACAAGAGTTGTTTCAGTGCATTTCTTATGGATATTCCCAGAATTAACCATAAATCCTGTGAGCATTGTTTGTTCCATATATTCACTTACCCAAAATGTTGTCATGGCTTCTTAAGTCTGCTTTTTAGGACAGCTACAACTAAGATGCAACTAAGTCCCATCAGTGTCCCAATATGTAGTGGTTCAAAGCCCTTGCTAGTGCACAAGTACATTCACAATAATCACATCATAGGAAATATGATTAAATATAAGGGAGTGGATTTATGAAATACGTTTAGCCTATTTTAAACAAAGAAGTATTGTGTTTTTTTTTTAATAATGTTTCTCTCTCACTTTCTAAATTCTTCCCACTCTCTCAATCATTCTTTCTCAGTTTGCGTTGTGGGTAGATGCGGTGATTTTTGTGTTCAGTCTGGAAGATGAGATCAGCTTTCAGACGGTCTACCACTACTATAGTCGCATGGCCAACTACCGCAACACAGCAGAGGTGCCCCTGGTGCTTGTGGGAACTCAGGGTGAGTCTTGGAGAGAAAAAAACCTGGATATATCATATGACAGCAACTCACATTCAGAATTCAAGGCCATATTCTCCAGTGGCTTGGCAACAATTTGAATAGAGTACAGTTTGACGAGTAGGCACAAACCTTTTACATATTTCAGGGATTATTGTTATCAGTTATTTTTACACATTAATTGTTGATCAGTTTTTTTGGGCAAGTATTATTTATAGATATTTTATATGGACACTACTTTTCAAAACATTGGGGTTGGTAAGATTTATTTATATATTTTTTATGTTTTAAGTCTCTGAAGTATGGAAGCCCGTTTCCACCACTGAATAAAAAATAAAAAAGGTAATTGACTTTTTATCTCGCTATTCAGAATTGTGAGATAAAAAGTCTCAATCGCCAGATATAAAGTCAGAATGGCCAGATATAAAAGCACAGTTCTGATTTTTTTTTCTCAGAATTGCGTGATATAAACTCGAAATTGTAAGAAAAAAATAATTCAGAATTGCCAGTTTATATCTCGCAATTCTGACTTTATAGCACACAATTGCAAGTTATTAAGTCAGAATTGTGAGATATAAACTCGCAATTCTGAGAACATATCAGTCTTTTTCCCGCCTTAGAATTGGAATTTGTAACTCGCAGTTGCGAATTTATATCTATTACCAATATATATTTATCTATTACCAATATATATTTTTATATATTACCAAATTAAAATAAGTAAATAAATACCTAAATGTATAATCATAACAATAACATTCTAAAATATTATTGCAATTTGAACTAACTGTTTTCTATTTTAATATATTTTAAAACCTATTTTATTCCTGTCATGCACAGCTGAAATTTCAGTAACCATTACTTCCAGTGTCACATGATCCTTAAGAAATCATTCTAATATGCTAATTTGGTGCTCAAGAACATTGTTTTAGAGCTGCTTATGTTTATGTTTATTTGACAAAAAAGTAGTGAACACACTATTCGTCAAGGATAACACAATAAAGTTTAAAACAAAACTTATTTACATTGTGGTCCTTGATGTAAAGCACAAACTTCACTCCCGGTAACAGGAACACTGGCATTGAATTATAAATACAAAAATTACAATAAAATTCCACATTTACAAAAATTTACAGTCACAAATAACCACATACGTAATACAAATTCATCAACAAAAACAACCTACTTAAGAACCAACTTTTAGCTTTTAAACTAAAACTAGCCATATTCGAGATACTTTTAATGTCCAGAGGTAACTTATTCCACAGAAGTGCCCCAGAATATCTAAAAGACCTACGACCATACATAGTTTTGACATAATGACATAATGTAATATCCATAAGACTTTGCCTAGTTTTATAACAATGTTGCTCATTTACCCTAGAAAAAAAATACATTAAAATATGAAGGAGCTCTATTATTGATAATCGTATGTACCATTTTTAATTTAATATGTTCTAGTCTGCTTTCCATAGGTAACCAATCAAGACACTTAAAATGGGAAACCTCCACATGTGTAAAACGACTAAACCCTGAAACTAACCTTATCAATTTATTCTGAGATTTTTGTAACTTATCCAACCAACCACAAGACAAATCAGACATCCAAGAAATACATGCATATTCGAAATGACATGACACTAAACATGATGCAAGTAATTTTATACTCTGTTTATCAAGAAAAGTAACATGTCTGGCAAGAAATTTAGTCCTAGCATTAACCTTACCCAGAACTTTCATAGCCATACTTACACCACTTAAATAATTGTCAAGGACACATGCAAGATAATTAACAGAAGTTCTATTTGATATTAAACAATCCACCACCTTAACAGACATCTTAGAAACCTTATTCAGATTCTTTTTAGACCCAAATAATATGGATTCCGTTTTACCTAAATGCAACATCAGTTTGTTTTCAGAGAGCCAGTCTCTTACCTTACAATGCTCCTTACCTAAATGCACTTGTATCCTACCAACATCCTTATCTAAAATTAACAAAGCAGAATCATCAGCATATAAAAACAAATTAAAATCACAAACTGCTTGCATGTTATAATATATAAAATATATAATAATATATCATATATAAAAGAATAATATATAAAAGAAACAAAAGAGGGCCTAAAACACTTCCCTGAGGGACTCCATTTTTAACAAAAGTTTCCTCAGAAAGAACCCCGTCAATTTCTACTCTCTGAACTTAATATTAAGCTTAATATTTTTGTGAAAACCTTGATACATTTTTTCGGATTCTTGTCAAATTCTTGTTAAATGTTAAATAAAAAGTTCTAATAAACAGCATTTTTATCATTATAAATGCCTTTACTGTTACTTTTTATGCAAGTATTCACTTACTGACCCCAAACTTTTGAACGCAGATATATATTTAAAATGTTAAGTAATGCAAGAAAAAAACCCTTCATATTACTTGTGTTTTCAGTGTATATGAACACTAGGGGGTGCCACACTCTAATCAATGGAAGATTAGAGCTACGGCTCATCTGCATGTTCCCTTGTTCTTAAATATGTCCACAAGATATTTTGATGAATTTGAATTCTCTCGCATTTGATGAAATTATTTTCTTAAAACACTAATTATTACAGTTATTATTCTGTCCAGTTTTAGTTTCAAATTTCTTTGTCTCGTCTTGACAATTCACAGATGCTATCAGTGCAGCTAACCCTCGTGTCATCGATGACACCCGCGCTCGCAAACTGTCCAACGATCTGAAGAGGTGCACATATTATGAGACCTGCGCTACCTACGGCCTCAACGTGGAGCGCGTCTTTCAAGATGGTGAGTATCTTCATACTGTCCTAAATAGTGCAAAGTGTAAGCTTTATATTTGTGCTGTGAAAAAGAATTTACTGGCAAAGTTGTGTTAAACAAACACAAGGTCATCAGTGGTGGTTTAAATCCATCATTCTGCCCGGATGTGTTAATTGTATGTCACCTCTGTTAGATGAGATTCATCGCAGCACCGGTCATAACAGTTCATGCTTGCGTAACCGTTACTTTCAAATTATGTAGGTTACAGCATAAGGAACAGGAGGCAGAAAGTGCAAGGTGACTTTGCTGTTGAATAGCCAGCCCAATCTGGCTTAATCAGCTCTTAATTACAGGCTAAATGGCCCATCTCGCCTTGCATTGCTCTGTGGTATAGAGATAGCCGTGTTGTTCTGTGTGCTGGATTTTGCTAGGACAGCTTCATTAACCGTTGCAGGTGTAGTGTTGTGTACTTGCAGTTAAAAACACTATAATCTTAGAGAGATAAATTGAGGATGAAAATGTAAGCAGCCTTTGAGACCTGTGCTCCACTAGGGGGCACAAGACAGTAAGAAATGGGGCTCATTTCACAAGAATTTATTATTTGAAAAAGCATCAGAGGTCTTATGGACATTTTTTCTTGTTGGAAAATTGGAATTGTGTTTATAGTACGTTTTGACAGACTTGATGTGCCATTTGAGCTATGTTTATTATCATACTGGGAGGCTTAACAAGACATTTATATTTATGTTCCTGGCAAGTGCATTGTGGATGCATATCTTTCAAGTGTTTTCGAGTGCATATTGTGTAAACTGCTAGTACCACAAAGTTATAATACACATGTGCAGTTGGAAAAGGAAAACGGTAAAGTATGTTGGAATCCCACTAAAAGTCCAAGAAATCCCCAAGAAATGAATTCCCTTTTGAAGTACCATCACTACAGCCAGCAAAGTGTTAGTTTTATAACTAATTCACCACATTAAACAGTAAACTTCAGGAAAAGTCACTGTTCCGCATGTTATGAATGAACAATGAATGTCATTTTTTTTTGGAAAGTGACAATATAGAATTTTACATTTTTACATAAAAATGCTGTTTTTTTAAAGCTGCAGTCCGTAACTTTTGGCGCTCTAGCGGTTAATAAACAGAACTGCGTGCCTTTCCATTCATCAAATAATTCTGAAAAAAAATGTATCATCATTTTCACAAAAATATTAAGCACAACAACTGTTTTCAACATTGATAATAGATAGAGATAAGGGTAAAAAAAAAAATCTTGAGCACCAAATTAACATATTAGAATGATTTCTGAATGATCATGTGACACTGAAGACTAGAGTAATGGCTGCTGAAAATTCAGCTTTTCATCACATGGACAAATAACATTTAAAAATATATTAAAATATAAACCAGTTATTTTGAATTGTAAATCTTTCACAATTGTATTTGACTGTTTTTACTTTTTGATCAAATAAATGCTATCTCGATGAACACAAGACACTTGCAAACACACTAAACAAGCATATCTCTAATAACAGATGAAGTATATATGGTACAGAATGTAATAATACTTTGATGAACACTGTCAACTACACACAGCAGCAGTAAATACAAATGCTTTAAGGGTACAGTAAATACAAGCAGCAGACATGCATTTATGAACACTCCATTGTGAGTGTCAGCCCTCATAAATGAACCTTTAGGTTATTTCTTAAAGATCTGTTTGAATGTAACTGCTTCTTCTATCCCCACTGAGGAACAAAAAAAGAATACAAGTGCAAGTATGATCTATAATGTAGAGAGCTGGGAGAGTTGATAGCGAGTCTTGGTCTGAGCTTGATGATGGGTTGGAGATGGTGGCCCCTGGAAACAATGCTAACAAATTTGATTTTGACAGCAACAAGCATCCATTATATAGACATGAATAAACATGAGAGAACATTGTGAAAAGAAATGGAAATCCAGTACAACCATTTAATTCAAACTGATACTTTTCTAACCTTTCCCTGGGCCCATATGATTTTTCATATTGATATTTAGTGAACGTTTGTTGTTGTGATGTTTGTGTGTTTTTCTTAGTAACTCTATCATGATTGTGTATATATATCTGAACCACACTGGTGTAGTTTGCATGTGGTATTATGTGTGTTTGGTGTATTTGCACACACGTGTGTCTGTGTGTGGCAGATGTACGCAGCTCTTCGGAGGGGTTGGGCAGGCTGAAGCGTTCAGAGCTCCATCCAGGAGGAAGATTTACACTCGAAACGCTCAGCTATTATCTTCTTAATTATTACACTGTTGGCTGCAGCCAAGACTGCTGTAATTTAACTGTGTGTGTGTGTGTAAAAAGAGTGGGTGCATGTCTGTATGAGGGCCAAGCTCATCAGTAGCACTAAATGAGAGCAAGAAAAGGCTAAATTCCTGATCATTACTGACGCTGTCTCCTTGCATCTCTCATTTCATTATCCTCAATTAATCATGCATTCTAATTATCCACTGTAGTGGAATTTATTGATGAGTAGCAAAATGATTATTTTAATGTTTTGTGTTGCATTGATAGCATAGCAACTGCCCAGAGGTGTGTTTTTCGTGTGTGTGTGTGTGTGTGTGTGTGTGTGTGTGTGTGTGGATTCATGTCATTTTGTTTGCCTGATTTAGACCTATTTTTGCGTCAGAGCAATGCATGAGCTGTCATTACTACACATGTGACCATAATTAAAGAGTTTTAATCATTGGCTCACTGCAGATTTACAGGCTCTGTATGATTTTGTGAGAGAACTGGACAATAGCAGTTGATATTTAAGTTGATCGTCTCAAAGTAGAAACAGTATGGACTGATTTGAAGTCTGTTTGGCTCCATAATCATATCACACATGAACAATTCCATTTTAGTATTTAAATGAGAGAAAATTTCCAATCTGGCTTTGTAAAAATATATAATAAATACTACATCATGACGTAAAATATAAAAATATAATATAGCTGTTTTACTAAAAAGTATGCATTTTGCAAAATAGCGACATTGCAAAAATATTTATAATTATAATATCTAGTGATGTTCATTTTGGTTATTTCTCCTAACCGACAATCGACACTCCTTAACCGATTATTAAACGTTAACTGACAAGATTATTTTCGAATTAGAATTGAATTAAATTAGAACGGATAAGTGTCTGTGACCCGTTAAAAATACCAAAATTAGTTTTCCAGGGATTCATTTTACATGCGCAAAAAGCAGCAAACAACAGAAAATGAAGATTCACATGGTCACATCACACAACTGCAGCGCTTCTGTGAGCGGAGAAAAACATAATAAAGCTAGGCTATATATATATATATATATATAATGAATAAATAGGCCTATATGAGAAATATCTTTTTACTTAAATAATAAATTAACAAAAAGAAAGAAAAAAAACTGTGCAACAAGTAGTATGCAGAGTTTCGGTTCATTTTTTGTGCTGCTCGAAAGGAAAACAAGACGGCAAAATGCGGTGTCCTATTTATCTTTATTTTACAAAAGCACAAAGATTTGCTTTTATTGTGAAAGTACACAAATGAAAGCAAACCTTTTACAGTTTCGATTATCTGTATTGACTAGAAGGAGTAGTTGTTTCCACTGTTAGAAGGAAAAAATTCAAGTGATTGCGCCGGTGCCGCACACAGTTAAGCATTGCTAACTTGACAATGCAGCCTGTTCATTATCATAAAAAAATGCAGTCAGCCAAACATATGGAAAAAACACACTGCTCAGTTTAAATAATGTGTGCCGTTAAGCGTTATCACAATACCGCCATAATGTTATGCCAAACACATTTTGTTTTACATCGATGTTGGAACGTGAGTGAAGAACAAAACCAGGTTTACGTAATTAATAATATTTTGGCATTCAAAAACATCGCAAATACAGAAACATTTGGATTTGTGTCGAATGAGAGACCCAACGTTGGTTTCAATTTCGTTTATAGCCTAGCAGCTTATATTTTTCATTCTTGTTCTTTTCTGAATACTGTTAAACTGAAAGGATTTGTTGTGAAGTGAGGGGAACTAGGGATGCACCGATCAAATACTGGCATTTTCTGCCGGATCGGGTATCGGTCAGACGAGACCGATCCAAATCCGATATTGTGCGTATAATATTCTGTTATTGTTAAGCCGCACGAAAGGCACAAAAACATTATAAAGCACCATAAAGTTTTTGTGCACTATATTCCAAGTTTTCTGAAGCCATTCCATAGTTTAATGTGAGGTAGATGAATATTTAAGTCAAGTTCATGTAAACTCTTCTCTCCGCTGTCTGTCATCCTCCATTCAGCATTCAAACTTTGTGTCACGTTCAGTTTCGACAGTCAAGACGATGAAACTCTCTCCAAGAGCGCACAGTAACTGAGATTTAAAACTGTTAAAAGAAAAGGCTCAAACTATTGCACAGATTTAATACACTACGCATTAATATCTCTTCACTTTTTGCTTTGAAAATTTCTATGCTTACTGTGTAATTACTGTGACTCCTTGTTGCTTCAAGCGCATCATTCTGTGCACGGGATGCGCATAAGCGCTTCGCCCTGTATTGAGACTTTCGTATTATAATACTTTTGCGCAATGATTGTTAATGATTATTAATAGCCTTTCTTGTTCTGTCCTATCTATCATATGTTGCTGCCTCCATTCCTGTGCTATACATTTAAAAGAAATGTATTTTAATTTATAGTATATATATATATATATATATATATATATATAGTTTTTCATGAATGTATTTTACAACAATACAAAGAGCAATTTAACATTTGACCAGATTTAGTCCTACACTTAATTGTGACAATAATGAGTTGTAAATAAATAAATAAAACAAATAAAAATCATAATATTATTATTATTATTATTATTATTATTACTACTACTACTACTACTAACGCTCACAATATTTTGGGTGGGCTTTTTTCAGCAATTTTAATTAACTGCTTTGTAAATAAATTTAGAGCTTCAAATTTTGTTGTTCTTTAAATATTCCTCAAATAAATGCTAGCTTGTTCTATAAATAATGTTATTTCACTAAATGTTTAGATTTGATAAAATTATCGTGCACATGATTTTTCTAGAATAACTTTTGCTGCTGAATTATTCACTAACCTACTTTATAATAGTATTTTTGTCATAGATTATAATTATATATTTTTTCAATTGTTATTTTTCTTTAAAATTAAGTTGTCTATATTTAGTAGATTGTGTTTAACACACAAAATAGTGATGATCAGGTCAACACACTGAGGTGTAGAAATTCTACATTGATTAAAAAAAAAATACACAGTATCGGATCGGCATCAGTATCGGCCGATACTCAGAATTTTTGGAATCGGATCGGTTCTGAAACATTTGTATCGGTGCATCCCTAAGGGGAACTAAAATAGCTTAGCCAAGCTATGTGTATAGTGTTTATAATGTTTATAAACATTTCGTGTCGGCATTAGGCCTATTTCTGAATGTAATAATAAAATGCGACTTATACGCGACTTATGTTTTGTTCCTCTCAAAAACGCAATTTTATTTTATACACATAGGGTATTTTAACCATTGCAGCAAACATTTTAAAATATTTTGATTAATTACTGGAAAAAACAAACAAAAAAACTATTAAATTACTTTTTAAACCGTTTAACTGATTGTATTAATCGGTCAAAATTCTTACTGTCGGTTAACGGTTAACCGGTTAAAATGAGCATCCCTAATAATGTCAAATAAAAGATAAATAAAAATAAATAAATATAAAATAATTTTCATAGTTGGTCTTTTGTTAATTTTATTTAAAAAAAAATATTTGTGTGCCATTTTAGTATTTAAATAAGAGAGAGAAATGAATTAAATCTGGCATTTTGAAAAAAATATAATGTAATAAAATATAATATACAACATAATATAATAAAACAACAATATATGTTATATTATAATATAATAGATGTTTTATCAAAACTTTGCGCATTCTGCAAAATAGCAACTTGCTTAGAAATAACTGACTTAAAACCATTTTTTAGCTGGTCTTGCCACATTTTACAACATGCGGTAAAATATGTGATACACTATCGTTGTTAGTACCAGGATCGTTTTTCTTGAAGCAGTTCTGCTTTGTTAGTTTTCGCGATTGATTTGAGAGATTCAGTGGAGTATTAATGAAAGTGCAGTTTATCAGGAAAATAGATTTTTTTTTTTTAAAGCATGATTCCCATTGATTTGCAATGCAGTTTTATGCATGTTTGATCACCCTGGGTTACTTTCTGTCACAATCAATTATTACTCTCTCAAATTCATAATTCCTAATGGGACAAAAGTCTATATATACAAGTTTGCTCATGTTTAAGAACAGGGCTCCGGCTCCACATGGCCTTTTGCCTCTAATAAATGATAATTGTCTTTGGTTGAGCATTCAGTAATATAATGACCTGAATTGCCATAAATCAAATAATGCAGACGAGTGAGTTGCATTGCTTTCCCAGAATCATAGATGCCAACACGCAAATAACAAGAACATTAACCATTAAAAATAATTGGTACAGTAGTTATCTGCATTAGATTTATGTAACAAAGTGTTTACGAGATGGCCAGTGGAGACATAAAGTGAGGCAATTTATTCGGTCCGGGTCAGCTGAGGGTTTACTCCAGTAGGTCACGTGTCTATGTCTGTATTTCTGTGTGTTTTGTGCTTTCCTATAGGTCCCTACTTGTTTAAATAGAGTCCGCAGCTCTGAGAGTGCTTGTGGATGTGACTGCGTGTGTATTTCTACGCCTACAGAGTGTGTGTATGTGTTTGCCAGTGGTTCTTCGGTAGAGGTGAGGGGTCCTGACAGCTCCCCAGCGTGCGTCCATCAGCGTGCTAATTTAATTATCCTAATTACACCCCTCCCCATTCTTCCCCTCACGCTAGCTGGCTTGTCACAATGTCAGAGTGAGGATGTAGAGCTTTGTTAGCGTACGCTAACATCTAACGAGGTCTGCTGTGCACTTCCTCTCTCTCTCTCTTATAATCTCTTTATTTATATCTGTATCTCTTTCTATGGTTTGACCATTACTTTAATTGTAAATGTTATGGAGTTTGTATTGAAGTTTAATAATTAAGTTGTTGTTGCTACTTTATAATTGTTGTTGTTAACAGTAGAATATTTGCTAACACTATATCAGTATTTTATTAAGAGTATTTGCAAGTTATAACTGAAATATACAAACATTTTTTGAGTACCAGGTGTTCTGGGTCCTAAACCACCATTATATGACTAGGAAAAACATTACAATAGGGTTAATTAAGTTAGCATTAGCTAGGTAACACAAACTAAAAATTTTTCTTCTTAGTGAATGTTCATTTCTTCATATATTAATACATTTTTAACTTTGAATAGAGTTGTATAACTCTTATAAATGAACAAGGATTAACAATGAACTATAATGTATTAACACACAATGCCTTTCAAAAGCTTGGGGTCACTAAGTTTTTTTTTGAAACTTTTCTAAAGCCCCCCTAAAAATGGCCTAGTGACGCCCATGGTTATCACCAGTGTTGGGGAAAGTTACTTTTAAAAGTAATGCATTACAATATTGCGTTACTTCCTAAAAATGTAACTAATTACGTTAGTTAGTTACTTTTTATTGAAAGTAATGCGTTACGTTACTTTTGCATTACTTTTTAAATCTGGGCTGGGCTTGCTTGTTTGCTTTTAATAATGCATGTTCACATTTATTCTAGAACTAAAGTAACATCTTCCGATTTCTCTCAACAAAGGGACAGGAGAGCTTTCAATCAATAAATGTGAAAAAAAAAGTAACTGGCGTTACTTATTTGAAAAAGTAACTCAGATATTTTCTTGTAAATTAAAAAGTAATGCATTACTTTACTAGTTACTTGAAAAAAGTAATCTGATTACGTAACTCGCGTTACTTGTAATGCGTTACCCCCCAACACTGGTTATCACAATTTCTGCTTCTCTTGATTTATTAAGCAGAATCGTCTGTGATATTTGTCCACTTGTTATGTATCCTGAAAACATTTGATTTTAATTTGGATTTGTGTTTAGCATTGGTAACAAGCCTCCAAAGTCTTTTAATGGTTGCGGTTGCCAGATGTCAAGAGTTAAAATCCCCCCAATCAAAAATTTCCTCATTAATCCATACATTTTTTGCCCAGTGGTTTATTTAATCTGTCCAACCTGGCAACCATGTGCATGTGGTCTGTCTACATGAGGGGAAAAAGCGCTGATGAGCTGAAAACACTGGTAAACATGTAAGTAGTGGAGGTTAGTGATCTCTATTGGGAGATTCTGTTCAAATAAAAGTGTAATAGAGCCAAACGAGCAATCCATGCAAGTCGATGTTCTCTTTATTAGTGCTTATATGAAAGTGCAATAATCCTGATGAAATCTTAATAATAATAATAATAATTGTGATTATATTTTTGAGCAAAGTAATTGTGATTAACTGTTTAACCATTATCATGCAGCCCTACTTCGTACATTAATGGTATACAGTATATGAAAAGTGGGGATATCGTTTTGTTTTGGGATCTTAGTGGATTGGATCGTGAGCCACCATAAATGCAGAAAAGCAGTAGATTGTGCATGCAACCATAACACTTCCGCCTCCCCTTTCAGATTGGCTGGCCAATTTGTGTGTTTTCAACAGTTAATTCTCAAATTATTACATTAATTCCCTCACCTTAAAGGGGTAATATGATGTTGCTAAAAAGAACATTATTTTGTGTATTTGGTGTAATGAAATGTGTTTATGCGGTTTAAGGTTCAAAAAACACATTATTTTCCACATACTGTACATTAGGGCTGCATGATTAATCGAATGCGATTGTCATAGGAAAAATTGAAATCGCATCATATGACCCCTTTAACGTAGGTACGTGTAATATCCTTGCTCATACCATCCCAGGACCCCCTCAAAAATAATGTGTACATTTAATACACTGAGATCCAAGTCTCATTGTAGTAATGTTGTATTTGAAAAAAAGAAAAAAAAAACTAACTTTTTGTTAGTGGCCTCCTAATGGCCTAGTAGGACATTTATGTTGTTATTCCTCAAAGAAAATAAAAGATATAAGTTTAATGTTTGAGATCTTGTGATGGAACTGTCAATTTATTTCTGTCATATTTAGAAGTTTTTTAATCAAAGTCCTCAGAACAGTCTTTATTTGGGCTGGTCATATAACAGAGAAGACAAACTACAGTTCACTTGCATCTACCTGAGGACCCAGTCAGGAGTCAAGGCTGTCCAATCAGATCAGTGCTTGTATGTGTACATTTGTGATGCATGTCATAATTATCACTGTTATACCTGTGGCTTTAATTCCCTGCATGCAGCATGTAAAGGGTTGTGTTTTGTGTGGATACGCGTCTGTGTTTGCACAAGTGTGTATTTTGTGTCTTGTATAGCAGGTCTAATTACCGAACAGTAAGTGCAGGAGCTCTTTGACCTTTATACAAGATTCCTGGTGGGCGGCTCATCTGCCCTGCTCTCCACCGACTCATTAGCTAATATTTATAGCACACTGCTCTGACAGCAGTCTAATAAACGTACCTGTGTCTTTATTTAGTCCGACTTACCTGTTCTGTCCATCCTTCATGTGCACAATGTAGTCTCTTTTCCTCTTATTTCTCTCTGGGGGTCGAGAATAAAGGTCAGTCAGTTGTATCAGCTCAGCGTTTAGAAGAGAGGTCACAACCTGTGTTGGGGAGTCGGGGGTCCAGGTCTTTGTTCAGCAGGGTTCTGTGATCTGTTGACCTTGGCAAAGTATTATTGAGTGAATAAATAAATAGCCAATAAATTAGAACAAGGTAATGACTGTGGATTATTAGTAAAAATTTATGATTATCTGATTGTACAAATCAACAGATGTGCAGAAATCATGATGGGATTAACACTGATACACACACACACACATTTATAGATAGATAGATAGATAGATAGATAGATATTTAGAGATATTTTTTCAACACTGTATATTTCCATACAAGTTCTAAATATAATTTCTGCAAAAAAAAAAGAAAAAAGATTGTGAATAAAGCAGCATCTTGTGTTCAATAGAACACAATTTTCACTTCAGGCAAAATACAATTGAATTTATATCAAAATATAATGCTCAAAAATTCATTTCACAAAATTCACCCTCATGTTGTTCCAAATCTGTATGACTTCCTTTCTTCAGCATAATATAATAGACCTTTTTTTTTCTTTATCTTTCATTTTTGGGTTAACTATTTAAATGTAAATAAAAAATTTAATAAATTACGTTTTGACGAAACACACTGACAAAAAATACTGTAGGTCAGATGATATTTTCGTCTGATAAAATTATTCATTCTTGGGGCTTTTTAAAATTTGCTTTTAAAAATGTATTTAGTAAATATGTTTCGTTCATAGTTTATGCACAATTCTGCTTACCAAATAAAAAGTTGTTTTATACACATTATGGAAATTTTATTTCAATTGTAACAATTTTATTTAAAATTTAAAAAATGACAACTACATTAATTTTATTGTTTCTATCCAGCATTTTTAGTTTGATATCCAAAAATAATCTGATATCTCCAATTTGTATACATGGATTGAAACCTGGCTGTTGATATCCACTTTGTCCCAATCGCAGCAGAATGTATTATAATGTAGCAAAATTTATTATAACAGGATATTTTGCTAAAGCAGCATTTTATAATGAATGAGAAATGTATGAGATGTATGAAAAAATGTAACAATAACTACTGACAAATGTCACCAATGTATTATACAGCTGGAAGTATTCTTAGTTGCTTTAATACTAGCCACAGTTCTCTAAATCTGTACAAAACAGTAACTCCAGTGGGGTGAATGGTCCTGCTCTGTGATGGCTATGCTTCTGTTTCTCCTGTCTGTGGTGTTCAGGCCACCTGCCATAAATCTGATCAAACGGGAAATGTTTCCGGCAGGATAAATGGCCGCCTCTCACAGGGGAGCCAAGATTGATAGTCAAAGTTAAATTGTATTAGCTGTGCAGTTTAAATATTTAACCCAGTCTTATCATAACTGCTCTTAACACTTAAAGTAAAATACAGCAGGGGTGTCTGGAGAGGGATCTGTGGACATATATCTCTCACCACCTTCATGTTCCTGCAGTGCTATTGTCCAATAATACTTAAATGGCTTGACTTATTACGAATGCTCATTATAAAGCTAACCCTAACCCTAAGCTCTAAAAGATTCTGGGTAATAACAGAGTCACTGATAAGTGTTTTCATGAAGGCCACTGTGGGTTTGTGAGCTGCATTGCTATTAACATAAGGATCAGTGACATAGTGCTCTTTTTTTGTACGAATCTATTAATGTAAATTCCTATCTGTCTATAAATATAACATGCGCACAATGACTTGAATGCAGTTTTGCCATGTTAAGCATATTTTTTTTATTTCTGAATTAAACATTTTTTATATATTTTTTGAGGAACATAAAGTAAAAATGTCAGGTGATTACAACTGCCCTGATATCATAATGAAGAAAAAAGCCTCATTAAAAAAAGAAAAGAAAAAGAAAAGAAAAATCCATCAATTCAAAGTCATGCAGTGTGACCTAAATTCTGGTGCAACCAACATGCAGAAACATGCAAAAAACACAAAAAAGGAAATTATGTAATGAAGAGAATACCTGCAGACCCTCACAAATGTGTTAAAAAAAGACAAATATATATATTTTTTTTTTTTCCAGTTTTTTGGTTTCGGTTGTAGGATGTCCTGTGATACGACTCCCCAAAAATATAGTAATAACTAATAATTTTGAATTCATTATATTTGTAAAAGAAAAGCTTTTACCTTAAAATCATTCTTAGAATGACTGGTTTAAAAATAATTAAGATCTGTATTCACCCATTCAAGCTGTAAGAAAATTACAGTATTCTTTAATAATTAAATTATTATTTTTTTCTTGACTACACCTTGACTGTTTTCATTGCCTTTAAACTTTTTTTGAAAATGCTATTATAAAGGTTTTCCCAAACCATTTAAAATCAAAGATTACATTTCTAAAAACTAGTTTTGACCTCGATTTTTAAAACATGTTTCCTTTTCTCTATTGTGGACATTCATATTTGTCATCGCCCCTTAACCGTTTTCGTCAGCGCTGTTGCTGCTTCTCTTTACTCTCTTTCCTTTCAAATGAGAGGAGATGCTCGTTTATGATTATAATTAGCGATTAGCGTGGTAGCGCGTCACGACGAGTCTAAATAAACACAGCTGCACAGCGGTTCTGTTGGAGTGGCAGATGGGACAGGGAGAGCATGCGAGTACTGCGTTGAGAGAATTTTTTAGCAGAGTAGCATGGCGTTTGCCCTTGGACAGTGCTCTCTCACCTGAAGGTAAATGTTTATGACGGAATCATCATTAAAACTCAGACGTTTAATAGGTCCAATTAAAACAATGACTTCATTTACAGCGGGATGAGAGCTGGCCCTATTTATTGGGAGCTGGAGTAATTGAGTTCTGGGCACTTGGACCGTTAACTCCCTCCTGACTCCTGAGAGCCACTTCAGTTTAAAGGATTGAGGAAGTTTCTGAACACTAGAGGGCGAATGTTTGAGGCTCACGGGAAAACGAATCTAAACACTATTATGTTTAGAGGAGTGTTTAATCAGAGAATTTCAATTTTGAGTTGACAGTTCCCAACTTAAGAGTTACTGTTAAGTTCTGAGAGGGAATAAAAAGCCACTCTCTACTCTTCTTTCCCCCGCGCGTGTCTGTTTTAAGGGATTTATGAGTTAAAGAATGAGCTCCACATGATGGGATCAATGTCGTTAGCTGCGAGATGACGAAGCGGTAGAATATCTCTCCGCGGGCCGGGCGCAGATTGCCACAGGGGCCGTCAACCGATCAATAGCGACAGAGGCGAGCGATTGACTGACGCCGCCCTTTTCCAGGGAAAAGAGAAATGGACGAGGGAGTTGAAAATGTTGAAATAATAGGCCTTGGAGGCTTTGAGAGCGGGGCGAGTGCCGGCCTGTGGAGGAGAGTGATGGGCGAATTAGGGGCGGCTTGGGTTAGCGATTCCATACACACTCTCATGAGGGGTAGTGAAGTGGACCACTTTACCCGTCTGACTATGGACTGAACTGGCGCTGTGTTTACTGCAGTTTTTTGCTGTAGGTCTTTCTCCATAATACATCAATCCCCCTTAACCTTTTCCACTTCTTTGTAATTTCAGTGGCTCAGAAAATAGTTGCAACCCGGAAGAAACAGCAACTGTCAATCGGACCCTGTAAGTCACTGCCCAATTCTCCAAGCCACTCCTCCGTCTGCGCAGCGCCTGTGTCCGCAGTGCATATCAGCCAGGTGAGTCTCACACACTTAAAACACAGTGAACAATCTTTTAGCTCGTTATGTAGAGATCATTTTTGTTTGTTCCCCAAAAGCACCTCTTTGTCTCTACACAAACGGTGTTTTTTTCCCCCCTGCAGACAGTAATCCTCTTCCACATGGCTCAATTCTCATTGATTTCTCATTAGCAGTGTACAAGTGAGCCTGTGTTTGTGCAGCCAAGCTTAGAGAGGCTTAGAGAAGCTCAGAAAAACAGGAGGCTTGTGGCATTTCTTTGTAACGTGAGATTATTTTCTTGCTTGCTTTTGTATGTGATTCTTGCTTTGTGTGTGTGTTGCAGACTAGTAATGGTGGAGGCAGTTTGAGCGATTACTCTTCTTCCGTGCCATCCACTCCCAGTACCAGTCAAAAAGAACTACGTATTGATGTACCCCAAACCGCCAACACCCCTACGCCCGTCCGCAAACAGTCCAAACGGCGCTCCAACCTCTTTACGGTCGGTCTGTTCTCCTATTAGGCATGATTGTAATTGTTAATTAGTGCATTAATGTTATACTTAAAATTGCGACAGTAACAGCAGTCAGTTTGAAGAAGTGTGTTACTTATACCAAATGAATCCAAGACATTAAATGAATTCATATATAAAAAATGTTGATTTGAAAAATAACTATTTATATTTATGTACACTACCATTCATAAGTTTGGGGTCAATAGTTTAATATAAATATAAAGTCAATATTTAAATTAATACTTTTATTTTGTTAGGATGCATTAAATTGATAAAAAATGACAGTTTAGAATATTGAAAAATATTGTTCTTTTGATTTTGTTATTGTTCTTTATCACTTTTCCACAAAAATATCAAGGAGCACAAGTGTTGTTAACATCATAATAATAAGAAATGTTTCTTGAGGACCAAATCAAATATTAGAATGATTTGTCAAGAATCACATAACACTGAAAACAGGAGTAATTGTAAAATTACATTTTAAAGAATGGTTCTTTAAATTGTAATAATGTTTCTCAGTATTCAATTTTGTATTATCAAATCAATGCAGCATTGGTGAACATCTTCTGATAAGGCTTCTTTTAAGAACATAAAAATGAAATAAGTCTTACTGACCTTAAAATTTTGAATGATAGTGTGAGTATGTATAGTTATGGTTATTCACCAATTAACATATATTAGCTTTAGGGGTGTAACGGTTCACAAAATTCACGGTTAGGTTCGATACGACAGTGGTGTCACGGTTCAGTACGTTTTCGATACGGGGTGGGGGGGTTAATTTCTTACGTCGCAATGTTGGAAATATTTTTGTTTTAAACCATGAAGGCGAGCCAATGGATATCACATAAGCAAATTGCAAACTTTGTGCAAGAGTTATGCCGGTGAATGTCTTAATCTTAGTCAATTCACTATACAGAAAGTGCAATTAAAAACGGAATGACGGAGTAATGACGGAGCTTTCGGCATCTGAAGCCACATATTCTCTCAGAGACATGAGAGACCAATCTACTTCAACATATGCTGATAACGGTATATAGCTAACTGTTTTCATTTATCCCCTTAATACTTCTCTTGTGGCCCATACATAGTGAAAAAAAAGAGACAAGAAACGCATTTCGTGTTAAACAGGTTGTTTTTGAAAGTTGGTGCTTGAAATAGGCTAAAGCTTTTTATTCATTGATTTTAATTGATGACTGCCGAGTTAATATTTTAATTATAGGCCTATAATTAATTGTATATACAGTGGTGTGAAAAAGTGTTGGCCCCCTTCCTGATTTCTTATTTTTTTGCATGTTTGTCACACTTTAATGTGATCAGGAAGGGGGCCAACACTTTTTCACACCACTGTAGGCCTGTTTTAAAAGACATTTTTTTAACATTTTAATCGAGGAGTAAATAGCCTAATCTTTTGTTATCCTCACAATGCGTGCCCTGCGTGCCCGTCCACTAGACAGCACGTTGCCTGTTATGTCTTTGGGCTGCCTTGTTGAGCACAGTGGCACTGAGAGCATTATATTTCACACACTTAAAGCTCTTTTAGTTTCCATATGTAATAGGATTAGTCCAACGAATCGTTCGGTTTGTAATGCGTACCGAACCGAAAGCCTCATACCGAACGGTTCAATACGAATACGTGTATCGTTACACCCTTAATTAGCTTATATATGATTTCATTCTATTCATTTCCAGTTTCCAAGTGTCTTCTTCAAACTATCCATTTCATATTTGATATGATCAGTAAAGACTGTCGTTCTTCTGGTCTTGTATGCTCCTTTGTAGTGCACATCCTGCATATGTGCCACATGTCTTGCTTTCAAGAAGTTGTGGGGGTGGGGTCACATCAAGGTCAAGATGACCCCTCCCACACCCCCTTGACTTTTGAAGTCATGTGTGTGCCCTGCACTCCAAACTGGATCTAGTCTGAAGTCAGGCTCAATTAGCAGCTAGCTCGCCTTTGACTAAAATGATGTCTTCTCCCCCCACAGTCTCGGAAGGGAAGCGAACCAGACAGGGAGAAGAAAGGGATGGATGGCCGCGCAGACAGCATTGGAAGTGGCCGCGCTATCCCAATTAAACAGGTAGGGTCTGGCCGGCCGTCTGGACTGGTATAATTGGAGTCCAACAGTGGCGTATTGTGGACGAAGGGGCCTCAGATCAGTACTCAGACCCGTGCAAAGCCCGTTTGATGCCATCTCCTTGATTAACAGTGAAAGCACGCACTTGACATCAATAACAGTAAAGACATTTATAATGTTAGAAAATATTTGTATTTCAAAATAAATTGTTCTTTCAAACTTTCTAATCATTGAAGAATCCTGAAAAAAAAATGTATCATAGTTTCCACAAAATGCTTAACGGTAATGTATTTGAGGTGTAAGGAAAATATGTTATAACATATTCACACAGTAATTAAATTTACTGTATAAATACATTTACTGTGTCTTACAACAATATTTTTCAAAATCGTATGAAACTAACATGAATACAAAGAGTACATTTCAAAAACTTGGCACATGTGTTTTAAAATAGATTTTTTTTTTGTCTTTTATATGTCATTACAATAGACTTCATAGCAAAATTTAAGCTAAAGCAATTTCCTGTATGCGTATAAATCGATTAAGCCTTCAATTTTCGACTTCCTTTGATTTGAGAAATGAGACACTAAATTTATTCGCAATTGTTGTCAGATTTATTGCTGATTTGTAAGGTAGAAACATGATCTTGAAAATACTTTTGGAGATTTTGGTCTTTTCAAGCAGATGTATGCCTATTGTTACCTACATGGAAAATAGCTGCCTAGGAGCATTACCAAGATGGCCGCTGAGCGAATTGCCTGAAAGGGACTTTGGAGGTACTTCTTCTTCGAGGCACACAAGCGAGTGCTAATGCTGCCAGCAGTGATCTCTCACCTCCTGTGGCTCTATTTGCATAAATCCTGTTAAAGTCAGTGGCGGTTAATGAAGAAGAAATTAGGCTGGCCCGGCTACAGCGGTGCTGAGAGCAGGGCGCCGCGCTAGTGGCAGATGGGAAGGCTGAGCCGTAGCAGGCAGCTGTGCGGAGGAGAGAGCAGCATGCAGTTTTAACTATGATCTGACTCTCTTCCGACTGGGCTTGTGCTGCGGCTAATTTGTATGTGCGATGCCAAGAGCGATCAAGACGATAACGTGTGATCTCAAGAGAGAACAACCGTGTTCTACTACTTTAGAGCACGTAATTTACATAGATTACATAGTGCATTTATAATATGTACTTGAATACAGTAGGGAGTGCGTACTAGTTGTATATAGGTACCGAAAGAAAAGTTTTATTTTTAATGTTAAGTATATTAGAGAGCCTTCAGTATAGTGAAACATTAGCGGATGGAGAGTGTGTCGCACGGGGGGCCTGGCGCAGAGCCATATCTCTGAAGCATCTCTCAGCCTCTTGACACTGCAGGTACATAAATGAGGGATTAATTTCCCTGGTGTCAGACAGAGCCTGCCCCACACTTACTCATACACGCACACACTTACGCACACACTCTTGTGCTGATCAGAAGCCCCATCAGTGCCCGAGTCCCTCATCTCATGAGGAGATCAATCAGCCAGCGCAATCAGAGCTCACCAGTCTATGCAGTCCACAGTGTTTGAGTTCTCCCTGCTGTCCTGTCGCTCTCTCGCTAGTCCTTTAGATTCATGGTGGTTTAGACTTTTTTGCATTTTCTTTGCTGACTTTTTGGAAATGTTTTAACAGATTTAAGTAAGATGGCACATTTTGGGGGGAAATCATATTGCGTGAAAACATTTTTTTTCAGGTAACATTAGTATAGGGACCAATTCTCACTATTAACTAGTTTCTCATTAGCATGCCTATTATTAACATATTAGCTGTTTATTAGTACTTATAAAGCACATATTCTTCATGACCATATTCTACATCCCTAATCCTACACCATACCTAAACTTAACAACTACCTTACTAACTATTAATAAGCAGCAAATTAGGAGTTTACTGAGGCAAAATTCATAGTAATTGGTTTGTTAATGGCAAGAATTGAACCTTAAAATAAAGTGTGACCTTTTTTTATATACTGCAACTGGGATTTGAACTGCAATATGATGAACGTTTATCGCTCCGATATCCAGGTAAAATGAAAAAACTCATGCAGTCACATTGTACTTGTACTTAATGTGGACTCAGATCTTTTTTTCTTAGTTTACTTGTTAGTTCAATCTTCTTTTACTTTACTGTTTTTGGAACCCAATCAACATGAATTAAAAAAAATAGCAATAATATACGTTTTAATATAATAGACATAATAATATACATATTATTATATTGTGAAATACAGCTATTATTATTATATTATAAAATAAATAGTAGTACAAAACTAACAATTTTTCACAATTACTATAGTTTTAGTTCATCTTATTAATAAAATTATTAATACAAGTTTTTACAAATTACTGTGATACTGTAATATAAAAATTAGAGCCCGACCGATATGGTTTTTTTGGGGCCGATACCGATACCGATATTAGGGAGTAAAAAAAGGCCGATACCGATACATCGGCCGATATTCTTTGTGTATATTATAGTACAGTACCAGTCAAAAGTTTGGACACTTTCCCATTTGTGTGTCCAAACATTTGACTGGTACTATATATAGAATATAGTATATACATAAACAGAATATATATACATAAACACATTTTTTGCAATGATCACTCAAATGTGGTGATCAAACACTTATAATGGTGACAGAGATATGTAAGGGCATTTAACAATTTAACAATAAACTTGCGATGAGTGCGATGCACAAAGTAACGGGGTGTTAGTTGTAACACACGTAGTTTGAATATTTATTTTACCATAGTAAAATTTTAATTCTGGCTTAAGTAAATTTTTTATCTCAGTTTTTATTATTCATTTAAAATGAGACAAATCTGCTATTATTTTAATCTCCAATCTGTTATTTATCAGTTCAGATAGTTTTTT
>NW_015540892.1:1154681-1209644 GCF_001515605.1 Sinocyclocheilus anshuiensis
AGTGTTGACTGGTGTCACTATCTCGCGAACGCGCCGGCGAATCTCCACCAAATTCGAGGGAACCCTTCAGCTCGAGGAGCCCTCTCGGACGCCACCCTCCGCGCGTCGGTAGCCCCCCGGAATCGCTAGATCGGTCGCCGCCGGACCGCAAATTTAACCAGCCGTAACTCCCGAACCCCGGGGGCTATCCACGCGGGGGTGGTCTCATTCGAAAGAGGGCCTCAAGACATACACTCGATTCGCGTTCGAGAGGGTTCCTCGAGCTGAAGAGATCCCCCGAATTTGGTGCGGATTCGCCGCGCCGTTACGGAGATATGGCCGTTCAAAGTTTCAATGGTTTTCCATAGACTTAAGCTTTAAAGCATTTCATCCAGGTCGCCAGTAGCAAACTAAGTAATTACACCATTTCAAGCATTTTATCTGCATTATATGTTCTGTAAAAAACAATTTCATATCGGCGGCATATTCGCCGATACCGATATATTGGCGACAGGCTCATATCGGCTGATAATATCGGCAAAACGATATATCAGTCGGGCGCTAATAAAAATCCAATTCAATAAAAATAATGTTTTCTTAATTTCCACAGTAAAATTATACCGTTACAATGAAATTTATTTTGGTGTAGAATTGAAGCAAAACCTTTGTTTCAATAATTATATCAAACCATATCCCAATTTTGATTTTACTTTTATTAATTGTGCATTCCTAGTTGTTGTGGAAGTTTGTGTAGAATTCTGCAGACTTCTCTGTTTGTCCATTCTGTGTAGGCCTGCCCATTTGTCCTTTAATCAAACTTACTTTACTTTATAATATCAATTTGATCCATGACATCTCAGAAACTCCCCAGCCTCATCAGAAAAGGATGTATGGAGAGACAAGCAGCAGTGGAGCCACTGACCAGAATCCCTCCATCAGATCAGTGACTGCATCTGCTGCAGTGGCATTCCCATCTTAATTGGGTGCTACGTTCAGGCGATGAGTGTTTCACCAACAGTATAAAAGCGGCCCGGACGCATACCCTCACAGACGATAACGCAGCCGAGCAGTTTGCGCTCAGAGGCATGGGGCAGATCTTCATTCAGGAATTGGATGTTAATTGATTTGATAATTCCCTGTGGTCTTTCCTCTTACGTGCTCGCGTCTCTCTCAATCTGCCGCCTCGCCTCTCACTGGCCACAGCAGGCTGCTGGGCGTTAGACCTGCTCTCCAATTAGCGTGTGTGGGCATGTTAACTTCCGAGTCTACCTGCCTCACATTAGCACCTCTTCACTGGCCTCTTTTGGTCCAGGAAAGTGGATTTTACAGATTTCGCTGGAAATCCCTCACTCATGGCACAGCATTAATGAATTGGCCTGAACTCTTGTGCACTGGCTCTCAGCTGCACATCATCGCCGGCTCCGCTGTTGATGAAGAATGTTAACTTGTAATCTCTTTGGCAGATGTCTGAGTGCATTAGATTTATCGCTCAGCTGTTCCTTGAAGGTATGGCCGTAATTGTTAATGAGTTACTCACACACGGATGAGTCCTGAACAAAATCGATTGCTCTTGATGCTTTGGATTTTCTGTTCCACTCAACACTCTTAACAAATAAAGTTTCCAAAAGGGGGTATTCGCAGTGATGCATAGAAGAACTATTTTGGGTTCCCCCAAAGAACCTTTCAGTGAGCAGTTTTTAAAAGAACGATTTTTGTTTTAAAAGGGGTAGTTCACCCAAAAATGAAAATTCTGTCATTAATTACTCACCCTCATGTCATTCCAAACCCGTAAGACTTTTGTTGTTCTTCGGAACACAAATTTAGATATTTTTGATAAAATCCGAGAGCTCTCTGACCCTGCATAGACATCAAGGGGGAACTACCACGATCAAGGTCCAGAAACGTAGCAAGTACATCAGTAAAATAGTCCATATGACATCAGAGGTTCAACCGTAATTTTACGAAGCTACGAGAATACTTTTTGTGAGGAAAGAAAACAAAAATAACGACTTTATTCAACAATTCTTCTCCTCCTCATTTTCGCCGGCTGTTGAGAACGCGCTCAGGACAGTTCGGACATTGCAGTGAATCAGAGGTAAAAAACGATATAAGTACTGTTCAGTTTCTTGCACAGACCGATCGTTTCGTGTCTTTACACATCAATATATCGTCACGAGCCGCAGGGTTTAATTTGGTTTTGTTTGTGTATGTTTTTTTGACTCTCAAAGCCGTGATTCCCATTCACTTCCATTATATGACTGACAGACTGCAACGGTTTGAGTTAAAAATCTTTGTTTGTGTTCTACTGAAGAAACAAAGTCACCTACATCTTGGATGCCTTGGGGGTAAGCAGATAAATATCAAATTTTCATTTTTGGGGGAACTATCCCTTTAATTTGTGTTCCAAAGATGAACGAAGGTCTTACGGGTTTGGAACGACATGAGGGTGAGTAATTAATGACAGAATTTTCATTTTTGGGTGGACTGTTCCTTTAATGAAATGATGTACAGTATATACTTCAAGTGAAATAGAACAATGAACTGGTGTGACGTCACAATAATACAATATTAGTTTGGAGTTGGTTTTGGAAGTTTAAAACAACATGCCAATGCAAACTTTCCGTAAAAGCTGATAAACAGTTGTCCATGACGATTACATAACAAGAAGGTGTGCTCTGGGGCCCCGTCTTCTTTGGCCTGGAAATCTTCTCTGGTTTATTTCTTTCCGTTTAGTCTGCAACACAAGAAGAAAAAACACAATCTCATATCAGTTCTATGTAACAATTTTATGTTTTGATGGCTAATTGGCTACAGTCTCATTCATACGTATTCATACAATCTGCTTTTGCCCGAGGGTCGGTTATGTTTTTGGGGTGGACCTTCTTGCTTTTTTCTAAAAATCGTATGATTTTGTACGTTTTCATAAAGTGGACAGCACATATTTGCATATTCATCTAAATGCCGCTCCCAGCAGTGTTGGTGGTGTCGGGATGTTCGCTAACAGAATACCTGCTCAGGTATTTTAAACTTACCCCTAAGCGAACAACAAAAAAAGAACTGTCATGTGAGTATATCGGGGCCTTAAGTGTAAAGAACATTTTAATAATCTGAAGAACTTTTTTTTAATTGAACCTTTTGTGCATTGGAAAACTTCCATGTATGTTAAAGGTTCTTCATAGAACCATAGATGTCAATAATGAACCTTTTATTTTTTTTTAAGAGTGAAGAACAACGAAAAGGCTTGGTCAATTTCTGTGGGTGTTACTTCGACACCTAATTCTTCCTCTTAATCCCAGAAATTCACAAAAACAAAGACATAAAACAGGTGTGAACTAATTCAGTTGTTTTTTTACTGTGTATGTGTGCATGCTAGTTTTATTCTTTTTTTAGACCTTGTCGCAGTTTATTTGCCATTCGCTGTGATCTCATTTCGAAGGTTATTGTCCTGACTCCTGAGCTGAAGGTTACGCTCTCAACATGGCTCTCAGCTACAATAAAACCTTTGTAAAAACACCTTCATTAGAACATGCTCCTCATTAAAACACGCAGACGGCTCGGTGAACAGTAATGAGGCTGGGGTGGGCTCACACTCTCCAGCAATTAGATGGCTAAAGAGGAGCATTTTCACCACCGTCTCCCTGTGGAGGGCTTCAAACCGGCCTCTCTGAGACCTCAGAGTGGGTGTAGGGAGGTCAGATGTGTCACCTGAATTTGCCATGACAACTCTCGCCTCTGCCAATCACAGCCTCCTTTGACCCTTTGCCTTGTTCTTAATGACTGTTTGTCCAATCACTGCAGAGATCCCGGTTGTTTTGACATCTATGTTATATTATGACTATATTATGTTGTTTGTTTTGACTGGTGGTCATTGTAATGGCTGTTAGTGTTTTTTTTTTAAATGGCTCATTTAAATTTGTCAGAAGTCACGCTGAACAGTGATTATTATGCTGAAACTCAGTCAAAACTTGGCGAGCTCTTTGGATTGTCTGTAAAAATTGTTTAGTTTGATAGAGTTGTTTATAGCTTTGTTCAGAAACTAATGTTACTCTAATGATCGCCAGCTTTGTTTACTGACCCTGTGCAGCCCGGAGCCTGCCGACATCTGTTTCACGTTCTTAATTAGCCGATTACCGTGCACGCACACATCTTTGTTAACTGTATGGAAAGGCATTTTGACACGAGCTTTAATCAAATTAATTTTCAGAAGTGGGGCTCTAGATGGAAGCAGTAAGAATGATGTCTGTTTTTGTACCTCGTGTGTTTTTAACGTAAACTTGTGTGTGAATGAGAACTTAGTTTAGTACTCACATGCTGTGACAGCCGCTTTCTCTCCATGTGCTTCGGATGTGTGCTCTCAGAAAACCGTATATCAGAAGTTTAAACTCGTATGGTTTAAAACGCATGACTTCAGCACGATAAACATGATAATCAGAACCAAAACAGATGTTTTTAGCAGGTACAAGCTGTAATGGCGGAGCTCTATTCTGGAAAAGGGGGTGGGGAGCAGCAGCTCATTTGCATTTAAAGACAGGCCCGAAAAAACAGCGTGTTTCTGCGTCCACTCAAAATAGGCATTTTCAAAATGATATAATAAATGATCTGTGGAGTATTTTGAGCTGAAACTTCACAGACACATTCTGGGGACACCAGAGACTTGTATTATACATTGTAAAAAGGGGCATAATATGTCTCCTTTAAAAGAATATGCTCATAGAGTCAAGAATTGCAGTTGTTTTCCGCCAGTGCCTGATCTTTTGACTATCCACTTGTCATCCTAGCCGATGTGTTCTCAAAGCTCAAAATTAAATATTTTGACCTTTTTCCATGTTTGGTGGTGCAGAGTGAAACTCTTCACGCATTACGTTTTACTGTGCATTGCTCTCTTAAAATTTCCGTTTAAGAAATACAATGGCACTGAAACATCTCTCCTCATCATAAAGGGAAATTAGTATCATGGTTGTAATTGCATGTTCTGGTGCGTAGATGAGCACTGAGCTGTGCACATTTGACGAAGTTCTGCCCCCTCAGAGCAGGGGTGCTTTGTAAGGAGTTAAATTGGATGGTTAATTCGGGTGTTATTTACCCTGTAATTCATTAGCTTGGCCCTGCCATTGGCAGCGGGCAGGCTGTAATTTCACGCTTCGCAATAAAAGATGTCTCATAATCTGCTTCATTTAGCACCGAAAGAATTTAATGAAATTAACTGCAGCCCTAATTAAGACGGTGAATATTAAAGACCTGCTATCAAGCCTTTAACGAGTGTGACATGATCCGCCTTCTGTGGGATTGGAAAAATATCATTTCCCAGGGAAAGGTTGTCGCTGCTCCGAGCCATTTTGGCCAAGATGGCATTTTTGTCATGCACACTAACCTCCCGCAAATTAGATTTTTTTTCCCTTTCCCTGTATAATTTTAGCTTGAAAATAATTTCACCAAATACACAAACATCAATCAGGGCTCTTTGTTTAGATTTGGCTAATCTCTTGTTGCCAGTATCCATTGGCTTCGATTGGTTTAAGCTTTCAGGGGAGTGTTGAAACCACTCATTAAGCTTCTTGATGACCTTGACATGTTATTATTTAAAACTGAGAGCCACGATGAACCTCACATTACCGTCTTTACTGTCTGTTCATCAAACTTGGGCTCCTGAGCATTATTTAACATGGCCAGGTGTGTAGTTACGAAGACATAGATTTGAGAAAATAACTCTTTTCAGCTTTCATTGTCAGACAAAAACTGAATCGAAACTAGAGATTATAATCCGCATGAGACAATGTGTCCCTCACATTCACAAGCCTTCTTCCACTCAATATATTCTCTATACAGAATAGATATACTATATATTTCTTTTAAAAATATAGTTTATATTAGCTAGCGGAATAATTTCCGTTCTGTTTCGTCTTAGTACATTTGTATTTCTCAAGTAACCTGCTTTAACACCAAACTAGAAAAAAATCTTTTAAAAATACGTTTGGAAATGCATGTGCATCTGTACACTTTGAATACACATGAGAACGTAAAAGTTTTAGATATATTTTTCAAGATTGAAAGTGCTTTTTTTTTTCTTAAATATCATTACATTTTCAGGAGTTGCAGTCGCTTTACAGTCTAAACAACATTATTTTGTCATACATATATATATCACTATATATTTTGGTTGCACCACATGACTTTTTTTAAATATTAATAATTTATTGTAATTTTAGGTTGTAATCTGTTATATAGCTTTAACAAAGCAAAATCTTTCCAAGTACCTCTGTAACCCGTTTAAGTACCCCTGTGCTAGAAAACATGGATAATTCTACACTAATGTTTATTTAATGATGTATTCTCATTTCTGGCCTGATTCAGGTGTGTTTGTCAGCGTGAGAGAATGTGTGCTAGAGCTGCCTGTCGTTAAATGATAAATGTCTTTTGGGGAGGTGTGTCCTCTCACTGCCTGCACCGGCCAGATCAGATGGCCGTAGCGATATAAGACCTCCAGCTTTCACGCCATGTCACTCACATGGCCCCACTTCCCTCGTACACACACACATACACAGTCACTCACAATGACAGGGCCGGAGGCGAGCCAGTGTTGGGATGACACACTTAATTTCGCACCCTTCTCTCTGGAGCGCCCAAGAACAATAAGGCCAGCGTGGGCAAACACCCAACCTTTTGTTAAGCGGCTGTCCGGTGCGGACTCATAGGAGACGGATCCTGTCCACCATACTGACTCTGTCCACACCCATGCCACAGTCCGCATTCATCTCCTGGTTAACCTCTCCTTTTGTTGTAGAAGAATGCAAGAAATGAGAAGAGCTGAAAGAAGAGGATAACACACTGATAAGAGCACATCGGCACATCTTTTAATGGAAGAGTGCACAGATTAGAGGCTTTTGTTTGTTCGTGAAGTTTATTTGTAATTGACGCTTACCCTGTTCCGGCTCTTTCCTTTCAGAAAAAATGAGAATATACATTTTCTGCCTTTGCTTTGTCTGTGTTATGTTGACTTGACAAAGCCAACATATACTGATCTACTATTTTCTCTAATGCTGCCTCTAAAATTTTTAAAATTAATGTGGCCTAAAGTGTTTAAGCTATGACCGCCCAACTTGGACTGATCGGAATTATGATTTTCACAAATCTGATGGAAAAAAAAAATCTGTTTAGCATAGGACGTGCTACCCTTACGAAAATTAACCATGGTTTTATTATAGTAAATGTGTAGTAACCACGTTTTTTGGCGTATTGATTACCATATGTATAACCACAGTTTTACTACAAATGCCATGGTTAAACTATGGTTAGTGTAGCAAAACCATGGTTATTTTGTAGTTTTTTTTTGTTTCATTTGTTGTAAAACCATGGTTAATTTTTGTAAAGGTCGTAAACATGTTAGTCATGCCAGCAAACATGTTAAAACATAATACCATACTAGTAAAACAAATTAGAAGCATGCTAGCAACATGTTAAAACCTGCTAGCAATGTACTAAACCATGCTAGTAATATGAAAAACATGTTAGCAACATGCTAAAACATGCTAGAAACATGCTAGAAACATTTTGACCTTTAAACAGGCTGTTTGTTAGCAATATGTTTAATCATGCTAGTGAAATGTTAAAGCATGCTAGCAACATGTTAAACATGCGGGAAATGTGTTAAACATGCTACCAACACACTAGGAAAATGCTAGCAGCGTGTTACATAATAACATAATAACAATGAGATTTTAGCAACATGCTAAAACATGGTGGATGACTGCTAGTTTTTTTTAGTCTTTTAAAGGTCTAATAGTTTTTATGTAGTTTTTTAGCAGTCTGAAGTAGTCTAATATGATTAGACAGTTTTTGGTCCGTCTGACAATTAAAACATTTTTTTGGGGCTTTGTCAAGCTTTTCTCATCTACTTATTTGTTTGTGCTCTTTAGTGTTGAGCTTTATTGGATGATTTAACCACTATATTATTGATGTTCCACTGAAGTCCACAGGTGCTGTAGTTATGTCTGTGTGAGATTTATTTTTTTGTTTTTTGACCCTGTTTGCAACATTACAAGACCTTCAAGTTGACAACCAGGGGAGGGTAAAATAGAGGCAAGCAGGGTATCACTCGCCTGGGCCTTAAATAATGAGCGATTACTCCCATCAGAGAAGTGACGTGGTGTTCAATTAGCCTCTCCTGCTGAATGATCGCTTGTCATCTTCCCGATGGATGTGCAAAATTAATATGCCTAGATCCAAAACAGGCGAGGCAGCTACCTGCCCAACACAACATGCCTGGAGAAGACCCCACACTTACACCGTCATTAAAAGATCATCTTCTTTTTTCTCTCTCAATCTGTCCATCCCTTTCTTTCTCTTTCTTTTCCCCTCTTTAATTTTTGCTCTTTTTTTTCCTGAGCCTCTCTCTCTCTCTCTCACACACACACACACACACACACACACACACACACACACACACACATATCTCAGTCTTAGTTAATGAAGTAATGGATATTCACCCTATGTGACAGATGGGCCGCTAGCGGCAGCACCCTTGTTAGGAAATTAAAAAGCTCGTCAACTTGTGTTTACCACTCAGCAGGAGAGGCCGTTGTTATTTCACCCAGGAAGCTCTCTTCTCTTGTCTTGAACTCTGGGTCTAGGGTGTACAGACGTGCAGACTGACCTAAGGGAACATCCTCCCACACGTATATCTCCATCACCCAGGGCCAGACTGATCTCAGAACAGTTACAGGCCTCATTACCTACAACCCAGCTGATCTTAGAACAAACATATACAGTATGTGTCACCCGAGGCCAGGCTGATTTCAGAACAGTTCCACAACATGAAATAAAATAATATAAAAATCATACTAGAGCACATGATCAAAAATATATGCCGTTTTTTTAATTTTTTTTTTATTTAGGTTT
Organism: Sinocyclocheilus anshuiensis; assembly: GCF_001515605.1. Taxonomy (NCBI): domain Eukaryota; kingdom Metazoa; phylum Chordata; class Actinopteri; order Cypriniformes; family Cyprinidae; genus Sinocyclocheilus; species Sinocyclocheilus anshuiensis. The sequence continues at coordinate 1,163,556 of NW_015540892.1, forward strand.
CTAAATAAAAAGTTTTACACTGTTGAGTCGAGAGGCTCTGAGGGGACACATGCCGTGTAACAGCAAAATATTGTTATTTGGTGCTCTTCAGTTTTTTTTTTTTTTTTGAAGTGGCTTTCCACAAAAATCAAGCGTAACTTTCAAGCATCTAATACACTACACTAAAAAAAAAAATCTGATTCTGTTCCAACCTTTGCAGAGTTTTTAGTCTTCTTTTGATAGTATTTAGTATTCTTAGGCTTACAAACTTTATTTTATTTTATTCCAAATCCCATTACATCCAACTCTGTGGTGTTAAAACCTCTTTTAATCATCACTAAATAAGACAATAGAAAATCATATTCATAGTATAATGTTAAAATATATGATTAAAATGACAAATATATTACTACATTTTGCCGTCGCAATGTAATGAAAGTCGTGACGATGCTTTTCTTCCTTTTCTTTTCGTTCTATTTTACATGCATCATGAGAAAGAAGTCTGGTGTTGACTTGTATGTGTGTGTGTGTGTGTGTGTGTGTGTGTGTGTGTTTATACATATATTTATTATTAAATGTTCTTTTTAAAATTTGTATTACATCCAAAAAAATTTACATTTCAATTTCTGATATGCTGTGAAAAAAAAAGTATTGTAAAGACTGACATTGACGAGGTGAAGTTTATTATTTACATGTTTTTAGCCTCAGCAAACTACATTTTCAAATGTACTTCACTGTCACTCCTTTCGGTACATCATTTCAGCCTGTTTTTTTTTTTTTCCTTCAGACTGTTTAGATACCAATTACCACATAATTAGGCCAGTTTAACAGTGTGTTACAGTTAGGGACCGTGGCATTTTTTATGAAAATTCAGGCTGTGGAGTGACTGAAAGAAAAACAAGAAGAGAAATAGGCAGCGAGTGACAGAAACTTGTCGGCTCTGGTGTTGCACGCTCCGTGGCAGCCAGAGCAAGAAATCTATTATTATCCGTCCTGACTGCGCGTTAATGTTTAACAAGTTCAGCGAAGTGACACGCCGCCGCAGCAGCGTAATTGCTAATCAGTGGACAGTTTTATTCCCTTCTTGCCTAATGAATTTGGCTGAAATGAGGTGTGGGCGGCCGGACCCTTAAACAGGCAGTCAGCCACCACTGATGTGTGTAGGAGAGGAAGGTTAGTGCTCGTGTCATAGTGCTAATGTGCTCTCTAACACTCCAAGGCGAATTTGCATGTGTAGCTCACAGTGCTTTTTTTTTTCTCACTCTCCTCAGAGTGTGCAAATAAACTGTCTGTCCACTTGAGTACAAAATAATTGAGTGTTTTGTTTGTAAGTGTGAAAATTGGGAGATACTTTATGAACCATGGACAGTTTTAACCCTCTTTCACACTATAAATCAATTTGTAAGTATTTTTCAGACCAGGATGCTATGATGTTCACAATAATTATTGTATGAGAGAAATGAATACTGTTAAAATTCAGTAATGAGAGTTTAACTTTGTATAACTTTTCTGTTTTTGTGTATCAGGGCATGTTGCTGAAAAGAAGCGGCAAGTCACTGAACAAAGAGTGGAAGAAGAAATACGTCACGCTTTGTGATAACGGAGTCCTCACGTATCATCCTAGTCTGCATGTGAGTACCAACACACACACACACACACACACACCGCCAGTACATGTGTATTGTATTTGCCTTTCTCTTCACCTTATTGGCCCTGCCCTGTTAATGTTGTTATTATTCTCAGTTCACCCGTCACGGTAACGGTGCAATTTTTTAATGTCCTTTTCACTGACGTTTAACGGATTATTGTGTCCGCCTCAGTAAGCATGGTGTCTGATGACACGATCTTGTCCTTAATTACCAGCTCATCTGTTTGCACGTGGCTGACGCTGTTGATGTGTAACATAACGCTGTAATGGCTTGTCATAATCACCAACTCGGACGACCTGTTTGCCCACACACCAATGGAAATGGCCGTCTTTTATTGGTTGTTTTCCCTCTGGATTTTTTTTGGGAGTGATAATCAGACCATATTGTTAGCGCTAACCAATCCCGAAGTGATTTGGCTAACACCGCATAGGAGATCACGAATGCAGATGAAAGATACTGAATAGAATTAATGGATGAAGAAATGGATAGCTAGTAGTCAGACCTTGCCCTTTGAACAAGAACAAGTTAGTTTTATGGTTTAAATAAACAAGGTAGAAACTTTGAACTATATTATTTTTCATGCTCTCTACAGTCAATTGTAGAAATTCACCACACAAAACACGTAGTAGTGAGGGTATGTAATCAGCTTTTTTTTGTTCGTTTACTGAATTTGAACTTTGACAGGTAAGAAGGTAAAATGATGTGTAAGATAAGCTCTGGCATTTAAAAAAATGTATATGAACAAAAACATAAAATAATACTTGAGGTCTATAATATTTTCCTACTCTTGAGACATTTCTAGAATACAGGATGCTAGAAGTGATTAGAAGTGAAGACAATAAACAACATAGAGATAGACTTGGAAACAAGAAATTCCAAGTGTACTTGATGTCTGGTGGAATAATTCAAGGGATATTTTTCATTGAATCAGGTGAGCAAATTCCAAGACCACAGTGTCTGTTCTCTTTTTCCCATTATGAAAGCAAAAATAGTTTATTTGATGTAAATGCCACATAAAAAATACAAGTGTTACAACTAAACTAAACTTTACTAAAAAATGAAAGGGTAACTTTTTAAGTTCATTATAGATTTTGACTTAAAATTGAAAATGTTTATTGAACCAAGTATGTATATAACCATCATCAGTCATCAATGATTTTAGTATAGGCCTTAATGAGCTTATTGGTATAGATTAGATATAGACCAATATAATAATAGTCTAAATTGTTGTTGTTGAGTTACTTATTAAAGGGATACTTTACCCAAAAATTAAAATGGTCATCATTGACATTTACATGTTGTTTCAAACCTGACTTTCATTCATCTTTGGAACACAAGTGAAAATATTTTCAATAATCTCTCATCATTCTTGTCTCATCATTGTTTTTTGTCCACCCAACCACTTGATAAAGCTTGAAAATGCTGATTAAATATACTTTCCAATGAATTTTAATTTTTTGGTAAACTATGTATATGTAATGTAATTTGTATTTAGATTTTTTTTTTTTTTTCTGAACCCATCACACGGTTAGATGCCTTCCTGACACATTGACCAATTTTAGTCCAGCCAGCTCATCTCAAGTAGATATAACTACAGACCAGAGATCTCCAAAATGGGCCGTGAACTCCAAAAGTAGGCAGAACCTCCAAAATGGGGCGGGGTCTCCTCGTGCAAATACTTTCACCATTGGCTCTGGCTCCAGCCAATTGTTATCGACTTACATTTCAAAATAAAACTTTATAAATGTAACATGGTTTCTAGTTCATCTAAAATAAAATATGCTATATAAGTAAATATTCTCCGTGAGAGCAGAGCCCAAAGCTCGTGGCCAGTGGTGTTCAAACTGGAGTTTGAACCTCTGCTTAATGATATAAACGGGAATCACCCACGAGCCATTTCGCGAGCCGTCCCAGCGCAGCGCAGGGGAAAGATTTCACTCTATCGCTTTGTTCTAAGCAACGGGGGCGTCCCGGGGCTCGAAATTCGCAGGGTAAGAGGGGGTAGTGACGCTGGGTGTAACTAAAAAGGTGCCATTGTTCGGTGAGGTCCAGTTGGGGAGTTATGGAACGATCTCATATCGCATAATCTTATTAACTGTTTATCTCCTGAACTGCAACTTTCTTTACCACGCTATTCAGCGCTAATCCCGCCGTGCAGTCAATTTCACTGGTTAAAGTTAGGGTCAGGTGTACGGTAGGTTTAAGAGTTAGCATTTTTTTGTAGCATAGTGTAGGAAATCAACACTTTAATTGACACAACCAATAAAATCTTTAGAATCAGCTGTGGGGCGGAGTTTGCACTGAAGTGGATTGGGGGAAAAAATTGTGCATGCGTGTCAAGTGCCTGTCTGTCAATGGGAGGAAGCCACGCCCTATTTTGGAGCTCCCGCCCCCATTTGGAGATCTCCGGGCTGCAGTTATACCCTTCTCGCTCATCTGGTTGAATTAGAGGAAGTGTGCGTCATCATATACGGTCCCCTCCTCCCTTTGGCTGTGAACAGGTTCCTCTCATCAGCAGGTGTCTGCTACACAGGCATCAATTAGAGTGTTTGCGGAGGCTAATAAGATGAAACTCAATCAAGGCTCTTAATTGCTCAACTATGTGAAAAAAAAAATCCCATTAATGCAGCTGATTAAGAGGATGGCAATAGATGCAACCTAATTAGTGAGGAAAAAACTCAAATAACTCATCCATGCACACATCCATTACAACCACGCCACAACTTTATGTAATCGTTTTTTGAGACACATAACTATTGTGTGTTGATTAAACTTGCACTGCTTTGTTAAACATTACGTGATTATGGTTTTAGCGCGGTGCGATTTGATAGATTCATCGATGTGGAGCATCAATTTTAAATGCACATCTGCCCCTGAAGTGGCCAGACGATGATCTTTTCATCAACTGTTCTCATTTGAGCACACAACTCCCTTAACTAAATCCCTCAAGTGGCTTGCTCGTCCTTTATTTTAAATCACGAGTTACATATGGACCAGTCCCCGGAGTGTATGTCCTACATGAAACGCAATAACATATGTTCTTCAATAGAGCAGCTTCGTGGAGTCTTTTGCCTTAATGAGCAGGGGCAAGGCTTTGAGAGCGAGAGCATACCACCCAGAACTGCCATACATCAGCTGAGTGCCAATCAAATAACACAAAGCCCTGAGAATCTCTGTGTATGTGTGCTGCACCGAGCAATTTACAGCAAGAGCATAACGTGTCCATCTCTCACTAGAGGCCAACAAAAGGGCAATTCAAAGCCAAGAGCTCTCAACACGGTTTAACAAGCCACAGGAGAGCCCTTCAGGAGTGGCGGGCCAACAGCTTGCGGCTGGTAATTGCATCCCTATTAGCATTGAGTAACTTTCATCATCAATGCAAGCAAAGCCACGCACAAATCCAGACAACGCAGTCAGAATCCAAACACATGCTGCGATGGCATGCTGTGATCCGCAGAAAAGGAAAAAGAAGCTCGGGGGAAGATTTTACATGTTCTAAAAGGCTGATTTTCTGCATACAAAGTGCACTTCATAATGAATATCAAATACATTAATATTGATTTCTTCACCTCCAGAGGGTGGGCAGAATTAACTGTGTGCTGACAAAATAAATTTAGTAGACACTTTTCATCCAAAGTGTCCACTGCTGTTGTATTAATCCTTTTGTCATTTTTACTAAAGGATTATATGCAGAATGTTCATGGGAAGGAGATCGACCTGCTGCGGACTACAGTGAAGGTTCCAGGGAAGAGGCCCCCCAGGGCCATCTCCACATGTGCGGCCCCCAGTCCCAAAACCAATGGGCTGACCAAGGACATGAGCAACCTGCAACTTGGACAGACACCAGGTAACGTGATCTGTCTTGTGATTTTTTGTGTTGTTTTGTTTTGTTGAATTTTGCTTTGTTTTGTATTAAATAAAATTGGATAATAATATAACAAAAATTTGATAATTATATGAATTAAGTAATGTATTTTTTATTTTATTTACAACAATAAAATATATACTGACCATCTATCACTGGAACATGATCATGCTTTTTCTTTTTATGATTTATTTTTTTGATGATTTTTACAATTATTTAATATAGTATAGTAATGTAACAAAATTAGATTACAATATAAATTATAAAATATATTTTGTATTTTTATTTGAAATATTTAAATACATACTGTCCATCCATCCAAGGTGTTCCCCTGCATATGGCTTGAGAAAATAGCCTTCAACATGTCTTTGACCATACATTAGACAAGTAGTTTGGAAAATGAATGGATAATAAAATGTATTTAATTCAGTATAAATTAAAATAATTAATTGTAATAGTTAATACATATTTAAAATAATACAAAACATTTCCTTACATTGTTTTATCAAGTGCTTTCCAAGAAAACAAATTACAAAAGTCTTAATGTCAATGTAATAGGACTAGGAAGCGGTCTTCATTAGTAGAGAATTAAACAATTAAGTTATTGTTTCGTTATTCGTGTAACACTCATTGGATCAACAATCCTTAAGCCCCCCAAGGAGTGTTAAAGACCCTTTTCAGGCACATACACACACACAAAGCACCAGGAGGACCAAACTAATAGCATGAATATTCAGTGACCCATAATACATGTACTAATTATTGTCATGAATATTAATGCAATCAGCGCTCGTTCTCCAGTCAGGCAAGTCCGAAATGAGCACTAATGAGAGGGAGAGAGAGAGAAGGAGGGAGGGAGGGAGGGAGGGAGCGGTAGAGAAGAAAAAATAGATAATTCACAGTGGTACGGCAGTCAAGCTTTTGTAAGTGAAGTATTTGACTGTAGGGCTGGGTCAGTGGCGTGATCACATGCACCTCTTTTTCCTTTGGTTTTAACATCTCATTTTTGCGAGAGCTCCAATTATGCACCGAATCCATTATAGCATATCTTCACACACTGCTGTTCTTTCGCTGTGTGCGTGTGTGTAGACCCTTTTCTGCCCCCATACATACATAGTGTTTATTTTCCTCCAGACGACCACTGATGTAAAAATGGAGTTTATCAGGGCTCTCCTGAAGTATGATCAGCTTTTGCCATTTACCCAAAGGTGCTGCCGTCTGATTTATCCGCTACAATGGAGATTAAATTGAGTCGTGACATTTCATTCAGTCGAGTTTGCAACGGGCCAGTGGAGGCCCGTGGGTACACCTTTTTGCAACAACAACATATTAAAAACCAGAAAATGAAGTATTTACTGAACCCTGTTTTTTATGTTTAAACTACATTGAGTATTTTGTGTGTGACTGTAGCTAGAGCCAACGGTATCATCAAATCAGCGTTATTTACATTTTGTTCACCGCTATTGGACAAACTGTTAGATTTGCTCTGTTTGTAAGCCCAGAAGCCTTATGGTTGATTGTGTTTGAGTCTGTATGTGTGCGTCATATCATATCCTCCCGCGTTCTTTTGTGCGCAGTTGTGGTGTAATCTTATTAGTGCGATTAGATATGGCTTCCTATGATGTCCACTTTAATTTCCACGTGAGTCAGACGAACCTCTCCCACAGTTTAATGATGACTCACGGTGGTGATAATAATTAACCTTCGAATAATCTGATGTCACTATTTATGCACTTTGACGACAACAAATCAAGAATTTTTGTGCATGAGTTGTAGTTACACTTATTATTATTATTATTATTATTATTATTATTATCATTAACAAGCATTAAAATTATTACAAAAATGACACCTGGAAGTAAAAAAATTAGGGATGCATTGATATAAAAATTTTGGTCAATATCAGTAAGCTGATAATCATAATCATAAAATTGCATACTGTCTTGTTTAAATAAATTAAATCACTAAAAAACAAAATTATTTGAAATGCTACAAATGATTAATGCATCACAACAAGTTTTTTGCTACATATTTTGCTACATATTACATTTAATGGGTTAGTTTACCCCAAAATGCAAAAAAATTATCATCATTTACTTTTCAAATCCATAAGATTTTCATCCATTTTCGGAATACAAATGCATTTTTTATGTTCTCTCATCCATTCATTGTAAGTCAAGGTAACCAAAATTTTAATCTTCAAAAAGTTCATAATGACATTATAAAAGTCTTCTGAAGAGACACAATCACTTTATATGATCACATTTAATTTAGGCTTTTATTGACACAATATACACAATTTAACATGACAGAAATAACCCCTTACTGAATTATTCATCAATTTTAAACATAAACTTTGATTATGATTACAAAGGTAATCTAAATGTAAAAATTGTGGAAATGACCATACAATATTAAATAACTGACCAATACTGCTAAAAACAAATTCTAATATTGGCTGATAACCAATATAGTGCCAATATATTTTACTTATTGTAAAAATATTTTTATAAACCATTATAAAAACTAGACTTTGCCAAAAAAAAAAACTACACTCTAAATGTACTCTAGAATACAAACAAAAACTATATGGCATTACAGATGACAAGAACAAATCAGAAAATGTTGTGCATTGGGTATATTATATGAATGGTGCATTAATTTTCATGCGTCTCTCTCGCAGGCTCTGTGACCAGTAGCTCTTCTGCATCTCAGATGGCGAGTGGCATCAGTCTGGTGTCGTTTAACAGTCGGCCAGATGGGATGCATCAGCGCTCATATTCTGTGTCCAGTGCTGACCAATGGAGTGATGCCACAGTCATCGCCAACTCAGGAATCAGCACGGGTAAGTGTTAGGACACATTCCCATGTGTAGCTCCTCGAACTGCTGTGGGGGGTTTGCTTGTACGCATGTCGTCGTCTTGAAGGTTTATCTTCAGAACTGAGAACAGATCCTTAAACAGTGATTTGTTATCCTATAGTTGTAAACACACACATACACCCACTCCACCTTTCATTGATCCTTGTGTCAAGCTCTAATGCTGCTTTAACTGTTTATCAAAGTAATGGCCACTCAGGAGAACCACATTACCAAAGGCTCATCTGTCGACGGCTAGCAGAAGAGAAATGTTTGGGGCATGATGTTTATCAGTCTGTCACCTTTCTGTTGTCAGAGAATTTCATACTTGGCTATTTTTTATTTAATCTTAAATCTCATGTCTAAACAGCCACAGGGGGGGAAATGGACATGCACACAGAGGTCACTATTGGACTGACAGCTGTCAGGCACAATGTTTTATGTGTGCTGATGAACTGCAGTGACATGGCGTGGCTAGTTTTAGGCCTGTCGTTTGACCCCTGCTTGTAGTTGACTCTGCGTTTACCCCTGATAACAATTAAAGCTGTGAAACACTTAAATGGGCTCCTGGCCGCGTCCGCAGCAGGACACTACTCGCACACAGCTGAGCCACAGACCCCACATGACTTCAACAGTACATCTTTTAAAATGTTAGGTTTTTTATTCTAATTCTTTTCCACAAAACAGTCATGTTTTGGTTTTTAATGCCCATTTACAATATTTTATGTCACCCTTAAACCTGTTTAACACAGCAGAGATAAACAAAGCTGCAGCATTCATGTTTTTCTCCTCCAAGAAAAGTGCCAGTTAAGCACAAACCCCACCTCAAAACTGATTCTAAAGATTTCATTAGTTATTTTAATCACGGTGCTGATTTCCTACACAGTGCTAAAACATATACTAACCACTAACCCTAAAATGAAAAAGTATCCTCAGCCTTAGTTTAGCATTGGTAGCAACTGGTTTAGAGGAAGAAAAAAGAGGGGTTTTTTCCTGCGTAACCAAACTGTGACTTTAATTTCTGGCCTACTTCATTTAGAATTTCCTTTAATAATGTCCATTAATGATGGAATTCATATTTAAAGTGAGCAACTGAGAACTGTTACAAAGTTGATCATTATTAAATCTAATTTACAAGATCAGACAGAGCACATTAAATTCCAAATCCACATGGAACTCACTAGTGTAGCTATAAACTGTTTAATAATCTGGATTCAGCTAGTGTTGGTAAGTAGAATGTGCTGTTTGTATAACTGTCACCTTGTGTGGAATAATTGCAAAAAAAAAAAAAAAAAATTGATGCATTGCTTTATAGTGCCTTGTCAACATTTTCTGAGCTCAGCATACTGCTTGCAGCAAAAAAAATATGTATGTAGTATCTAGTATGCAGAAAAAACACTACATTTACACATAATGAATGAATGACATTATATTTGTGAACAGTATACAAAACAATCTGTACTGAAATGTCACAGTTTTGGAAGAGTGTGCAGAGTAGTAGGTGAAAACTGGGGGGCGGGGGAATGTAAAGGTACATTTATATATAACAAAAACACCAAAATGTGTGATATAACACCAAAATTTGAGATATAGATATATATATATATATATATATATATATAATAAAAATTCAATAAAGATAAAAATGTTAGTGTTTGTTGACATATGCCCTCTCTTTAAAACAGTAAGCAGGGGAGTTGGTGGGAGAATCCATCAGTGGCCTCTGCTTCAGTGATATTCAGGGTGGTTGTCCGGACACTGCGGTGCTCCGGAGGGCTGTGTTATGAGGCTGTGTGAGTGCTTGTATGCTTCCCCCCCAGGAATCTCGTAAAAATAACCTTTCTGCTGCCCTAATGATGTGTCTGTCCACGGCCTGACTGGATCAGATCTGATGTCTGGATGACTGTAGTGCCGGACGCTGATTGCTTGTCACCTCTTGCCCCCAGGAGCTGATGGGAATGAGATCCTGTCTTTTTTCTGAGAGAAGTGAAGAGAGATAAGTGGTAGCAAAGTAATTAACTGACATTCCCCGCTTTGCGCTGTGAGAGAGAGACTGTTGACTAACCTCTAACGTTTTTCTAACGTCTCTAGCCAGGAAGTTACATTATTTTTTTCATATTAGCTGACTGCAATACTTTTTTCTTACTAATTTTGGGATTCTGTATTGAAAAATTCATAGAATCAGTTTCTCACAAAATATGTGCATTTTGCAGCATTTTGTAGGTGACGAAGTCTCGTGTTGTCATTTGTGTCTTAAGTCGCTGGGGTATATTTGTAGCAATAGCCAAAAATGCATTGTATGGGTCAAAATGACTGATTTTTCTTTTATGCCAAAAATCATTAGGACATTAAGTAAAGATCATGTACCACGAAGATATTTTGTAAATTTCCTACTGTAAATATATCACAACTTAACTTTTGATTAGTAATATGCATCGCTAAGAACTTCATTTGGACAACTTTAAAGGCGATTTTCTCAATATTTAGATTTTTTTTGCACCCTCAGATTCCAGATTTTCAAATAGTTGTATCTCGGCCAAATATTGTCCTATCCTAACAAACCATACATCAATGGCTAAGCTTATTTATTCAGCTTGGAGTTGGTGTATAAATCTCAATTTCAAAAAATTTACCCTACGACCTTCACATTTAATCACCAGAAACTGCCACAAAGACATGATTCCTGTCTTCCTCTGAGCCAGTTACCACTATTTGTTAAATTCTCAGCTGGTTTTCACATGTATGAATTATTTCTAATGAAATTATTTTATGTTTAATTATGCATAAAATAATGAATTATGACCAGTGACAGAAGAAAATGCAAACATGACCCAGATGTTTTCTGCTACATCTGTGGGTGTTTTACTACTTTTCATCCAAAGGGTGACGCAAAATTACAGATTTTTTTTGACAGAATGTGTTAATGGAAAGTTGTTTGATATTAAATAGAGTATTTGAACATATTTCTCCACTCCTTTGCAGATTGTAAGTTAAATTATGCATTTTGAATACTACTTATCATCATTCAAATTAAACATTTAACATTTGACTGCTTTTGATATTTTCGCAAGTACATTAAAGATAAGAAGATTTTTCGAATTATATATTTTTTAATGATATATTTCTAAGTTATATATCTAAAAAAATTGTACATGATGGAAAGTTTTTATTAATTTTGTTGAACGTACAATCCAAAACATTTTTGATGCTTGCAAATCAGCAGGAATTTTTTTTTTTTTTGTGGTCTAAAAGTAAGCTTGCTAATTAATTTCCCACAATGCAATTCTTGTGACTAAACACATACTGACAACCTTGTGCTTTTTACACAAAATAAACTGAGCTGGTTTGAACTGAGATCATTTAAAACTACAGATGCCTTTAAAGTGTAATTGTAAGAGGGTCAAAGTTGAAAAGAGCTACAGTGGTTGACACTTGGCTGTGTGCCGTCTGAATGAGTTGGATCACATCAGAGCAGACTCGTCCTGACTGGACATGGCTGTCATTTGAGAAACACAGCCTCAGTAATGAGCTCTTTTATTCCAGAGGAAACAAAGCCAAGTCCATTTAAAGGAGATAAGATCCCCTCCAGTGATCGGGCTCTCTGTGTCTTTTTGTCTCACTCCATGTTGTCTTGAGGGCATGGGAAAGGCAGTGACATCCCTGTCTCTTTACCTGGAGCATCCTTAGCTCCAAGCAGACAGTTGCACATAAAAATATCCCCTCTGTCCCTCCCTCTGTGGCTATTCTTGATCCTCCCTCTCTTTCGCTTAATAATGAGAGACAAGCAGCAGCAGAAGTAATGAGTGTCTCTTTGATTACCACTGCTGTGTTTAGGTGCTCTGGGGTACATGCTTTTAGTTCGACCCGCCTTAAGATAAGTTCCTGGCCGCACTGATGTCATGTCACCCAACTTGTTGATTAATGCTCTTGTTTTTTTGTTTTGTTTTGTTTTACATAGGGATGTCTCTTCATCCTTCTGTCGTTTCCAAGCTAGTAATGGCCCACATAGCTAGATATGTACTCTTTGTATTCATGTTGCATTCATAGTTTTGAAAAACTTGCATATTATTTTCAGCGGGTTTACACTGCTGTTCAAAAGGGGTTGGTAATGGTGTTTTTGTTTTTTCTTTTCTTTTTTTGAATGTTTTTGAAAGAAGACTCTTATACACACCAAGACAAATTATGGTTACATATGTTAATATATTTTAAAATGTAATGATTTTCAGCAGCCAGTCTTCAGTGTCACATGATTTTTCAGAAATCATGCGAAAATGCCTATTTGGTGCTCAAGGATTTTTTTTAATAAATAGAATGTTTAAAAGAACAGCCCTTATTTGAAATAGAAATCTTTTCTAACATTAAAAATGTCTTTACTGTCACTTTTCATGTATTTAATACATCCTTGCAGAATAAAAGTAAATTAATTAATTAAATAAAATCTTTCTGAATGCAAACTTTTTGAACTGTAGTGTACATTAAATGAAAAATGTCATGTGGCGTAACCAATTAAAATGTAATATATATATATATATATCTTTTCATTTAATTCATGAATACATGTGAGTGTATGCAATTTAATAATTATTTAAAAAAATTATTTAAAATATATTTAAGGTGCAAAATAATATGAATTATTTTTAAATTTTTAATTGTATCAGGGAGGTTGTTATCACCCTGACGTTTTTTCCCCCTGAAAAAAAATATTAACATGAATTTTAATTCTGAAATTTAAAACACACTCATCAGAGATCAGGTCTATTCAAGTCATTGTTTGTATAAATTGCACTTTTAATATATCTTTACATAAATAATAGGTCTGGACCAAAAAAAAAAAATAGTTTCATGTCATTGATCCTAAAAACACAGTTTTTTTTACAATGACCTGGCAACCACCCACAAGAATCACTCGCTAGTTTGTTTTAGTTTGTATCATTCTCCATAAAGGATGACAGACATTTAGCCTTTGCCTTGAAGTGGATTATTCCATGATAATGTATGTGTTGTGTTGCTCCTTCTCTCTTCCGAAGTAACTGGATATTCTTTAAAACAAAACCTAAAAGCAAACTGGCTGTGACTGAATGTCTGCCAGAATTATAGCAGACGAATTAATGACTTTTTGAGAAAGCATTGAGCTTGAGAAGACAAGGATGGAGAATATGAGGGAGAGGGAAAAGTGTATTTGACGTTGAGGTGTGTGTGAGAGGGAGAGCTCGGACAAAGGGGCTGTTAGAACGAGGTGGTTAATTGTTCACTTTGGGATGCCATCTTGTCAGCAGAGATAAGTTGTCACGTTTTCCACTTGAGCTGAGACTAGACGATTGTAAAATAAGTTACGGCCGTCCTTGGGGCTGTCTGCTGATGCGCGGCGCTGGGAGCATGCTCAGTGCCAGCCTGAACACCCCCCCACCCCCTCCCCACATCAGCGCTTTCACTCCGCCTGATATTGATGTGAACTGAATGTTATTTTATTCTGCCGCTAGTCACAGCTGTCAGTGCCGCTTATGAAAAGTGAAGCAGCCTTCTGATAGCCTGAGCCGGAGAATCCAGCCAAACGCCAGTCAGAACTGGCCTCACACGAACGCGAGCGCTCTATCATTTAAACCAGAGCAGACACCACAGAATATTCAATATGCATGTGGTAAAATAGAGCTGAATGTTTACATCAATCTCTCTCTTTGTGTCCAGATACCGGTCTGGGAGATTCTGTGTGCTCCAGTCCAAGCATATCCAGTACCGCCAGTCCTAAGATGGACCCGCCTCCATCGCCTCACGCCAACCGCAAAAAACACAGGAGGAAGAAGAGCACCAGCAACTTCAAGGTGGACGGCTTCTCTGGAAATGCAGAAGGTAATTCCTGTCTCTGTCCCACTCCATCTGTAGTCTTCTCTTCCTCTCAGATCTGGTCAGACCTCTGCTGATCGTCCCTTGGTCTATAAATTCAGCCATGTTCCTAAGAACCACTGTAATGCATTGATTCTTAAACAATCATTAACATTCTCTCATATCTAAATGCAAATGTTATATGATGTTTCACAGGGTGAGTAATATGTGGGTGAGTGTGAAAAGCTATTGCAGAAAAGTCCACTCAGAAGAATTGTACATTTAAAACCTGTTTAAACCTGGAAACAAATAGAAAATTCAATGGTGCTGCATTTCTAGGTCACTAATCAAATTAGTATTCATATGATGCCAATATTTCAATAGTCAGTACTAATACCTGAAAACTTTAATGAGCAAAAATTAATGTAATTTGCTATAGAGTGGGGGAACTATGATGTCAGAACCCAGAAGAGTAATTCGCCGTGGGTTCCTTCGAGATTTTCCTATGGGGTTTTATAATGGGGTTTTTCAATTTATGAGTAAAATAAAGCCTGTGGTAAACATAACTTGATGATACTTCTACGTTTTGTTCTACAATGTAAACTGCACACACTCGCAGCACAAACGTTCTTATCTAGTTACTTATTAAAAACATACGTTTTCAAAAATGAACATAACTGCTTCAAAATGTTTGTTTTGGGTATGGATGTGTGTAATTTACGTTGTAGAACAAAACGTAGAAGTATCGTCAAGTTATGTTTACCACAGGCTTTATTTTTCTCATAAATTGAAAAACCCCATAGGAAAATCTCTATTACACACTCCATTTGACTATTTAACTTGTGTAGGTATTTGAACGTTAATCATTATAAAAATATAATTAAATGAAATAATACATTAAATTTAAATATATTTACTTCAAAAAGACAAAAAGTCAGTGATTTAAAAAAATGCAATAGAACAGCGTTTTTGACATTTTTCAGTAGAGGTATTATTAAAGCTGCTAAAGTTCTTCAGACAAGAAAAGTGACTGTTTTTATCTTGTCAAAATTGCTGTCTACTACACTTTATTTATACTGCAGAATTTATTTTATATAATTTATGAACAAATTATTAAATTAGAAAAATGAAGAACAGCAGACATTTTGAATAGTGTTACAGTATATATGGGCCATTCTACAGAATTGGTGCAAACTGCTGTCCCACAACCAAAAAAACAATTTAAAAAGCATTTAAGTAATTAAATCTTCGATGTTTATTAAGGTATTTCTAATATCTATTGAAACCCACAATAATCATTAAAATATTAGTAAGCTTAATATATATAAAATCATCATTTATTGGGTACTTTCAGTTGGGAGGTGGCTGTCTCAAACCCTAACCCCTAAATTTCAACTTACTGTATGAAAATGATATTGAAATAATATTTTTGTATTTTTTTCCATTGTTGTTTTTAAAAGTATCTTTTTGATTCAACTTCACTGCATTTTTCATGTCACTCCCTGAAACAGTGTTTTAGTCCATTGGCTGAGACTGATTTTAACCACACCCATAAATTTATGATCCGCAAATATTCCAGTGTCCCTCTCTCTCATAGCTACAAGGTGTGAGTAGATAGGCCTCAGAATTTTGAGGTAAATGTGTTCAAAAGTCTGAAAAATCTGAAAAATTCACTACCGAACACCTTTTTTTTTTTTTTTTTAATTAAGCACACTTTTTGGGAGTTATTCCATAACATTTAGTTTTTATATGTATACCACTGTTCAGAACTGTGCTAGCTAACCATGTGCTGATTAGCATCTTTGAGCTAGGTTCAAAAAGATCTAAAATTGTCACTACCGAAACATTTGGTGGCGTTTCAGTAGTGACATTTTTCATACATTTTTTTGGCTGTTGTCCCATAGAATTATCACTACCGAAACAGTCACTACCAAAACATGTCATCATTGTTTCGGTAGTGTCAAAAGGGAACACATAATCCTCATATTTGGAGGAAATAAACAAAATTTTAGTACAGTTTTGCAATTTTTTTTGTATTTTAGTATGTTTTAGTAGTGTTTTAGTATGCGAGTTAAAATTCTGTAATGTGATGTGGTTGCTACCAAAGCATTACTGTAACTACCGAAAATATGCTGTCATTACCGAAACATGGGATGTTTTGTCAGAAATAAAAGTATGCTGAATTATCAGCTAAGATGTTATGATAGTTTTTGGTTCAATGTATATTCAAACTAATGAATCCTTAACTTTGAAATCAGTATGATTAACTTTTTGCCTTTTACAAAGAAAAAATTGATTCAAAATACAACAAATCTAATAAATTACACTTGAAATATTGTTAAAATTGTAATTGTTATTGATTTACCTCTGAAATTTTTTTTATAAAATGGCAAAAAAATATATTTACAATCTAGATGTAAGCAAAATCTTAATAGGTCAATATAACCCTTCTAATTGAATTCTTATTACTGTGTTTCGGTAGTGACAAATTTGGGGAAAACTTTCTGAAAATGCAATATGAGAATTAACTGCACAATTACTAGAAATGTGTACCTTGGATATTATACAATTTGCATACATACAAATTTTTTGGGAAAATATATTTTTTTTCAAGACGTTTCCAACTCTGACTTTGGACCAGTTCTGTAGAATGGCCCATATACATTCACTGTACATTTGATTATAATCAAAGAAGCCTTCCCATATTCCAGCATGTATACTAACACCGTAAGCTGCATACACTGCTGCTGTCACACACACACACACACACACACATAAACGCAAGCGAGCACACACCGTCATGCAGTGAAGTTGTGTCTGCTGTGACGGTGCAGTGGAACAGATGTTTCTGAGCAGCAGATGTGTAATATGTTTCCTGCTGTCAGTATGGATCAGGCAGCTGACAGGCCTGCGTGGAGCAAGAGAAATATGCTGAGTGATTATTACACACTCACACAGACAAGCCAGTTAAACGCCGTTTGTCACTCACACACGCACAGACTCCACTCATCACTGCAGCCACCATTCTGACACAATGGATAGGTATTTGTATTTATTTTATTATCCGGCCTCAGTAACACACTACCGTTCAAAAGTTTGGTGTCGGTATGTTTTTGTGTTTTTTTTAATTAACCTTTATTCAGCAAGGGTGCATTCAATTAATAAATGAGTTAAAAGTGACGCTAAAGACTTTTACATTGTTGCAAAAAAATCAGCATATTAGAATGAATTCTGAAGGATCATGTGACACTTATGACTGGAGTAATGATGCTGAAAATTCAGCTTTGCCATCTTTGAAATAAATAAAACTTTAGAATGTATTAAAATAGAAAACTGTTATTTTAAGCTGTAATAATATTTCAATATTTATCAAAAGTGTCCAGTAACAAACTTGTATTATTCTTTGAAAAATGTGGATAAACAAATGGACCTAAACATTTATTTATTTAGCAACTTTAAAAAAAAATCTTGAATGAGGAATACGTAATATTTAGGATTTCATGGATATGCCTTGCTACATTTTTACAATTTCGTGTATGCATTTATACCAAACAGTAGCACTTGGTGTAAATGGGTTTACAGTAAGTAGTTCATAACCTCTTGACAGTGTGAGAATACAGTTCTAAAGTGTTGTAAGGTCGTCTGTGTATGTTTGTGTGAGAGAGGAATGATGTAGGAATGATGGATGAGTGTGTGTCAGCTCAGAGAGTGTGTGATTAATTAGACTGCGCTTGTGTGGGTGGCCACAGCCTCTTGAGAGCTGAGGATCAATGCTTGTTTAAAATGTTCCCAATCACCCTTATTGATCCTCTCCCAAAGGGGGCCAATATATTGTCAGTGAGGGAAGAGTATGTATGAATGTATGTATACACATCAGTGTGTTACATTCAGTGTGTATCCGAATGAAATTTAATCAGCATATTTCAAGCAGTTTTAAATACCATACATTTATGCATTCAGTGGTTCTCATCTAGGGGGTTGTGACCCAAAAAATGGGTCACAGATCTGTTACCGGACAGAACAGAAAAACAATGCCAAGGAGATCTCTGTAACTCATGTAAGATTGACAAAATGAATCATGTATAAGCAGTGGCTTTGACTGAATACACATAGGAAAATGTTTTCTCTTACAATGCATAGATAAGATAGTAAAATATATAGGTGTCAGGCAGCATTTTGGTTCAGATTCTGGTCACTTGGTAGAAGCAAGTCAAATAAGACAAAAACAAACACAGGTTCCATGACAGTTTCAAACTATGCAAAATAAGATAAAGCAAAGCCAAGACTAAGCTTGCACTATACACACACTGCAATGTTTTGTGTACTAAATTTTATAATATAAATTATATTTTAGCATTAAAAAATTATTGTATAGCATATACTACCTTTTGGGATCAGAAATTTTTTTTTCAAGAAATTAATACTTTTATTCAGCAAGAATGCATGAAATTCATCAAAAGTGACAGTAAAGACATTTATAGTGTTACTAAAGATTTCTATTAAAAAAAAAGCATTTCATTCATCAATGAATCCTAAAAAAAATGTGTATCCCCGTTTCCACAAAAACATTAAGCAACAGGATCATGTGACACTTGGGACTGGAGGAAAATGCTGAAAAATTCAGCTTTACCATTACAGGAATAAATTACACTTCAAAATATACTAACATAGAAAACAGCTATTTTAAATTATAATAATATTTCATAACTGTTTTTACTGTATTTTTCCTCAAATAAGTGTAGCCTAGGTGAGCATAAGAGACTTCCATTAAAAAAAAAATTTACCAACCCCAAACTTTTGAATGGTAGTGTATGTTAAAATGCACAATAATTTTGCTAGTTAATTTTCATAGTAACACGATGTTTGATTTTATAGCATTTTTTACTTTCTTTCTATGTTGGATTGCCATTTGATGTTCAGTGTAAAATCTGGGAATTGTAGCAAAACCAATTGAGAACCACTGATCTGATGCACCATCTCTATCATGACGTTAGCATTTGAGAGTTTTGAGAGACCATCTGTTCCACTTAATTCTCTCTATGGTGCCACCATGTGGTCATGGAAGAGTGGAATCATGGGAAATTAGAACCCCGATAGTCCTTAGGTTGTAGAAGGCAGATACATGAACATTGTGCAAAGATGTTATTTAGGCCCAATCCCAATTCTATTTTATACCCCTTCCCCTTACCCTACCCCTCCGCCTACCCCTTCCCCTTGTCCCTTGAAACAAAGTGTCAAGGGGTAGGGGTGAAAATATTCCCCTAAGAATTGGGACACCACTACTATGCCGTCACACGTCATCATACGTCGTCTAGCTCCTACAATACACACACCTATACTGGTGTGCTGGAGTGAATTAGAGCTTTTAATTACCGTTCTATATTAAGAATGCTGCTTACTGACACACACACACACACATCAGATATCGCACAGCTCATGACACCCCTACCCCTTCACGTGAACGCGCGAAACAGAGGGGTTGGGGAAAGGGGAAGGGCTAAGGGGTAGAATTGGGATTGGGCCTTAGTCTTGGATGGTAAATCTCTAAACCTAACATTTGATTTTCCAGTGTAATCTGAAAAATTTTTTAAAAAACTCTTTAAAAATGTAAAAATTACAACAACAACAAAAAAAACACACACACACAATCTGTTGATGAAGCTGTGATTATTATGATTGATATTCTGGGGTTATATGAAAATTTATCCTATTTCTTTCTTTACTGTAGGAGACCTGTTTAAAACATTTCATATTTGAAAATATAAAGAAGAAGAAGGATTCATATTTTTTTGTATTGAAACAAAGAGATTTTTCTTGTCGTTTCTGACCTGTAGGGGTCGGTAATTTTTCTATGAGAAATGGGGTTACATTAATGTACCTCACTCACCCCCTCTTTATTTCTCGCCATCACTATCTTTCTTTTACTCTTTCCCTATCCTCCCTCCTCCCTTTTCTTTTTCCTAACCCTGGAGAGCCACTTTGTCTTGCCCTGATTCACGTTTTTTGAAAAGGTTGAACGTTGTCAGACGCTGCCCAGGCCTCTTCCCCAGCCCCCATTCGTCAGGCAGGCACTTAAGTGAAATATTATAAATAATCTACAGTATTGAAATCTTTTATCAGCTGTGTCACTTTCATTATTCAATAAGCGATTAGTAACAGTCTCCCAATTTAGCCATTAAGCACTTGTGCGTGGGGCCGGGGAGTGCTGTCACGCCGCGGGCCTGCTGAGGGATAAGGCTGTCAGCCTCTCTGTTATTCATGAGCTCCACCAGCCAGGTACCGCGCTCATAGTGTTTTAAATAACACACACATACTTTCATGGTCAGGTACTGTGCTCGTAGTGTTTTATAGAACTCACACACACGTACCTGTTCTTTCATATGAGGCTTGGAGTTCAAAAATGCAAAATAATGTTGCAAGAGCTATATCTCAACTCTTATGAAGTCATGTGGTAACTTAGTTTGTGGAACAAACTGAAATTTAAGTAACTCATAAAAAATCCTGACATCTGCCCTAACTGTCCTTGGTACATTCATGAGTTTATTTGAGAACAAGTTGCTGTGCACAGTGCACACGTCTCTTCAATGAATTGATTGAACCCAGTTTTTAAAACTAGCCTGAGTGATTCATTCACAAAATCAGATTGATCCAGCTCTCATGTTCAAAACAAGTTGAAGCTTGTTTTCAAAACACTGATGAAGTGATTCAGTCATTAAATCATGGATTATGGATGGCTTATGACTTTGGTCATAATTTTGGTCTGTTCCCTACACAATATGCAAAGTCCATAGCAGTCACAATTCAAATATTATCATGAAATATGCTTGTTTTCGGTAGTACTGTTCCTTTAAATTCTCATCAAAATGATCTCACAGTGCTTTAAAAGCTTAATTTGCTTCATTTTCTTTACGCAATATATTATAAATTCTTTTGATTTTGAGGTGAAATATGACCTAAAGATGTTTCCGTAAGATTCACCAATATACAATAAGCTGGTTTTGGTATTTTACTTTTGTTATTTAGCTGAAGCTTTTATCCAAAGTATGCTTAAAATACACTCATAGACACACTGATATTTTGATCCTTCAACCTTTGAGTTACTAGTTTAGATCTCAAATCAGCCACCTCAAAATATTATGCATAAGTAAAAATGACACACTCCATTTGTAAGACTCTCTTGATATAGTCACTTTGATAATGTTACTTTAGCAATGGATTAATTTGGCTGTGATAAAGACATTGTACAGTTGTCTTTAAGTTCTTTCATCTTAAAGGAGGCATATTATGCCCCTTTTTACAATATGTAATATAAGTCTCTGGTGTCCCCAGAATGTGTCTGTGAAGTTTCAGCTCCAAATACTCCACAGATCATTTATTATATCATTTTGAAATGATATTATATCTATTTTGAGTGGAAGCAGAAACACGCTGTTTTTCGGGCCTGTCTCTTTAAATGCAAATGAGCTGCTGCTCCCCACCCCCTTTTCCAGAATAGAGCTGCGCCATGAACCTGCTAAAAAATCATCTGTTTTGGTTCTGATTATCATGTTTATCGCGCTGAAATCATGCTTTTTAAACCATATTAGTTTAAACTGATATATGGTTTTCTGAGTGCACACATCCGAAGCACAGCGAAATCAAAATGACGGCGCCATGGGTGGAAACGTGCAGATTAAGGGGCGGTAATATTATAATGAGATCCCTTTGCCACGTCACCAAGGGAGCGAAATCAGACGTGCTCGTTTTTTCAGATGCTTGCAGAAAAAGGCTTACCAAAACAAAGTTACTGGGTTAATCTTTTTCACGTTTCCTTGGTTGGTAGATGCACCGGGGACCTGATTATAGCACTTAAAACCTGGAAAAGTCCGATTTTCATGATATGTCACCTTTAAATGCTGGTTGTTACTGTTTTAGGAGAATCGTTTTAGAAATGTGTCCCTGAATGCACACAATCTCAACATGCTGATGATTCTCAGCTAACATTATGGCAGTTCAGGGGTCTTTCTCTAATTTCAGCTCACCTGCTCTTCTCCTTTCACCGAGACAAAGTCTTCTCACACACGTTCTTCTTTTATCCCCCTGAAGATCAATGGATCCCAGCACGCCGTGCATTTTTACACTCCTCGCATCTCCCCCACAGAGGGCTGCTGAAAGCCCACCACTCAAATGGCAAACTTACTGCACGGACGATCACAGTTTATCAATTACCGCTGAGCTGTAGGGCCCTAAGTGGCCCTTGTTAAGTAATTACTACGTTTGATGAGAGCAGGAGAATGTGAGAGCCTTTGAAACCGGATCAGGCAGACGCGGTGGGCTCTGCACTGCACAGGGACAGCGGGAGACTCATGGATGCCTTGATGATCCCACAAAGACATGGATACCTCAGGAAGGCGATACGTTTTAAGCAGCAGCCAGAAAGAGAAAGACATTCCAGAAGATGGCGGGGCCTAACAGGTGTCCTCAGCTGGAATCGGTCTGGCACGTGTCTGCAACGTTTAATTAAAGCATTCTGCAGGTGAACAGCTCTGTGCTGTTACTGACAGGAACAAAGTGAAGATGGTCTTATGGCTTCCTAATGGTATGGAAAAAGGACCATTTATATCTTAAACTAAAAGTTGCTCTCTGTGATCAACAAAAGCCGTTTTGAAATGACTTTTAAGACCTACAAATGAGAGTGAGAGATATTAAGAGCCAACATTCATGGAACTGATGTTATTAGAAGGCGAAGAATGGTTTGTGTGGGGGATCAAGCGTGGCACGCAGACAATAAGACAGAGTAAATCTATCGCATACAGATTTTACAGAGTCTATTGTGTGGAAAAGAGCTTGATTCTGGGCCACGTTATTGTAGTTTTTTTTCCTCTCTGATGCTGTGCACATGGAAAGGACTGGATGGGATTGTTTTTCCAGGATTACTGTTGTGTAACAAATGTCCCCTTTGGCCTAAGGGGGAAAAGAGTGAGACTGCATTGAGCCGAAGTGACTTCAGGTCAGTTGTCAGCACAGCTGGGAAATTAGCAGTTATTTAAAGAAACGAGACTAGACCTATGAACACAGTGAACTGAGAAAGAAATTATTTAAACTGGATTTTGCATATCACAGTAATTTTAGAATAATTTGTTTTAGGGAACAGATTTCATTTTTTATTACTATTATTTTAAAATGGGGCATCTTTCTGTTAGTATTTTCTTTCTTTTTTTTTTTTTAAATTAAACCTTCTTGGGAATTTTCACCGTGCCTTCACCTTTTTCTCTCTTAAGTACTCTTAATAGTTTTTTGTTTGTTTGTTTTACCCATGTCCCAGTTCCAGACTTTCAGTCTTAAAATATGAAAATTTCAACATTCAAACAAGTGTGAAATAAACAAACACATGGTGAAATAAACACATTGATTATAAGATGTGCAAATACAAAATGCATAAAGATTATCGAAGTTTATATATAAACGTCATCTCAAGTATTTAAGTGTTTTTACTAAGAAAGTAAATATAACGTGAACAGTATTTTTGTGAACATTTCCAGTCAGACAGTAAATTTGTCAAGTTATGCAAATGTTACAATGCGTCACTTACACCATTGTCATTTCCATCACAGAATGCTGTTAAAGACAGTGCATGATTTGGTGTGTTGGAATTGCATGGTGGTGGGAATTTTACATTAAGATAAAATTAGAATCTTGTGATGCATTTATGTTTACTATTAGACATTGTTAGTGGAGAAATTATACTAGTGTCTACAGGGCCAAAAGTGCCATAGTTGACAAAAACACTCTTTACTCTACTCTTTTTTTTTCATATTTTATGAAATGCACACATTTATTAATTCATCTTTATTTTTCATTTAGACACTCTACTTGATAACATTTAAAATAACCTGTTTTGTCTTGCAGTTTTCCACTCAAACGGTGCATTATTATGCCTTTTTAACCTAATGCAATATGTTTTCAACCCCTGCTTCAAACCCAATGACTTCATTAGCCAATGAAACATTTCTGTATAATTCTCATTTGTTTGAACATTTGCACTTTTAACTGCTGACTGCAGTTCATCCTTTGTTTTCAACCTGCCTTTCTCAGTCATTTCTATTTCACTTCTGTGATACTTCCTGTTCATTTCCCAAATATTTATCTTTGTGGCTCTTCTACGTTCTCCACTCCTTTCATTTGTTTTTTTTCTTTTTTTTTTCTTTCTCTCCACCTATTCCTCTGCCTGTCATCGGATGCAGCCAAACATAGGGCATGGAAACTAAATCGCGTTGGTAGTCTGCGCAACATTTACAGCAGTGCCTCCAACGCTGAAGGTAACTAGCTCCAGAAAACAGACCGAGGGGGAAGTCAGCGTACCCCTCTTTTATTTTCAGACAAGCCCCTTACACATGTGCTGAGACCCCATGATTATGCTTTATCCTTCTGTCCTCCCTGACCATTCACCCCCGCAACACTCCCTGCACGGCACTTACCTTTTTTTTAGAGCATGTAACGATTTGCAAAATGATGCTTTGCTTCCATAATCGTGTTTGTACGTGTGAAAGTGTCGTGTTTGAGTTTCGATGATTTAGTGCAGTGATGGTAAATTGGATGGTGTCATTTGGTGATATTGGACTCATTGTGGGAGGTGACGTTCGCTTTGGCCACTCCCCTTCCTACGCCCCCTTTCCCGTGACTCCACCCCTCCTCTGCTTTATTTATTTGTTCCCATTTTTCCCTGGATGTGAATAACTCCTGTAATATTTGCCAGGTTATTAATGCTGGATGCTTGAAAGGGGAGGGGATAATATGGGAATTAATGACCTGTGTCACAAAGCAATACTGTGTGCTTTGACATTTCGCTCGGTTAATTTGTGTTTCCAACCATTCAACTCTTCCACCGTACCCCCGAGCACTGCCGTCTGGGCTGTGTGGAGGTAACACCCCCTGCCTCATTTCTGTTCACGCTGCATTCTTGCTTTTCGAGTTGATTGTGTGCCGTTTGTCAGTAAAGGTTGCCTGTGTCAGAGTTCACAAATTTCCTTGCCGCTGCAATATTACAGCGCAAGAATAGAAAAGCATGAAAGTAATTGGATACTTTCAGTCTAAATTGTGCGAAACATAATGATTGCCCTATTAGTGGCTTGTGGAATATTGAGAGCAGTACCAGGCACCCGATGAATGATAGCTGCCCCATTTTAAAGTTTAAGGGCGAAATAGAGGGGAGGGGTGGCAGCCTGATGCCCTGTCATCGCAGTTTTTGTATTACACAATTGTTTTCTTATTAATTGTGTGCTAAGGGGAGGAGGCGGAGCCAATCTTCATATTTGCCTCCAAATATCGTCTTTCTGCATTGTTGCTTTTCATAATTGTCAAATACCGCCCTCTCCCCAACAGCACTGCGATTTAATTAGGGTGAGAACATTGCTGCTGACCCCAGAGGGCCCGGTGCCTTTGAAGGGTGGGTCTAATCTAGGCTGGGATGCTCCAGTGATCCCACCAGCCCCCAAACCTTGCAAATGTTAATAAAAAAACCTTTAAATGAATAAATAATAGGCCCAGACTCCCCAGTCACTTTTTGTTGATGTTTTGAGTTGACTTTTTCTGTAAATGAGCACATTTTCTAATTTCTGCTTGTTCCTTTGAACCAGAACAGGAAAGATCTCTTTCCTACAGATCCCTTTTCTGAGGCCAGAAAGGTTTAAGCACTCCGGCTGCCAAGCATGTCTTTCCGTAAAGGGAGGAATTTTGGGATTTGAACACAAGGCTCTTTTACAGGGGTGAGGGCGGGACCTTTAATATGACTTGTATGATAGGAGTCCAATTAGGCCTGCGATTGACTGAAGGAGAGGAAATGGTGTGGCTGCACAGATTTCCCGCTGATTAAACTTGTGAAATGGCCTCACAGGGAGAATATTCAAAGAGCTGTCTCAGAACATTGTATAGCTGGAAGAGAACTCTCACAGACAAATGGGGGTTAAAGACTTGTTAATGTGAAGAAGAACAAATAAGCTATGAATACAATTGATAAATTTGTTTTTAACTTGCTTTTAGATGAATGATTGATTCACAGAGCCAGACTATCAGCATAAAATCTGGACCACATTACTGCTTATTCTAGCAAGAACTTCCCACTTAAGGCCCAGACACACCAAACCGACATCAAAGAACTAGTATCGACAAAAACTGACTGGTGTGTTGCATCATATTGCCTGTGTCTGGGCCGAAAAGTTGCTTTTGAACACACTGCAAAGACTACAGCCAACAGCCTTCTGGAATGTATGGTTAGAACATGTATGTTCTGTGTCTGCGTGAGAGAAAGCTCAGACTGTGGATATACAAAGTGTGAGCCCTCTTGGCTCCCGTATTTGCTTGCTTCTGTCACTTCTGTTGTCATCATATCATTGATAATAATAAGAAATGTTACTTGAGCATCAAATCAGCATATTAGAGTGATTTCAGAAGGATCATGTGACACTGAACTGGAGTAAGGGCTGCTGAAAATTCAGCTTTGCAAACAGAAATAAATTACATTTTAAGATATACTTAAATAGAAAACAGTTATTTTAAATTATAATAATATTTCACAATTTTACTGTATTTTTGATCACCCTTGTTGAGCATAAAAAAATCTTTCCAGAGCATCAGGAAATCTGAATTATTCCACACTTTTGACTGGTAGTGTAGGTTTATCTTCCAGGGATACCAGCTGTTCGTGAGAGATTATATTGTAGAGTTTATACTAGAATGGCAGAGTTTCCAGGTTGTTTCCTGTTCCTGTTTCTCATTGGCCCTTCAGATGCCATCGGGAGTGTGGGGTTTTCCACTTCGTGTGGCATTTTGGCCTTAGGGATGCCTCTTTTGTGTGTGTGTGGAGGGGTATTACTTCCCTGATTACTTCTTCATTATGTAATTGCCCCTCCAGAGTAAATTATAAACAGAATGTGTAAAGTGTGTGATCTCTTTCTGCCTCAGATCGTGTTTCGGGTGGAATCCCTTTGATTGTGACACACCACCACATCTCATCAATGCAGGTTCTCTGTTCGAGCCATCTGCGTGCCCCTTCCATTGCTGTCCCCTCTGATCACCCAGTCAATGGCCTTTTGTTCCTAACACTTTCCAAATGTTGACCCTCAGTGCCGTTAAATAACCTCCTTCCATGTCTCCATATTCAAACTCCAGAGATAAAGTCTTGAAAAGGGGGCTCTTGCTCTCACTCTCACTCACTCTCACACACACACACATTTTCCTAATTGTCTCGTGATTGGCCCATTAACCTAACCAGGGCCCTGGATAGCAGATCCATATGTCAGTTTGCCTAGGGAGCGTTGTGGATGGGACCAGCCACACGGTTGGAAAGATCGGGACTCTGGTCTGGTCTGGTTTGTAATTAGTGGCATATCCTGACAAGGGTCGCGGGGCAAGCCCCCCAGGTCAGGGGTTTGCGGAGTGTGTCCCGCAGCTAACAGGTGCTCTACAGGGGCGAGAATCCGTCCTTGTGAATTTTATTCTAGAACAGTACAACTAAAGTGTTTGAGTTATTCATTCATATAATTTTATTAAGATGCACTGAGAAAATTGTAAATTCAAAACAAACAAACAGAAAAAGACCGAAATATTCAAAGATCACGTGCATTACTTAATGGGAAAATGCGGCTTCTCTGTTGTTGTATACTGTATTTTTGATCACCCTTGTTGAGCATAAAAAAATCTTTCCAGAGCATCAGGAAATCTGAATTATTCCACACTTTTGACTGGTAGTGTAGGTTTATCTTCCAGGGATACCAGCTGTTCGTGAGAGATTATATTGTAGAGTTTATACTAGAATGGCAGAGTTTCCAGGTTGTTTCCTGTTCCTGTTTCTCATTGGCCCTTCAGATGCCATCGGGAGTGTGGGGTTTTCCACTTCGTGTGGCATTTTGGCCTTAGGGATGCCTCTTTTGTGTGTGTGTGGAGGGGTATTACTTCCCTGATTACTTCTTCATTATGTAATTGCCCCTCCAGAGTAAATTATAAACAGAATGTGTAAAGTGTGTGATCTCTTTCTGCCTCAGATCGTGTTTCGGGTGGAATCCCTTTGATTGTGACACACCACCACATCTCATCAATGCAGGTTCTCTGTTCGAGCCATCTGCGTGCCCCTTCCATTGCTGTCCCCTCTGATCACCC
This sequence comes from Sinocyclocheilus anshuiensis, assembly GCF_001515605.1. Lineage (NCBI taxonomy): Eukaryota > Metazoa > Chordata > Actinopteri > Cypriniformes > Cyprinidae > Sinocyclocheilus > Sinocyclocheilus anshuiensis. The sequence continues at coordinate 1,191,859 of NW_015540892.1, forward strand.
AGTCAATGGCCTTTTGTTCCTAACACTTTCCAAATGTTGACCCTCAGTGCCGTTAAATAACCTCCTTCCATGTCTCCATATTCAAACTCCAGAGATAAAGTCTTGAAAAGGGGGCTCTTGCTCTCACTCTCACTCACTCTCACACACACACACATTTTCCTAATTGTCTCGTGATTGGCCCATTAACCTAACCAGGGCCCTGGATAGCAGATCCATATGTCAGTTTGCCTAGGGAGCGTTGTGGATGGGACCAGCCACACGGTTGGAAAGATCGGGACTCTGGTCTGGTCTGGTTTGTAATTAGTGGCATATCCTGACAAGGGTCGCGGGGCAAGCCCCCCAGGTCAGGGGTTTGCGGAGTGTGTCCCGCAGCTAACAGGTGCTCTACAGGGGCGAGAATCCGTCCTTGTGAATTTTATTCTAGAACAGTACAACTAAAGTGTTTGAGTTATTCATTCATATAATTTTATTAAGATGCACTGAGAAAATTGTAAATTCAAAACAAACAAACAGAAAAAGACCGAAATATTCAAAGATCACGTGCATTACTTAATGGGAAAATGCGGCTTCTCTGTTGTTGTAGCTGTTGATTAGTAATCATCTTGACTATTTTCTCCCATCTGATCTAGAACAAGAGGACAACTTTGAGTTCATCATCGTTTCTCTGACGGGACAGACCTGGAATTTTGAGGCAACGTCCTATGAGGAGCGGGACGCATGGGTTCAGGCTATTGAGAGCCAGATACTGGCGAGTCTACAGTCCTGTGAAAGCAACAAACAGAAGGTAGAAAATGTACATATTCATACATACAGTATGAATATAAATTCATACATACAGTAATCTGAATACACCTCTTCTATACAGGGATGGGGGAGTATAAAGTAAAAAATATCATAAGGGAATAAAAATGCTAAAAAAAAAAACTACTACATGATTCATTTTTATAAATTTTTTTAAACTGCTGCATTTCTTGTTGATAAAAGAAAAACATTTGTTTTCCAAAGTAATGTGATCCAACACAGTATTAAAGACAAAAATTATTTTCATAACACTTTTTGCAAAGAATATTCCAAAGAAGTTTTATAGTTAACCTTACGAGTAAAACAAAATAAAACAAACAAAAAAACTTTCAAGTAAAAATAATTATAATGATGATAATAATAATGTATGTTTTTTTCCTTCTCTAAAATTTTCTATGGATCTCCTCATTTGCTGACATTCTTTTTATCAAAGTGCTGATGATGTATCATGCCCAAAAGATAATTAAAATTATACACCTCCTTATTGTATGAATATATTTACATATGACTAAACAGTATGTATATCATACATGCATTCATGCACACATTTAGAAATTGTAATTACTTTCGTTCTAATATTACCTTTTTGCAGTATTACATTCCTGCTTCACAGCTACAGTCTTAACTCTCAACCCACTGTGTGTTTATGCCTCAGGCCAGGGCAAATTGCATTTCCCTGGACCTTCTACCGAGTGCCTCTATTCTTTTCGTTTAGTTTCCCTGCTTTTGAATCTCATTTCAGCATGAAATGCAGGGTGACATGTTGCTGTGTAGCCAGAATTGTCTAATGATGCTTCATAATATGCTTTATAAGTCATTACCATTCAAATAAACTTTAACTTGCGTGAATGTGCCCACAGTCTCGTCTGAGCAGCCAATCAGAAGCCATCGCGCTGCAGTCTGTCAGGAACATGAGAGGAAACACGCGCTGTGTGGATTGTGAAGCCCAGAGTGAGTTTTGTTATAAACTGAGATCTGCATGTACCTTTTGTTATGTACATTATGATTTAATGATGTACTGAACACCCAGAATGTCCATCTCTGTCATTCCATATGGAAAAAATAGGGTATGTGTGTGGTTATGCTGTATATAAACTAAAGGACTGTTTCTGTCTCTGTTTATCTGGCTTTTTAGACCCTGATTGGGCCAGTCTGAACCTGGGGGCTTTGATCTGTATAGAATGTTCAGGCATTCATCGCAACCTGGGTACTCACCTGTCTCGTGTCCGCTCTTTGGACCTGGACGAGTGGCCTCTAGAGCTCATCAAGGTCATGTCAGCCATCGGCAATGAGTTGGCTAATAGTGTGTGGGAAGCCAATGCTCAAGGACGCCTAAAGCCTGCCCCTGATGCCAACAGGTACGCATTTACATAATTTCCTCTTTCAAACAAGTATCTGTTTAGGCTTTTCTCAAAATCAATGCATTCTATTTATCAATATCATTTCTGTCATTATTTGCACTTCATGTAAACAAGGTGCTGATTTTTACTTTTTTTAAAAACATTAGCGTAGAGGAGTGAGTACCACCATGATTTTTCTTTGCTGTTTGGTGATCATGCATCATCAAACCACAATTACAGTTTCAAGCAGTTGTCATATAAGCAGGTGAATATACGCAGGTTATAAAGCATGTTAGGTTTCTTCTCATCATGTAAGCATGTTATCACTTCTAGAAAACCAGTGCATGCAGTGAACATGTGACAGTGGGTTTGCGCTGCGCCAGAGAAATTTAATATACAGATGACTGTACTATATATTGAATATAATGCTGAAAATAATTTAAATAATTTAAATTCTGAATAAATTTGATAAGTGACAATATTATTTTAAAACTATATATAACAATATAAAAAAAATTATGCAGTCAGTGAACGTGTAAAAGCGTATCAACCATAAAAATCTACAGGGAAAATATGAAATTTTAAAATGGAAAATGTGTAGGAACCCTGGAAAACACACTCTTTTCCATGACATAAACATATTTTCTTAGCAGTCCAGCAGTTGATATTTGTCATTTTTTCAATCCGCCTTATGGCATATGTGTGTGGAGTTCTGTGGAAAAACCTAAAATCAGATTTTTCCTTTTCCTTGCTCCTCCATCTTTAGCAGCGTAATTATCGGCAGAGAGGCTTTAGTCCCACCAGCCATCATAACAAATTAGTGCTGACTGCTGGCCACCAAAATATCGACTTCCCATTCCACGCTGGCCTCATTAGTCACCTGAAGCACCTTTTAATTACTCCCCTCCGCTCCGAAAATCTTTCGATATGGATCCGGCATTTTCTGCCGCCCGTTGTCGATGTGCTAATGCGATTATAGTTCCTCATGTAGCTGTTTATTTATGTATGTGAAGCCATGTGGCCCCCTGAGTGGGAAGAGGAGATTACAGAGAGGGTCAATATTATCTCAATTAACCTCAGTCACTTGACACAGCCCTGCAGTCATCTCTCTACTCATCCTCAATACTCCTGCTGAAATAGACGAAGTGTAATTCAGTTTGATTCCTTCATGTTTTTGACTGGAACTGGCTTTTACTTAGTGACATTAATAGTTGCTGTGTAATACATTTATAGGCTAAGCAGTGAAGATATAAGGTAAAAAAAAAAAAACGAAAAAGAGTGTCGGCACAATCTTTTTCCATTTAACTTTAGTGCATAAATTTTATATTGTTACTTCAAATGTCAAACATTTGTTTGGAAACACTTTTTGTCGAGAAAAGGGGCTTTAACGCAAATAAATGTGGTGTCACATGACAATAACAAAATACAAAAAAAACTCGACACATGACATTTTATATTGTTACTTCAAATGTCGCAAAAATTTGTTTGGAAACACTTTTTTCGAGAAATGGGGTTTGTTTTGTTTCCAAGAGATTAAGAACAGATAGGCTACTAGCCTATATAATTTACGCTGTACATGAAATTATGTATGGTAACGGCTCAAGGGCAAATTTTTTTGCGATACAACAAAATATATATTTTTTTTAGTGATGGTGTCATTGCACATATCATTGTATCGGTAAAAAGCCAATTGGATGGAATCAGGCTGGAAACAGCAAATTTCTCAATGTTTTTTTTTTTTTTACGAATATTCTCTGTCAATAATAAACCACGCAAAATCTGGATGGCAACTTTGAGCTATTGATAAGAAATGTTTTTTGAGCACCAAATCAACCTATTAGAATGATTTCTGAGCGATCATGTGACCAATACTAATGGCTGCTGAAAATTAAGATGTTATTTTACATTTTTGATCAATGCTGTCTAAAAATTGTTATTATTATTATAAAAAGTATTATTATTTACTTTTTTTAAAAGATTCAATTTCTGTCAGATAAAAAACCTAAAAAAATCAGTGATACTTGAAATCACTGAGAATCATGTAGAATTAGACTTGCATTTTAAAGACTACGTTATACACCCTGTGATCGTGCACGCATGTGATTTTGTCAGTGCTCTGTTGCGTGTAATTTTCTGTCTTCCCGTCTTTAACTGGGCAGTTGAATTGATTTAGCTTGTAACCGTCCAACTGGCTTCAATCTGATTTGATAAGAGCACATTTAACCATAATAAATGTGTGAAATCTGAAATAAGAATATAATCTAATGCATATTCTCTTTACATCTCTGAAAATATTGAGTTATCGACATGATTTGTTTCCGATGCATATGAAATTCATGGTCTTCTCGATTAGCATGTCTCAGCACTGAGACTCTGAAGTGTTGTCTTGTCGCTAAATGCTGATATTCAGCGAGCTTGTGTCCTGGTGAACAGCTCGGGCATTGGTGTGTGCGCTCTGCATCCAGGATTGGTGGCTGATAAATGAAAACCCTCCCTCGTGGTCTCTCAAGTGAGTAATAGAGCTCGAAATTTCATTTTGCAAGCGACTGATTTAATGATCCAAAGGGTAATTAATGGGCTGATTATCTTAATGTTAAATATGGCCAGCAGCAATTAGACTGACCTCCCGCCTGTCAAGGTCTGGGCTACTCTCGTCTTTCAATTAGGGGTCTGTTTGGGGGGTGTGAGCTGGAGGTAAGGGGGAAGAGAGACGCTGTCTTCCACACCTCTGTCTCCGCATGTATCATCCCTCTTTCCGCAGGCTGGAATTATGTTTGGGACTGCTCACACTCAGACAGCCCACCTGAATCCGACAAGAGAAACTCTTTTCCCCTTTTTCTTCTTGACCAAGCTGTGTCTATACGGTTTTGTTTAGCATTTAGCCTTGACAACCTTTGCTTCTTCTTCCAGCACTCTCTGTTAATTGTCTTTTGAGAGAATGTCTAGAGCTGAATTAAAGGTGCTGTATGTTAGCCGTTCTTAATCATTTACTGATTTGGACACACCCCTATTTTCAAAACCCCGCCCTACAAGGATACAGTTGTATGGTTGTAAACAGAACACTAGCATGTTATCTCAGTGTTGTCAAAATTGTCAAAAATAATGGTAGAAAAATGCCATTCTTAGGGTCCATTCACACGGGAAAAAAAAGCAAAGTGAGAGACATTTTTTTAGAGGTTGAAAGCGTTACATGGCTGACAGGAAGAAAGTAGCTGAAAATCTTTAGTTTGGCTAAACAAAGAATCTGACTACTGATGCCCTATTGTTTATCATATCTGTCGATATTTATTTTTTTTCTTGTTTATGCTAATTTACCCTATTATTTAATTTCCCCTATTATTATCTAATATCCCCCTATTAACACGCACCTAATGTTTAGTAAATCAAAAAAATTCTAAAGTTTAAAAACTTTTTTTTATAATAATTACCTCTATGTATTGCAAAACCAAATGAGGAAAATTAAAAATGGTCAAGCGAGCTCCATTGGACCACTTGAAATGGATTGACCCTGATGCCTAAAACCGATTGTAGCATTTACAACAATTGATTTAATTTTTTAGTGTTTTATTTTTAATTTATTTCAAATTTTAAAGTTGGCTATTTATCTGTTGTTTGATTTAGCATAACAGTTATTGCCTAATCATTTTCATCCAAAATGTTAATACAGAAAAATGTGCATCCCTAAATGACTAAAAAAAATATTTGTATTTTTTGTTCTTATTGCTCAATAGGGATAATTCTTGCGAATCTATACAAAAATTGTAGCTTTTAAGAACTATAGATAAATTAGTTAAAAAAAAAAATCAATGATTATTTAGCCATAAAAACTTGTTTTCTGTATTTAACCGTTTACTTCGAAGCAAAGGGAAAGTTTCTTCCTGTTGCTTCATGGGCTGCTTGGCCATTAGGTATGATAGAGCCCGAGAGAATCTCTAAACATACCCATTAACCTTTTACTGCCTGTGATAAATTCACACCTCCACTGCCTTTAAAAGTCTATGAGGTCACTCAAAGACACAGCTATGGGCTTAATTTTGGGACTGTTTGACCACACGCGCACATCGACGCACACTCTCTTGTAGGCGATAGGTTTTGGCATGAGTGCTCTTTGGTGGCAGCTAGGCCATGTTGCAGTCTCATTTTTTTAATTAGTGTGGTGCTGCCATGGACACCAGAGCCCCCACTCCCTTGCCTCACACACTCGATGCCGGTCTGTATTACCGGCCCAGGCAGGGTAGGAGTGACAGTTTTGCTAATTGCGCCTCGTGGTGACTTATTGGGAGGGTGGCGCTCGCTGGCATCTCACACTGCCAACCCTCAGCAACATTCTGACGTTTCACAGCCTGTCACCAAGCGTGAATATCTTAGTGTGAAATACATGCATTGTGTACGTGATGCACACACCCCTTTGTTCCAGGTGAATGTTAGTGATATACTTGTTTTCCCATGTTATCTGAGTGTAATGGCGCAAAACTTTTTTTACACAGTAGGGCTTTTGCGACATCACTCACTATATTTCACTGCATGATTATTGAGTCCAAAAGAAATTATGATATGCTTCAGGGATGATGTATTTTTGTATGCCAAAACCTGCAAACAAGTTAGAATTTTAGCACCTCTGGTTTCATTTTTCTGAAGTCAGTAGGTTGTTTTGAATGGCTTTTTGGTTCAGTGGATTAAATAAGGTATGTGGTTGACGCAAGGTCTGGATATTTTCACATTTTATTCTACAACATATTATACATCAGTCTTGAAAATGGCAGTTGCTAGCAAGTGGCTAAATGGGATGTGTTTATAATCGCACTCTTGCAAACTATTCTAACTCAGAATTTGATGGAAGATTTTTTTTTAAGATAAACATTGAAAGAGTTGTCAAAAGCTTAATGATGGTGATATTAAAGTCATGTGACAATGGTGTAGTTTGAGTATAGCCTGTTTTTAACTTTTTAATTTTGGCAAGTGTACTGTATGTAAAGGGAAACCTAACAAGGAGATCGTTAAAATAATCCATGTGACATCAGTGGTTCAACCGTAACTTTACGAAGCTACGAGAATACTTTTTGTGCACAAAGAAAACAAAAATAAAGACTTAATTCAACAATGCGTCTTCTCCGCGTCACCCTATAGCGCCATTTTGGAGAGGAGAGTATCACATACGTAAACAACATATGCAACGTATGTATGCAAATACGTTGTTTATGTTCAGATCAAGGCGGAAACAACGTATCCGCATACGGTGCTGCTGACACAGAACAGCATACATTGTTTACGTATGTGATACTCTCCTCTCCAAAATGGCGCTATAGGGTGACGTGGAGGAAACTAATTGTTGAATAAAGTCATTATTTTTGTTTTCTTTGCGCACAAAAAGTATTCTCATAGCTTCGTAAAGTTTTGGTTGAACCACTGATGCCACATGGATTATTTTAACAACCTCCTTGCTACGTTTCTGAGCCTTGATTGTGTAAGGATCCTTGCTGTCTATGGGAGGGTCAGAGAGCTCTCGGAATGCATCAAAAATATCTTAATTTGTGTTCCGAAGATGAAGGTCTTACGGAGGTCTTACGGGTTTGGAACAGCATGAGGGTGAGTAATTAATGACAGAATTTTAATTTTTGGGTGGACTATCCCTTTAAGCTTCAAAATGCATAAAACTTGAACCATTAAGATCATCATAATGAACCAAATGTGTAAGATTTGTAAACTTTTGTTGGTCACACAGCTTATTTTCTGCAATAATCCAAAAAGCCAATGGAAAAAAAACATTTTCCTTTTGTCGGGGGAACCAATGTGATGGTAACTTCCGGGTTTGCTTACAAAAATGTTTTTACTGCAGTGCTCTATATTATTGTGATATCTATCGAAATTTTGAAAAGGAAAAAAATACAATGATAACTACTATAAGTCCAATTTTGTGATAACTAAGCTGTAACAATACAAATAAGACCTAATGTAACATTTCCTGTCTCAGAGATAGCAAACTAACCAACTTGCTAACAAACTTACTTTCTCAACCATGGTGAAATCTACAGGATGATGAAGGTGGTTGAACAGGTTGGTGCTATTGCTCCATTTGCACTTGTTGATCTGCACCTTGTCTTTTTTTTATTTTTTTTACAGAAACCAAAAACTCCAAGAATTGCTAGCTAACTTTTTCCGGGTATGCGTCGAGTTTCTTGCTTATGTCTGTCACTTCCTCTAACATGATATTGTGCGGCAGCAGTAGCTAGCTACACAATGTGTTGTCATCTATTTTATGACTGGTGTCAACCAGCATTCAGATGCAGTATCGTCACCTGCTATGTGGGACTTTTTATGGTATTATTGTATGTGTAGTGTTAACATATCAATATTTCTTTTTAAATATCACGGTTATCATCAATAACGGTATATTGCGACACCTCTATACACAATAGATATCATTATAAAAAGGACTTTGAGTGAAGACTTTGTGTTCTACATGAGGGTAGTCTGTTCTAGAGGGGTCTTACCTCCATCAGACAGCTGAGATATTGAGCTCCACACACCGCCTGACTCCCGTAGCCACATGCGTCATCATGAGCAATGCCTGGCCTATAATAATTCAGCAGTAAGTGGCTAAAAAAGAGCCTCTTTATGGCCAGATATCGGTCTCTGAAAGGGCAGAGCTAACAGATTTCAAATTAGACCCGGCTCTTAATCTGGGCCGGGGTGCAGGTGTGCGTCCCCAAAGCTGAGATCAGATTGGGCCCTGGGGACTAGGATGAGGGGGGTGAGTTGGGGAGACCTGCTGGGTTTCATTCTTCCTCAAATCCAGACGTAGACTGAGAGCGATGGGCTATTAATGTCTGACAGAATTTTAATTTTTGGGTGGACTATCCCTTTAAGCTTCAAAATGCATAAAACTTGAACCATTAAGATCATCATAATGAACCAAATGTGTAAGATTTGTAAACTTTTGTTGGTCACACAGCTTATTTTCTGCAATAATCCAAAAAGCCAATGGAAAAAAAACATTTTCCTTTTGTCGGGGGAACCAATGTGATGGTAACTTCCGGGTTTGCTTACAAAAATGTTTTTACTGCAGTGCTCTATATTATTGTGATATCTATCGAAATTTTGAAAAGGAAAAAAATACAATGATAACTACTATAAGTCCAATTTTGTGATAACTAAGCTGTAACAATACAAATAAGACCTAATGTAACATTTCCTGTCTCAGAGATAGCAAACTAACCAACTTGCTAACAAACTTACTTTCTCAACCATGGTGAAATCTACAGGATGATGAAGGTGGTTGAACAGGTTGGTGCTATTGCTCCATTTGCACTTGTTGATCTGCACCTTGTCTTTTTTTTATTTTTTTTACAGAAACCAAAAACTCCAAGAATTGCTAGCTAACTTTTTCCGGGTATGCGTCGAGTTTCTTGCTTATGTCTGTCACTTCCTCTAACATGATATTGTGCGGCAGCAGTAGCTAGCTACACAATGTGTTGTCATCTATTTTATGACTGGTGTCAACCAGCATTCAGATGCAGTATCGTCACCTGCTATGTGGGACTTTTTATGGTATTATTGTATGTGTAGTGTTAACATATCAATATTTCTTTTTAAATATCACGGTTATCATCAATAACGGTATATTGCGACACCTCTATACACAATAGATATCATTATAAAAAGGACTTTGAGTGAAGACTTTGTGTTCTACATGAGGGTAGTCTGTTCTAGAGGGGTCTTACCTCCATCAGACAGCTGAGATATTGAGCTCCACACACCGCCTGACTCCCGTAGCCACATGCGTCATCATGAGCAATGCCTGGCCTATAATAATTCAGCAGTAAGTGGCTAAAAAAGAGCCTCTTTATGGCCAGATATCGGTCTCTGAAAGGGCAGAGCTAACAGATTTCAAATTAGACCCGGCTCTTAATCTGGGCCGGGGTGCAGGTGTGCGTCCCCAAAGCTGAGATCAGATTGGGCCCTGGGGACTAGGATGAGGGGGGTGAGTTGGGGAGACCTGCTGGGTTTCATTCTTCCTCAAATCCAGACGTAGACTGAGAGCGATGGGCTATTAATGTCCCATGAGCCGCTTACTCGCTGAACTTTCTCTTTGTGGGGAAGGAAAGAAGAAAAATCACATTTCAGATTTGAATATGTACCATACACATTGTTTCTGTCATTTCCTTTTCTTCCTTTCACCAGCGTTATCCTGTCAGTGCCGTCAGGCATTCACGGAGGTCCATTTCTTCAGCATTAACTAGCTGATCCTGTGATGGTCAGCCTCTGACCTCTTCCCTCCGAGAAGACCGGTGATATGAGCCAACTCATGGCCTGCATGTTAAACAGCTCTCGGTGTAACTGTCTCTCCTTGCCTTTCTCTCTTTCACTGACAGAAAGCGCTGCGCAAATGTTTCAAATAATTGGCTGCCCTGTTCTAATTCATCTGTAAAAGGACTTCTTGATTAGATTAGGCTAATAGACATTATTTTTTACATGACTGCCTACCATTGCCCGTAATCATGTCCCAACTAGGTTAACAAGCCTTCCAATTTACTATTGACATTAAACTGGCTGACAAGAGCCAATCAGAGCGCAGCATATTATGAGGAGGACTGATAATATGAAGCAAGAGGGCATTTAATGCCTGAATCATCACATCGTCTATTTTTTTGTCCAGTTTAATACAGAATAAATAATGTGTATATATTTGCATGGCTTTTTCTCTCCCTCTCCCTTGCTCTGTCAGTGTGGCGTTTTCATGGGTATTTTTTTTATTTAGGACAGTAAAAGCTATGAATAAATGTCATGTTTCATAATTTTTTTGTATAAATACCTCTTTTTGAAGTGTTAAATCTGTTAATAGGAAAGATTGACAAGTATATCAGTTAGTCGAAGACTTTGTTCTTGTGCAGGAAATTTGGCTTTGAATCCAGCCTGCGTCACTAGTTCTTAGTGTGTTAGTGTCAACTAGTTCCCACCCTTTCTTTCCGTCATACATGGAGCTGGTGGGAGCATATCGAGTACAGATACTCAAAGATAAAGCCCTGTGCTGTTTTACTGATGCTTAGCACATTTCTTTTTTGTCTCTTTCTATCTCACACATGCTTTTTTTTTTCATCTCTCTTTGCCCTTTGGCCCCCATTTGCATGCTGCCACTGAAGCGTTCTGATCCAGTTAATGGAACCTCATATGAGTGTGGCCCATTGCCTCCAGTGGGACTGATTTGAGTGTAGCGCAGGCCAGAGCTCAGTCAGAATCAGAATCGCTAAGTGGCCGTAATATTAAAAGAAGCGCTGAGCTTAATTATCTGTGTCTATCCAAGGGCAGCTAACGACTAGGCTGGAGAGGATAATTGATTTCAGGCCCTTGTTTTTTCCTTGTTAGAAAAGGGGGTGGGGGGGCAGGAACAGAGCAGCTCTTGGAGAAAAATTGTCCCTTTGTGTCCTTATTCAGCCCATGAATGCTGTCTGTCAGTGATGTTTAGTTTTTGCTAAGTTTTGTATGTTTTGCAGAAAATAGTGAGTTTGAGAATCATTGTCAACCTGTTTTTTTTAGTTGGTGGTCCATTTGCTTTGATGTGAAACCCTTTCACTTTTTTGCCTCCTGTACACCTGTCATACACTGTAAAACGTATTTTATACATAAAACAAAAAACATTGTTATAATAACTAATGTCTATTATAGTTATACCACTTCAGTCTTTCTGCTTCAAAATTTCATGTTTATATCAAATCAATTTAATTGCAAAATATACTAGCAACTTCTAAATGAAATTTGTTTCAATCTAAATCATGTACCAAATTTTTGTTTAGTGTATGAACATACATGTGTTTCGTATCTGGATATATTTAGTCCAGTTGCACTTACACCTTCACTCCAATGTAGATCAACTAGAGATCCTTTCACGCTTACCCGTGCAAAATACAAAACGCCATATTTTTGCCCTATACTTAATCGAGAAAATTGTGGAAGTTTTGCAGCATTTTATTTGGGCAGAGAGATACAAGAAACGAAATTACGTTGTAATCCACTGAAATAATTTGATAAATAATCATATTTTGTTTATTAAAACAGGTTTCAGTTAAGTTTATTCATTTAAAAAGCTCTCTTAAAATAACAGAGCATTGACCAAAATGCTGTACAATAATAAAAATGATTCCACAAATAGAAAACAGCAGTATCAAAACACTAGATAAAACATCAAAGACAATACAAGCGGAAACCAACGCCTCAACACACTGCAGTCTCAAAAGCTAAACATAATTCAGATGTCTTTTAATAATATAAAACAGGTGAGGAATTCACAGGAGAGCCGTTGTTCTGTTGTGTATTTCACCTTCAAGAGTGCAATAAAAGAAAAATCAGAGAAGCAGCAACATAGTGCATTACTTATTTATGCATCAAAACAAGAGTTTAAACTTTGCCATCTATGTTAAGAAACTATCAGAGCAACCGACATATTGAAAACTTTGGAACAACCTTTACACACTCATTTTAGAATTTTTTTTATCTTGGCAGACTTAAACATGCAGTGACACAATGCCATGTGATAGTAATTTAACAAAATCTGATCACTGATTGGTCACAAGAGATGTATTTGAGACGTAAAGATTTAAGGTAGGCATGTGTGTCTTTACGTAAGGGTTAACGCACTGCGATGAATGAGCATGCATGTCTGCGTCTGCGCATGTGCAGGTAAAGGTGCACCGCTGTCTGTTTGACAGATTTAGCCTGTCAGAGTTCATTACCTGTGAGTCGGTAGGGCACTAATGAGCTGAATTAGTGGTATAATTAGCCTGAAAGAAAAGAGCATCAGCATCTATCTCCTCTCTATGAATTTCTCTTTCTTTTGTTTTACTCCGTACAACCTGAAATTGGTGATCTCACTCACACAAGGTAGTTAGTATCCGATATGTGGTCTCTCTGAACTCTCACAGAAGTTCAGAGGTGTGTGTGTGTGTGTGTGTGTGTGTGTGTGTGTGTTTGGGGTAGGGGATCTCTGGGGCCAGTGGCAGCTGGAGGGCTGTCCTGTCACGGGCAGCTGCATTAGCGGATGCCTGTCAGTGTTGGGTAAACAGCCGCTGGCTTTGAGCTGGACAGGAAGCGCTGGCAAGTGGGTAAACACAAGCCCACAAAGTGATCGTCCAGGGAGAACACAAAGTGCATACACACTCACAAACAGGAAACCATCCTGACAAGGGATTGATGTAGACTCCTGATAATTCCCCTGTGACCCGGCCTGTTGCATTCCAACAGCGATGAAGCTACTGTCTCATCCCCCGCCTTCCCCTCAGGTAAACGTCCCAAAACAACAATGCAACACACTTTAATCAAGCTGTCACGCAAACAGATGTTTGCCATGAACACAGCTTTACAAACACAGTAATTGTAGTTTGCACCAAAATAACAGTTACAGTTACTATAATTAAACGTTTTAAAGCAAATCCCACATCAATGTTTTATGGTTTTACTGTAGCATAGTCAATCACACAATGTACTTTTTAAAATAAATCTATCTATTAATCTATTAATTAATTCAGAATGCATTAAATTAGGGCTGTGCAAAAAATCAAATGCGATTTTCATGCGCATCTCGTCAGTAAAGCCGCTTCTGGTAATTAGTAGTAAATCTCCAGCACATGCTTTCAGATGGAGTGGCATTTACTACACAGAGCCGTAGATCACTGACAAGCTACACAAAATTGCGTTCAAAATCGCATGCGATTCATTGCCGATCGCATTAGATTTTTTGCACAGCCCTACATTAAATAATGTATTAAACATTAAAACATGTTTTTAATTTTTGAATTAAAATTCTTGAATACTTTGGTGGTCATAGTGTCAGAAATTTGAATGATGGACTTACTGTCCTGATGTCATAATAAAGAAAAAAGAATGAAAGCTTATTAAAAGGATGGTATTCTTGAGTAGCTTTTAGTATTTTTAAATGTCAGATAATGTGACCTTTTTTGAAAAGTCTCTTAGTTTTTTGTAAAATGTGATATGGTACTACCACCCTAAATAAATAAATAATTCATGATATTTATAAAAATGTTTTTTTTTTTTTTTTTTAAAATAATGATAAAGAAAAGTACACTTACACTGCAGGTATTGAAGATGGAAAGAAAATATGTTATTGCTTTTGGTTTAATGGTCACACTGCATTACATTTTTAGAGTAATTAAGATGAAAATGTAGTTTTTTGAAGCCATATGAAACCTATATGAATACAAAGAGTACTTTGCACATGTATTTTAAACTAATTTTAGAGATTTTTTTTATCGTAGGCTTATTTATTATTGACTAACAAACTGTGGTTGTCAGTCATTTTTCTGCACACAAAACTTTACATTAGGTTCAGACTTGTCATCTTATTGCAGATAACCATTTTGGATCTAACGTGCATGGCCAGTAATTTTTTATTAAACTCCTGCTGAAACCTGCAGTCTGCTAGCAGCATTTTCTCCCCAGTATGCCTGCACACACACACACACACACACACATACACACAGTGATACACGGTCATGGAACAGAGCTGCTAATTAATTCAATTAGCCATCTTCCTATGTAAGGACAAGTTCCCCAAGATTCAGATGAGGTAATAATGATTGTGTGTGTGTGTGTGTGTGTGTGTGTGTGTGTGTGTGTGTGTGTGTGTGTCCGTCCGTCCATGCCCTGATTACCCTTTCCTACTGACACCAGGTGGTAAGCAGCTCCCGATCTGACCCCTGGGTATCATTTGCTCTTTTTTTCACATTTGTATGTGATTATCTTGTCATCATACAGTACTGTTGCTTGACTTTATTTGTGAATTTGACATACAAAGACAAGGCAGTTATTTTTGTACAGGTTTCTTATATATGTGTGTGAATTAAAGTGGTAGGGTGGGCTTTAAGACAAGAATAGGAGGCAGCAGGTGACCTATTTTCTCCTGTGTGTGTGTGTGTGCGTGTGCGTGTGCGTGTGCGTGGGTCTTTTCCGAGAGGTTCAATCGTGCCGCCCATCCTCTCCCTTTACACTTGTCACCATGACTTCTGAACCATTTTTGTTGCATTTTGTTGCCCATTTACACTCCATTTATGTGTGTACAAGTGTGTTCGTGCACGTTTAGAGAGACAATCAAACAGTAAATGCTGCTGTCTTCCTCAAGGTTTATAGATTGAACAGTAATTAAAATCTAACCCAAAACAGCCCCACAAAAGCTTTTAGCTACATTTCTTTTTATATATAAAAATTTTGAGCACTGTTGTTGTAGTTAACTGACATTTTAAGAGGTTATCTGCAAAAATTTTAGTTTTTTTTTTCATTAGCCAGCTGGGCTTGGCCCTTAGCAACGCTGCTAAATGGGGAAGGCATGCGTTTCAGAGAGCAGTGAAGTGCTCCACATTTCCTCTAGACACAGAGAGGCAGAGGGGCAGTGGGGAGACCCTGCCGGGCCTCTTCCTCTCTGTTTTCCCCTCCTCTATCTCCCTCCTCCACGGCTCCCAGGATGCTTTGTGTGGGGGCTGTGGTCCGTGGCCCTCGTGCCAGCCCTCTCACTCACCCTGGGCTGACCAGCAGCACCCGGAACATTCCGTGCTGCTAGACCCCCCTCTCAAAACACACACAGTTAATAAAATTCTTCGACTTTCCCACAGAAGCTGCAGCTTTTCTCTCCTCCTCCGGACTCATCTCTTCACCGTCTCTCCTTCCTGCTCTTTCATCCCTCCTGCGTTTTTTCTACTGGTCCTACAGTGAATCAAATGATCAATGCTGGAAGTTCTGTTTAAGTTTCTTGATACGGTCTGCTTTTTAGTGCTATATAATTGGTTTGGATGAATTGCATTTCATTGCATTTTCCCCTGTTCTGTTTGACATCATTCTCAACCATGGACTTTGATATACACTACAGGTCAAAAGTTTGGAATAATTATTTGTTTTAAAGAGTTTTCTTATGCTTACCAAGGCTGCATTTAGTTGTTCAAAAATACAGAAAGAACAGTAACAGTGTCTAATGTTATTACAGTTTAAAATTGCATATAGAATATATTTAAAAAAAATGTAAATTACTCCTGTAATGTACAGTAAAAGCAAGTTTTTCAGCAGTTATTACTCTTCATTTTCACATAATCCTTCAGAAATCATTCTAATATGCTGATTTGGTGCCCAAGAAATATTATTATTAGCAATGTTGAAAACATTTTTGCTGCTTTTTTGATGCATATTTTTGTGGAAACCATGACAAAATACCATTCAAAGGTTTGGGGTAAGAAAGATTAAAAGGAAAAGAAATTAACTTTATTTAGCAAGGATGCATTAAATTGATCAAAAGTGACAGTACAGACATTTATGTTAAGATTTCCATTTCAAATAAATCCTTTTCTTTTGAACTTTATTTTAATCAAAGAATCCTGGAAAAAACGTATCACAGTTTTTACAAAAAAAAGAATTAATCAGCAAAAACAGTTTTCAACGTTAATGATAAGAAAAAATAATAATAATTATTAGAGCGGACCGATATGGGTTTTTTTGGGGGCCGATACTGATATTAGGGAGTAAAAAATATGAGGGTGATATGAGCCTTCGATATATTTATACCTAAAACAATATATCGGTTGGGCTCTAATAATTATTAATAATTAATAATTGAGCACCAATCCAGCATATTTGATTTCTGAAGGATCTTGTGACACTGTGTGTGTGTGTGTGCGTGTGCTGAAAAAATAGCAGGACTAGTCTCATAAGAAAGCGAACTGTTATTGGTCGCTTTACAAATCGCTTGGACCACCCCTTCCTGTCGTCTTCAGTGTCAAAGTAGAGCAAAGTGAACCAGACGTTATGCTTATAGTCAAATGTCTGATGTTAGTTTGACATCAACAGGTGATTGCTACTTGCCTCTTTCCCATGTTTGCCATGTTTTTGTGTGTGTGTGTGTGTGTGTGTGTGTGTGTGTGTGTGTGTGCACTTGTGACTGTGAAGCGTGAGGCTAGCTGTGACCTTAGACAGAAAATCTTTTGAGTGCGCTGTGGGGGGTTCAGGTCCGTCAGCATGGCTTTGCTGCTTTGATTAAGAAGGATGTCACTAAACCATCGATCCCCTGGGCTATTGATTACCTATTTTTATCCATCTGCCTCTCTGATAAAATGTTATCTCCTCTGCACTCTGGCCCCTGACATCCATACATGGCTAATTTGTAATCAGGGTGTCTGAGTTTAACCCTTTGAGACTCAGAAATGAATATAAAACATCAATTTGTAAATGCACCAGTGTGCAGGCATTTTTAGTGTTTTATACATAAGATAAGATACAGTAAGAACATGAACAAAGAAACAAAGTAAAACAAACTGGCAAATTCAATAAAACAAATATACAAATGAAATGAAATAAACAGTGCTGTCATTTTTCCATTAAGTTCTACTAACATTACTGTTCAGGTAAGTAATAGCCTACAAAAGAAATCTAAAAGTAATCAAATGTAAATGAGCACTGCATAGTTTTCATTGTATGCATTGATAGATTAATGCTTATTAAAGCTATAACGTTATTCAGATTAAGAGCAGATTTGCTTTTTGATGGCCCAAGCGCCAGTCTGTCACTTTTAAGACAATATATTGACACACATCGGATTTTCTCCCAACTGTTCTCCTCCACTTAAGACATAAACGTTTAAGTAAATACTCTCCAAGC
>NW_015540892.1:1210473-1245867 GCF_001515605.1 Sinocyclocheilus anshuiensis
ATATATATATGACAAATTAAGAGCTGAATTAACATTGCTTTATATTCTGAAATGTAAAATAAACATTTAATGAAATAAATATAAAACATCAATTTTTAAATGCACCAGTGTGCAGGCATTTTTAGTGTTTTATACATAAGATACAGTAAGAACATGAACAAAGAAACAAAGTAAAACAAACTGACAAATACAATAAACAAATATACAAATGAAATGAAATAAACAGTGCTGTAATTTTTCCATGAAGTTCTACTAACATTACTGTTCAGGTAAGTAATAGCCTACAAAAGAAATCTAAAAGTAATCAAATGTAAATGAGCACTGCATAGTTTTCATTGTATGCATTGATAGATTAATGCTTATTAAAGCTATAACGTTATTCAGATTAAGAGCAGATTTGCTTTTTGATGGCCCAAGCGCCAGTCTGTCACTTTTAAGACAATATATTGACACACATCGGATTTTCTCCCAACTGTTCTCCTCCACTTAAGACATAAACTGTGTTTAAGTAAATACTCTCCAAATGGCCGGCTTGGAGATATATAAAGCAATAATAAATGTATGTGTGTTTTATTAATTTCTCCAGTACCGATAGCAGAACCGTTAACGTCAGAGCTTATCGATACTCCGGTCTTTCATAATTTAGCCCCGAGACCGATTAAATACCGAGTTTCGGTACCCATCCCTAGTCCTAGTCTATACTTCTCCATCACAACTAGTTTTCATTTATATCAAATGAAATGTCTAATGCAAGGTCTGTTCATCAAAATCTGAAAATGGAAGCGACTTCATTGCTGTTTAAGATAGATTTTTGTCTTTACGTCTGCGATCATCGGCTGTCCACTTTGTTCCTGTCCAGATGCTCCTTTTGAGGAGGAATTGTGACGGTAGGATGTCTGTTCTTTGCTCTCATGTGTTTGGACTCCCTGAGGGGCAGCTGTGTTTTAGGGAACAGCTCAATATCCTCTGCCCAACTCCCTTCCCCTCCTTGGGGGTATCAGAACTCCCTCTGCCCCTCAGATAGGAGCTGAAGCTGAACTAATCCTGAGTTGTCTGAGAAAGGCTGTTTACTCTGCGGGGATTAACAGAGATTAAGTGCTATCATAGCACAGTTTGAGGAGGGGATGCTGTAAATGATCCAACGATTGCTGATGGCCCTCTCCTGTTCGCGGTTACCCTGTCAAACGCACACTTGCGTTCTTACACTTTTATGCCACTTCATTCAGCCACTTCATTGTGTCGCTTGCTTCCTCTCTGTTTGTTTTTTGCTGAACCTGTTCATTCTTAAGGCCCTGATTTACAAGCAGAATCGAACTGGTGGGACATCACAAACAAAATCAGGCCAAACCATTAGTTTGGAGTTCATTTTGGGAATTTGAAAGAGAAACTCTCCACAAGTTCTGTCCACAAATTTTGTGATAATACGCAAAACACACGCAAGTAAAAATATGAACACACTGGAGAGCTGCTTTATAGTAAACACTTAAGTTGTAGTTTTAATTGAAAGCCACGCTAACACTGTTTCTTCATGTTTAATACTGTAAAGTGCTTGCTTTAAAACATTCTCATGTATTAAGTGCTATATAAATAAACATGATGTGACTTGACTGAAGTGCTGAATTTCAGAGCTGGGTCAACATATCCACTTCGCTATGATCAGATGCTTTCTTAACTGCCGTTTTCTCACCTCTGACATTTTAATATATATTTATTTATACATATTGATATTGAGCCAAAAGCACAAACCGCATATTTACATATTCATCTAATCACCACCCCCAGTAGAATGGGTGGCAACAGGATGTTTGCTAAAAAATATTCCACTTCTCAGGTATTTCAAATTTGTTTTACCCCTAAGTAGGGCTGAGCATTAAAACGATTATGATAATTATTGCGATATAATTTTCCTCGATAAAATGATAACAAGAATTTTATAAATGTTGATGTTACAAAAGTGGAACAAAACTGTGCTACTCTTTTTAACCATGCCAAAACCGGACCGTTTCTATCACAAATGACTCAGTGATTTAAACTAGTTTAAAGCCAGATGAAACAGCGCTGACAAACAGGAGAAACACTGTGTGCAACGATCCAGTCCGAAGGCTTTTCAATATACAAATTGCCATTGTATTAAATTTACATCTGCATCCTAACTCAAGCTACTACTACTGTCAATTCAAGCTACTGTCAAATGTGCATTTCTAAGAGACAAAAAAAGTGTAGTATTATTAATATTGCAGCCTGCACTGCAAACTGTGCTAAAAATGTGCATCATCAAAGTCAGGCAACACAAACCTGTTTCATGATTTTTCACTCATTAGAACATGCAGAAAATAAGAAGTACATTTTTCTATTAAGATATTTATTTTGTTAAGGAAAAATGACAGCAAAAGTGTAAAGAATTCAAGAACGTGAAGTGTTTGTCCTGTTCTGACCATAAAGAGTAGTTTAAAACCCACAATTAATGGTCTTGTTTCTACAACTTTCACTTAGGACCAAAAATCTATCTTTAAATTTGAAAGAAATAAAGACTTATCGTGATCATTATCGATATCGACTGATATGAAAAATGTTATCGTGATAATTTTTTACCATATTGTTCATCCCTACCCCTAAGCGAGCGAGGAACAAAAAAGATCTTTGATGCGAGTGTATTGCGGCCTTTACAGTCCATGAAGTGAGACATAAATTTACACACGTAGACAGCAACCATTCAGAATGTCTGCTGTGGTTATATTGTTTCTGTTCTGCTCAGTATAATATTTTTTCTAGTGTATTAAGGTCTAGATGCTGCTGTGTGTAATAGAGATGTGAGAGCTAGTAAATGTTTGGCGCAGGACTGGGAACGAAATCAAAAAGCTGTACACGAATCCCATCAAATTTTAAATGTCAGTTGGAATGAGAGCGAGATCAAAACATGCCATGTGTTGACAGGCCAGCATTAATTCAATCCTGAGCCTAAATCTGGTTTCTGTGTGTATGTGTGCTTTCAGAGAGGAACGTGAGCGCTGGATCAGAGCCAAATATGAGCAGAAGTTGTTTTTGGCGTCGCTGACGTGCACAGAGCTGACTTTGGGACAGCAGTTACTGCGGGCCACGGCGGAGGAAGACTTGCGCTTCGTGGTCATACTGCTGGCCCATGGCTCCAGAGATGAGGTCAACGATACCTGTGGGGAAGGTGATGGCCGGACAGCCCTACACCTGGCCTGCCGCAAGGGGAATGTTGTGATCATGCAACTGCTCATATGGGTAAGAGCTACACTTTTTTTTTTTAACACACAACAAACTAATGGCCAGGGTGTGGGTTTTGAGTAAAGACCTTTTCACAACAAATGTGCAACCTGAAAAAGCTCAAAGGGGCTCAGTTGAATGGTCTGTTCGATTATCTGTCAATTCAATATGCTGAACACATTTCATCTGGTCTGTCAGCTGACTAGCAAGCAAGTTCAGCTCTCTTAATTTCAGCAATAATAAAAAATGGAACAGACACGACTGTTAGCTACAATAATTAACATTTCTGGTGTTTGTATGATGGGATTAAGGTCAACAAAGGTCATCAGCAAAAACATTTGTACATAAGTTCATAAAGTGTTTTGTTTGTACATTTACTACAATTCCAAATAAATTGTGCTATATGGTTCTAATCAAGTATTTTACAAATTTCAAGGGAAGGCATCAAACATTAATGTGCATATGGAATGATAAATAACTGACAAGGGTTTTTGAAAGGGCAGAAATAAGCCTTTTCTGATGTTGTATCAGACTGATGTAGATAATTTTTAAAATATTTATATATCTATCCAGTGTTGGAGGTAACGTATTACAAGTAACTTGAGGTATGTAATCAGATTGCTTTTTTCAAGTAACTAGTAAAGTAATGCATTACTTTTTCATTTACAGTAAAATATCTGAGTTTTTCAAATAAGTAACGCCAGTTATTTGTTTTCCCATTTATTGACTAACAGTTCTCCTGTTCCCATGGTGAGAAAAATCTGCAGTAAGTGCAGAGGCGTTGTGTGAAATGTGTAAATACAATAGTTACTGTAGTTCTAGACTAAATATGAAGATGCATTTAATTATCTCACTTGCACAAAAACAGATTTAGTATTCCTCAAAATCAATAAACTCAGAATACTACGCAAACCTGCAATAATTACATACGTTAATAATTGAATTTACATTTAAATTTACATAAATGAGGCTTATTCATTTTACTTTTGGTGTGAAAGAGCTTTTACATATGCCAAAAAATATAACTTTTTTTATATTAAAAACATACAAGCAGGCCAAGCCCAGATGAGAAAAAGTAACGTAATGCATTACTTTCCATAAAAAGTAACTAAGTATTCAAGTAGTTACTTTTTTAGGGAGTAACTCATTATTGTAATGTATTACTTTTAAAAGTAACTTTCCCCAACACTGTATCTATCTATCTATCCTATTTTTGCTGTTAAGCCTTTCTCTCTGATCGGTTTGTTCAAATCTAGTTTTTAACTACCCCATTGTTCAATAACTCTTTGCTCAACGTGTTAAGATAAGGGACCTTATTAAAATGTTAATATAATATTAACAATATTTATAATATGAATAAAAATAACAATTTTAATGACGCATATGCAGAGGCGCAGCTATAACACATGGCAGCTGACAGCACATGGCTCGTCAGACTTTCCCTAATTTACTCTCACTATTTAAATGTAATTTTCTGTTCTTAGGATCATAATAATAGCATGTTCTCTTGCTAACGTTCTTTCTCTCTCTCTGTAGTACGGCGTTGACATCATGGCACGGGATGCTCACGGCAATACGGCACTGGCATACGCACGGCAGGCTAACAGTCAGGAGTGTATGGACGTCCTCCTGCAGTACGGCTGCCCTGATGAGCGTTACCCACTCATGGCCACCCCAAACCTGTCACGCAGGAACAATAACCGCAATAACAGCTGCAGCAGCATGAACAGTGCAGTTATATGAGAAGTACACTCACATACACATGAACATGTATTCTGGCCAGCACTCCTCCTCCCTCCCTACACACACCTTCATATGTACAGCTGCACCACTACATCAGAATCATGAGACTATACCAGACTCAAGGCACTGATGATGACGATGAAGAAGCATGAGCAGAGCTACTGTGTTTGCCTGGCTTTACAATCCCACTGGTTGAAAAAGTTGTCATGGGCAAGGTCTTGGCCAATCATGTGTCATCCATCTTTTTTTGTTTTTGGGAGAGTGTCCCACATCCAATGTCTCGCTGCATTGTGGAACACAAATTTAAACAATCCCGGACTTTGGTTTTCTGACTGCGCCAGTTTAAGCTACCAAGTGCATGATGGGAGAATAGAGTGTGGGTTTGGTAACTGATGAGCGGGTGTCACAGTGTTCCCTGTCTCTAATAGATGACCAAGCAAGACAGGAAATGATGGGGCAGCATGGGATACTTTTACGCTGGATCTTCAAAATGACCCAGAAGAACCAGAGAACTTCACTTGGTCGCCATGTGTGTCTGGACATGTGTGTTTCACCACTTTGACGCTGATTTTTCTGTCTGATCTCATTCTCTCAGACTTTTCTTTGAATCTGTTCTTACTCTTTTACATCAATTACGTCCATTATGTCTTTTTTTAAAGGAATGTGAAAGGATGTAATGACACCCAAATATTGAGTCCTAAGTTTGAATCTGACATGGTCTTTTAAATTGTTTTGGTTTTAACATTGTTGAGTAGCATTTGTCTAAGTGCTCGTTACTGGACCAACGGAAGATTCTTAAAAACAAGTATTTTAAGATTTATGTTTCTCGGAAGTAAAAGGGAATTGCGTTTTTATTTAGCAGATTTTTTTTATCTTTAAACACATTAATCTAGCCTTATATGTTACCCATCCATCAGCTCACTCTTTACTTGAGCTCACAGTGAAGTGTGCAGACATTTCAGAAGTGAAATAACCCAGAATCCAGAATTTAGAAGTGCAGGGCTGAAGCTCAGTCTGACCTCAAGTGTTCATCATGAAAATCTCCACAGAATATCAGGAAAACGCAGGACTTTTTGTCGTGTAAAAAGTGGTGGCCGTTGCTTTCATACAGTGACGTGCCTCTCTCAGGTCATCTCCGACTGTTGCTGTTCACACACTTTACACTGCAGAGTCCTGAACCTCATGTATCTCAAAGAAGAGAAGGGCTCTCTGGGTCTTCAGTCCCGATCTATACATACTCTTCTTCCTTCTCTCTCTCTCATTCTATTTTTTTTTCTAAGTAGTGTCCTATATAGAAAAGCATTTCAAGAAAACCTTCCCCCTGACAAAAGGCGTTATTATATATTTTGACCTCACCCCCTTCTTGTTTCAGTGCAGTCTGAAGTTGCAAGTGTGCCTGTTTGAGTCGAATTCACTCTTTCTGCTCCCTTTCTCTGAATCGTAGATAGCTTAGTTTTCCTCCTTGCCTTTGTCTTCTTCCTTTATCATGTGTCAAGGAGTATTAAAGCAATACGAAGTGAAAATTCAGCCAGGTAGACACATGAGTAATAGTTTACCGTGTTTTGGACGTCACCACGGCAATCTGAGCTGCCGTTGTTATTGAGAGACGTAAAGCCAATGTAAGACTCTGTCTCAGGGCGTATATATCATTACTGGAGATCCCATGAAGGCTTTGATATTGACTCATTCCATAATATGATTTGATGGGCTTTGATCATTTAATCTCAGCTCCCATTGATTTTACTCTTCACTAGGTAGTAGAAATGTGAAGGTACTTACTTGGCTTAGGGTTGAAGATGGGAGAAGATCTGTATTGTAGAATGTATATTCCGCAATACAAACGATCTGGAAAGTCTTTAAGCTAGTTGATAGACATTTGGGACTGTGTAGAGAATCTTGACTAGTTTTTCTGAGCTTTTGAAGGAAAGCGGTGAGAGTTGAAAAGAGAGAAACGCTGAGGTATGTTGATTTTCAGCTCATAAGGGTTCAGTTTTCGGCTTGTGTGTATATAGAGCGTTGCAGGCCTTTAGAGGCTTTACCACAATAACCATTATTTATGACTAAATGCACTACAGAACACAGATCACTTGTTGTGAAGAACCCACAATATAATGTCCACTCTGAATCATTTCTGTGGAAAAACAGTTGTTTTTTATCTTTTTGCATGAATGGATGTAAATGTTCTCTTCCTTGTGTAATTGTCTTCGTCTTCATAAAAATGACTGTACCCTGACAGGTGACGCTAAAGAGTCTGCCATTTTAATATGAAAAAATACTTTTTATCAACTTGTGAACATTTCTTCTTCCTTTTTGTTTTGTCTGTCCTCCCATCTGCTTCTTTTGTAATTCTTCTCCTTGGGAAAACCTCTTTTTGCATCATCTGTCCATCTGTAACTGAATAAAGAAAGCATGAATGAGCAAAATAAACAAAAATCCAACCAATACCGTAACAGCAACCAAAGCATCACGTCACCCCTTGCAAGCAAATAATGCAGACTTCAAGGGGGCTTTATCAGTACGTTCCAAGTTGCTTGAACATATCCTCAGTTTTATTTGCGTTTCCATTCGCCAGTCGTCGCTTTGTGTAAATAGATGTAAAAATTGAGAAAAACGTAGTGTTTTTACCTTGTTTTTGTTTGTTTGTTACCTCATTTCAATGACCGTCTCCATGTTACCTTCAAACCCAAGAGACCCATTTAATTATTTATGAATATGCTAATCTGAAAGGGGAGGAGCTCTCTCACACTACTTGGGTTTTGCATTCGTTCCTTTATTCAGTCCATTGGCATCACAACTATCATTGATTCGAATTATTGGTGTTGTATTTCTAAGTATTATTGTTATTATATTGAGTTTGTGTCAGCTGTACAGTACTGTGTTGAAAAATTATACCTGATGCAGAGTCTTATACTGTATGTGTCTCTTTTCAATAAAAAGCTTCCTAATATAATGTTCTCTTTTTGATTTCTACCCTTTTATTTTGTGTTCTATTTATTGTGAGATGTACCAAATTACATGGGTTCAAGGAGAAAGAAAATACACCCACAGTAAGTAACTTTGTAATATGTTTATTCATAATATTTATATTGGTTATACTTTATTTTAAGGTGCCCTTGTTACGGTGTAATTATACATTTAAGTACTGAATAATATTAATTAACAACATGTACTTACATAGGGTTAGGTTTGGGGTTATTGCATGTAATTATGCATAATTTTGTGCTAATACTATAGTAAGTACATGTAACGTGTAACAAGGACACCTTAAAATAAAATGTTACATTTGTATTATATATTTGTATTTACACAGTATCAGTAGGCTATATACAGTCAAATATATTCATATTCAGCATATTAAAATGATTTCACTGAAGACTGGAGTAATGATGCTGAAAATTCAGCTTTGTATCACACAAATAAATTACATTTTAAAATAGAAAATAGTATTTTCAAATTGTAATGATATTTTACAATATTAATGTTTTAGTGTATTTTTGATCAAATAAATGCTTAAGAGACTTCATTAAAAACATTTTAAAATAAGTGTTTGCAAACTTTTGACAAGTACTTCATATAATATTTAAACATCAATTATGTATACATTAAGTACGTGTAATAATATGAAAGTATTATTAAGCATTGATGAGTAGATAGATAGATAGATAATATTTGTATGTAAGCTTTTATATAAATGTGTATTTTTTATTTAAATAGATAATTCATAATATTTATTTATTTTACATATACTTTGGCTTTTTCTTCAAAGTATCTCTGTAGGTTTTTACTTTACAGATCTCAAATACAAATCAACTGTGTTTCTCTGAAAATGTTCAGGCAAGTAAAGTTGATCGCACACATCCATGTGTTTCGCGCTTCCCGGACGCCTAGTTAGGGTTTGTCAGTGGGTGCGGTCCGCTCTCTGGCCTCCGCGGTACAGATGAAGGCGTTAAAGCCGGACCCTGCCGGCTCACTGTGTCTCTAATGAGATAAAGATCCTCTAATCCCCTTCTCATCCTCTCCCTCTCAGGAAGAGAGCTGCAGCTCCACAAAGTATCCAAAGAGGGGATGCAGGGCTTGATTCGGCCCCCACAAAAGCCCCCTGACCGGGAGGACAAAAGAGGCCTCGGCGGCCCAGGAAAACAGATGTAATTAAAGAGATTAGACAAGGCAGAAAGGCAGAGGGAGGAAAAAAAGAGCAATCTATAGAAAGAGGAAATGTTTCGTGGTTGAGAGGGGAAGTGGGAGCGTGATTATGAGTTAGTGACAGGAAGTGTGTTTGTTTTCTTATAATTCCTTTCACAAACATTTGCAGCTTGTAAGCTGTTGAAGGTTGACAGGCTAAAGGAGCCATGGGAAATTAATCCTTAAAATGTCAGTGGTGGTCCAGAACCACGAAACCCTGAAGCATCTTGTCCAGATCTACTCTGATCATCTCTCATCATAAATCAGTTCCACTTAGAAATCCAATGAGGCAAAGCACTGGTTCAGTGCATTAACAGAGCTGTTCATCTATCATGATGTGTGTGTGTGTGTGTGTGTGTGTGTGTCCCTCTCAAACACACAATAATGGCATTAGAAATGCTAGAGAAGCCCTGCAATGAGGCGTGAGCTGCACCATCATGTTGTGATGATAATCCAAATGTTCAGAGATAAAGAGCTGGAAAATCACATCCTCTAAGCCTGGCGTACATAGATGGGTGCGTTGTCACATTTTGTTTTAATCTTAAATTTTGTTAACATCTGTTAAATCAGTGTCTTAAACTTTGAGAGAATCCCAATACAAATTAAAGCAGTTAATAAATCTATTTCTAAATTGGGTTATTTAATGTGACGTGCAAAGAGTGCTGTACTTGACACCCAATTCCAAGAGTGACACTTCAAAAAAAAAAAGCAATTTTAAATTGTTGTGCCCCGTCTTCATTTTACTGTAAACCCCTTTATTAAAAATGGCCAAAATATAGGAAATTCAGTCCAAAATAGAAAACTGTACTCAAAATTATCGTTTTTTTGTTTTTTTTTTGATTGTTAATTTAAAGTATTGCACATTTATTTAATATATAAATGTATTTGTTATACATCAAATTAAACAAAAATATTTTTGGATGATGCCTGTTCTGTCATTTAACATCCATTGACATGATCAGGAATTACTATATTCCAGACATGAAATTGTAATTACTTATATACCTTAAACGTTTTTTTGTCCAATAAATCCTTTATATTTTACAGCGAATCTGTAAATATGATATATATGTATGCATGACAGTGTTTTCATATTCGTAGCTTATTTATAATTGTTGTTTTGTGTTACATCTCACACCACTCTCCACCACTATATACAGAAACTGACTGCTTAACGCTCATTGAAAAAACATATTTAATTATTAATAGCAGTTGTGCATGTTGCTGTAAAATAATAATATTGGCATTTTCCCGTATTAGCCTAATTATATTTATGAGGGTAAAGAAGCAAAAATCAACATCTATAAACTACACTGCTTTATTGTGATAAATGATGTAGATCTCACATAAATCACAGACATAGTTTGTTTATAACTGGTAAAGGATTCAATAAAATGCAATAAACTGAATTAGGTATTTGATGTTTTATATGTAGGTTTTCTGTCAATATACAGATCTATAAATGAAAAAAAAATCATAAATCATCTTTATGATTACAATAAATGTGCCATAATTAAAAATGTTTTAATTTAATAAAAACACGCCTGTTAAGATTACTTTGAAAAATTGTTTTATATTACAAAAAGTTCAGATGTATCCTTGTCTTCCTCTTATTACTTTGTTGTTTAATATAAATCTGAGAGAAACTTCTCAGCATATGTGTGTTTCAGTCATCCTGCAGCCGGTGCTCTCCGTCAGGATTAATCATTGGAGGTTAATTTGACGCTGTTAATTTAGTGCAGGAGGGACATGCTGGAGTGAAAAGCTGAGGCCCGAGCCAATCCCCCCGGGCCCATTTATCTGTCAGCCACCACGGCCAGCCTTGATTACAATTTGCAAAAAATTCATTAGAGTTAAGGCAATTGTCAGATCTCTCGTTCTCTCTCTCTCTGTCTCCCACCACTGTTCCTCTTGAAATGTCTTTCTGCCCAGGTTTCGTGTTTCTCATAATGTACATGAATGCGCTGTCTATTTTCCAACATCAACTAGACCAGCACATTTCAATTGTCTAACTGCTGGTGTGTGCGTGTGTGTGCGTGTGTGTGTGCGTGCGTGCGTGTGTGTGTGTGTGTGTGTGCGTGTGTGTGTGTGTGTGTGTGTCAGTGATGATGAGGCACTGATTATGTCTGATCTATTTCATTATACAACTATAAATCTACTAACAATAATTCAATTCCTCTGTTAAGAAAAATGTGTATTCCAGTTCAAGAATGAAACTTCAGCCTGTAAACCAATGCAGTATTAATAACGTTTTACACATTACAGTTGCCTCTTCATTTAGAAAGGTACACGACTACAAAAAAAAACACGTACTTAATATGTAATGATTTTGCAAAACAGATTGTTATTACATATTGTTTGTATTACACATTGTTATTATTAGTGTATACATTGTAATTATTATAAACTAATTAATTAGACAATTTTTAAAACATGCACGCACTGTAAGAATGTCTTTTTTTCTCATTTACCAAGTACTTACCAATTTCCACTTGCTTAAAAATCTTATTCTTAAAAATCATATTAATAATAGGGTAAATATGTTACAAATGCTACTTATATGAATTATATTTCAATAAATAATATACTTATATGGTTGTTATGAATCTGTAAAGTTTGGACATTCAAAAGCCTTAATTGACATATAAGTAGGTTATTGTTTTCATTAACAAAAATTCTAAACTCGTTTCTAATCTGTCAGATTCGAATTTGAACGAGTGTGTATAAATTGTTAAATCTGGCAGACTAATATATTTCGTGGAGCTTTTATGCAGACGCAAATGCAAAATATAAAGTTGATATTATATATGGATAAATACAGCATTAAGAATGAATAAATAAAGCATCAAGTAATTAAATTACATTTTTAAAGTCATTATTTTATTTTATAGATACACTTTGTCGAAATGGGTTTTAGAAAATATGAACATATATATAGGCTATAGAAATGTCAAGAGCTGCGATGTGTAAATGAGATTATTGTATTGTAAACAATTGCGTATACCGCAGAGGCTGTTTATGCGAAATGATATTTGATTTGCGTCTCAAGGTTTCCCGACAAGTCCCGTGTGGGCCGAATAAGCTCGTTACTTTTCTTCCTATAACACGAGGCAGGTCCGGAGATCAAGGCTGACACGCGGCTGTGTTCACAACACCGTGCTGAGGGTCTCTCAGCCTGACCCTGAAATCAGCACCGCGTTCAAATCATCTCTACTAACAAGGCAGAAACTGCGCGAGCACAAATCCGTTCTGGTAGTGCAGTAATATTATTAGAAATTATAATAATAATAATTGTTATTATTGTTGTTATTATGAAATGCTATTTCAAATGATACAGAAAAAAATTGACAAAAGTTGTACAAATAATGTAAAAAAAAATAAAAAAATGCTTGTTAAAATGATCCCACTCAAACCACGACTAGATTATGTTGGCACAGACTGTATGAACACTTAGTTTGTTATTTCCTTCCACACGCGCACAAAAAAAGACAAATTTCTTTACAATTGTTTATGGTCCAGCTTTAATCCACACAATATTCTGAAGTCAGTAAACTCATGAAACGTTAGCAAGCTTTTTTTCCCCCTCACAATATTAAATAAATTAGCAGCGTGCCCTGAAAGGTTACAGAAAAAAGGAAAATGAATGCAAGAAAACAAACAAAAAAAAAATCAAATAAAGAGCACATATTTAACAGGTTGTTTTATAAATTCGAGGGAATTGTGTTAATTTGACTATTAATTTAATTATATTCAGCAGAAACCAGAAGTGCTCCTTTTAGGATATTATTATTCTCTGCCAAAAACACAAGAACTAGACAGTCACACAAAATACATAGTGGAATTTCCTGAACTAAAAGTTGTTCGTGGTTTGGTCCAAAGTTGGTAATAAAACTGCAGTTTCTTCCAGTATGAGGTCTTAGTTTGAACCTTCGTTCGAGTTGAGTCTGTTGCTTCTTTTTTTCCTCGTTTGAACAACGCTGTCGTTTAAACGAAAAACTATATATATAGCACAAACTATCAGCTGGATAGCTTGCGTGTCCTGGGTTCCTCAGAAACATCAGCCTCAAGAACAGTTTAGTCATATTTAGTATTCGCTGATTTGTCTCTTAGTCCTCTAGTAGCCTATCTAAACCCAGCGTGTCATGGTCTGGCCTGTTCTAACTGTTGGTGTTGGCTGCGTATTGCAAACCGACTAACATGCACCGGAATGGGCACCACGATTTTGGGGTTTCTGGAGGGCTCTCCGGTTTTGGAGTTCACATTACCCGCTTTGACCCGTTTCCACTTGGCTCTCCGGTTCTGAAACCAGATCTTGACCTGCACCTCGCTGAGCTTTAAGGCATGGGCGATCTGTGAGCGTTCTGTGAGGGATAGATATTTCTTACAGTGAAACTCCTTCTCCAGTTCTAAGAGCTGCTCGCTCGTAAAAGCGGTCCTCCTTCTCCGATTTTTGCCGGTGGACGTGGTGTTCCCGGCCCCATTCCCGCCGTGGACGCCATCGTCCAGTCCTCCGTTGGCGTCTCCATCTTCCTTCTGACACATGGCGTTACCGGGCCCGTTATCATCGGAGCTGTAATCTAAATCACTGTCCATGGAGAAGCTTTCGTCTTTCCTGTGACACTCATCCTCCTTCGTGTCGTCTTTGTTGTGACCTCGCACTATGGGAATGAAATAAAAAGCAGATTTAATTTGAGAACTGCCTGAGGCTATGAGAATAAAACATCTAAACAACAATTCGCTGTGCGTAAAAGTTGTGTTTATTATTTTTGAAAAGTGTGGCTGGAATACAAGTTGTGTTTTCATGAGAATCTTATCTGGTCTTGTCTCGCAACACGTTCTTCCTGTTTATTGCAGGCACTTTTATGCGCAATTACGCACGGTGATGGATCCCTTAGGAAGGCTGTTTGTACACCTCAAAACAAGACTTCTGAAACCGGCTTAAAGGTTTTTTCCCCCTTCCACGTCTCTTTCGGTTATTTGTCTTTTAATCTCATTTCTATTTTTCTGAAAATGTCATATACATAAGCCTACCATATTTTTTTTAATAAAAATGTTTTTTTTTTCAGTATCAGATTACACCTTTAGCTAATGTCCATTTTCTTTACGTTGCAGTCATAGGCTACTAAATGTTGGACAACATTTATTTTACTCTGCATACATATAAATGATCCAGGTGACAGTGAATTTTGCTTAGTTTTATGGACATTTAAACACTGCTGGCCCTCCGATCCCTCAATTAAAATGAGCTAATTTAGTCATTGATGGCAGCTCGGCCTCAGGCGCTATTCCCTGAAAACTTGATAATTCACGTGTGTTACCCTGAGCCACAATCTTGACATTTTATTTCCGGAGGATTTTATATTATTATTTCTGTCCCACATTACTGTCCCTCATCGGTGCGACTGGGTAAATTGAATTTAGGTGACACGATTCATTTCAGCGTAAAGCAGACCGGTTAATCATACCAAGAGAAGCCTGCACAATTTGTTTGTATGACATGTTAAGACGTAGATTAATAAATAATTCCAATAATTTCTATATTATATATATATTTTTAACATTTTGAGAAGTTTTTAAACATTAGCCTATTATATATTTTTTTAAATAATCCAAAACCAAGTCGGACAAGTAACGTAAATCTATTCAGAATGCGCACTGAAAACAAATGCGTGAAGAGCTCTACAGGCTGTTTTGGTCTCACCTGTAGAGGTGTGCACGGATTGCGAGTCGTGAAATGACGGGAGGGTCGCTGAATCTTTCGTTGGAAACGTTTTCCCATTCTCTCCATCCAAACGAATATCCTGAGATTTATCGAACATGGAGTGAATAGACTGAGAGCCGAGCTTCCTCGCCGCGTCCTGGTGCTGCTGGGATGGCGAGGTGGAGAAGCCGCCGGGTAACGTGGCCATCAGCGTGGACGTGAGCCCCATGCCCTGCGCCAGGCTGGAGCAGAAGCCGCTGGGTAAACCCGGGATCGGGTGGTGCGGATGGGTCGCGGGGAGACCACTCTGAGGAAGAGTTGGAGGAGGTGGTGGAGGAGGCGGAGGTAGCACCACTGACCGATAGGGCATAAACATGGGATAGCCCGTGTACACGAAATGTCCCGGACTGGGCTGCGGTGGACCTCCGATGAGCGAGTCAATGCTGAACGCAGTGGTGCTTCCCACCGGACGCTGCATCATCATGAACGGTGTACTGAAAGCTGCACTCATATGATCTTATACAGACAGTTTATGAAGTCCTGAAGTCTGTGGGAGCAGCTCTCTCCCCCGTGCTTCTCAGATGAGGATGTCACTGCTGCACAGTGTCATACACTGACACTGGTAATCCTGTGAACGACTCTCTGTATGCGCAGCTCATAAAACCGTTGCATCTGTTTCGACTTAGTTCAGTGCCAAACTATCTTTTTCGTTGCAAGAATAGAGCGAGACAAGTGCATTGAAACGCAAATCCCTTGCTGAGAAATATCTGGTCGAGCATCTCAGATGAGCTTTATCGTCCTCCTTTGAGTTATCTCAGCGTCCTTGTCGCTTCTGCTTGGCCGCGTTTCATTTCGACCTGATGGAAGTCACAATAAATTGCTCCTCGCTCGCAGCATCAGCCGTGTTCATCTACTGAAGTGTGAGTTTGAATTACGCTCCTTCGGTTTAAGCGTCTCCACCACGCGCTCTGGCCGCGCCCACCGCGACTCCGCGCTTGCTATTGGCCTGGTTTCATCCGTTTATGTGGAACTGTCCTAACGCTCTAGAGCCGCGAGCGTTGCACTGGCTGCTGTCTCTTAAATTAGAAAGGCACTAACACATTCTCACATTCCAAAACAGTCAAAACAAGAATCATGTGAGATGTGATCTGATGTGTATTTTGGCACTGCAATTGCATTTAATAGTTGTGCTAATGTTTTTCTTGATTCCACTTAAAGTGCAAACCACCCTTTGGCCACAGTTCTGAAATGTAAATTTGTAAATGAAAAAAAAAAACATACAAAACCAATAAATGTCAGCTTCAAAGAGTATTAATAAAGCAATGCATTTTTAAAACATTAGAAATTCTTACATATTTCAAAATTTTAGTTACCACCAATGCAGACAAGCATCAAATATACCCCATTAAACATTCTCAAAGCTATTATGTTAATATTAAACATATTAAACATATATTTCAAACAGATTCAATCTGCTCCGCATGAAGACATGCATGAAACTGAAACTTGAAACTGAAAACACACAGTATAATTCTCTGATGTTACAGTACAATGTAAAAAAAATGCATCAATATGCAGGCTAACTTATATTTCTAAAACCATGAAAAAACAGGGGGAAAAACATCATAATGAAAATGTCAATGTTTTTGGTGAGAGGGATTAAATCATGAATTATTCAGTGGGATTGCTGATCAATAAATGTGTCTCCTTGGCCCACATAATTAAAAGGAATGCGTCCGTTTTCTGTGTTCACGGTGGTGATTAGTCCTAATCTTTGGAGACCTTCCTTCCCTTCGTGCACCCTAAAAACCTTGACACCGAGCCCCCACCCCTGCCTCCACGCCAAATCAAGGGCGACCCCCTCCCCCCCTCACCAGGGTCACAAGGACACAGTCTCATTAAAGACAGGCTGATACGCAACTGCAATGCAGACATTAAATAGCAGTATTTTTCAATTAACGCTGACAAATTCAATCAAAATTCCATAGATTAGGATGAAATGAGGCATGGGTCATTTACAAGGGGATTTAATTGCACCACCATTAGACAAATAGTACAGCAGTCACCGTTCCATTATCAATCATGTGTAGGCATCAATAGTACAGGGAGAGGACGGGGGATGGGGGGTGCTTTCTGATGCGCTGCGATTGAACCAGCACCGCAGAGCAGCTAATAAATACCCTCTTTTGTGCTTATAAATTATCCAGTTTAATTAACAACATGGATTATGATTGGAATATGATTTAATTAAACCTTTCCTGCATGGTGGAGTGCAGAATCATCCATTATGTAGAAGCAAGAGGGAGCGTTACCGTGGGCTAAATTAAGAAAGGCCCAGAAACATTGACAGCCAGCCCCTGAAGCTCTTCTGAACGGGACAATAACTGCAACTGTGTAGTGATAAGATGGGGAGAAGTTCTGTGCTTTAAAGCCCAATATACATGCTTTTAATTGTGTAGCATACAGATGGAGGACTGGAGAAAATGCCCCACATCTAAGAAAGGTTTACTCGGTGGGCAAACCAATTAAAGACCTCTTATTGCTACTCGATGCAGTTTTGCAGGGGAAATGGATTTTGAAATGTTGCCTGCAGCATTTGACCATTCAACATTATTTAGTTACTGTGTCTCAGGCTCAACCTTTTCATCAAGATCCAAATGTCAGCTATAATTTATTCGGCACAGTTCGCCTCTCCCAATGAAAACATGAGTCGTTGTTTCCCTCTCTCTGATCCGGTCGCATTAGGAAAGGGCATAGGCTCCAACACTTTCATATATATGTTTAATTTGCTCTCAA
Source organism: Sinocyclocheilus anshuiensis (assembly GCF_001515605.1). Taxonomy (NCBI): domain Eukaryota; kingdom Metazoa; phylum Chordata; class Actinopteri; order Cypriniformes; family Cyprinidae; genus Sinocyclocheilus; species Sinocyclocheilus anshuiensis. The sequence continues at coordinate 1,228,127 of NW_015540892.1, forward strand.
ATTGTTTTGGTCGTAGACAAACGGCTATTCAATCCTGACCTTCGATTTCAAATTATGAGATCTATTTGAAATCAATTGATTAACCTTTAAATGATCCCCTGATGATAGGAGATCAGACCCATTCAAGGGCTGGCCATGCGTGACTGGTAGGGAGCTCTGGTTCTCCCTGAGGCTCAGGGCTAAGCACAAAGATTGATCTATCTCAGTCAACCGGTCCTCAGGGCTCCACACTATTGCCAGTCAATAACCACTGAGTTTAGGGCTGCTCTACATCCATACACTCACAGCAAAAGTCGTGCTACTCACTGATAAGTAGGTTACAAGGCTAAAAGCCCCCTTAAGGAACTTAAGAAAGTACACAATGAATGAAAAATGTATTTATTAAATATTGATGGAGAAACAGGAAAAAATGGCAAAAGAAGAACATAAAATACCAGATTAAGTTAATATGTTTTATGTAATGTGCTTAATTCTGCATTCATTTTAACACTTTTGGCATCTCATACGAATTATAAATTTTGCTTTCAGCAAAGTACCGTGCAACAGAGCTGCATTGTTGTTATTTCCCTAATGACTCTCCATTGTGATTGGAGCAACGTGAGCACACTCTGCACATCATTCACACCAAATCTATTCCTTCCCAATTACAGAAACAATTAGTTACACTACAGGTATTTTGCATCTGCCTCTTCTGTAAACCTAACAGCATTTTTGGTGACATTTTTGGCCACAGCAAGTCTTTTTACTCCAAAGTCTATCCTTCCAAGTTTTAAAAGTTACTAAAACTATTGATTTCACTAAAACAAAAATGAAGATAATCATGAAGTCATGGATCAGAAAACACTCTCAGTGCATTGAGACAAACCAATGTTAAAAAGGGGTTTGAAAGAAGTACTTATTACAGAAATGATATACTTTAAACTAATGTGTAAGTGCAAAATAAATGTAATGTTTTCAGACACTTAACTGCATATTACCTGAAATATTGAATAAAAATGTATTTTAGTTAAAAATTAAAAAAATAAATGCATTTAGTTGTGCTTAGGTCTTACTTACACGGGCCAAAAAGTACATCTTTATTAGTAATTTGTTTTTGAAAAATGATTAAAGTGTACTGTTGAATGTACTGATGAGCATTTATGGTAAAATAAAATATACCGTAATGTCCTTTCTTTTGAAACTAATAGGTGTATTTAAGTGTGTTAAGAAACAGTCATGAAAGTGTACCTTCTTTAAGTTCACTTAAGTAGCCCTTCATTTCATTAATGTTATATTATCTGCAAATACGCACACTTTTTTCATAAGGGTCAGAAAGTGTCGTAATTTTATTTTGCAATTGAGTGTTTTGGGAGACAAACACCCAAAAAAGGATTTTAGCCCCATTGTATCATACTTGCCCTATCTTAATATTGCTTACTTATCAATCAAAAAATGGTCGACAAGAATTCCATTCAAGTCTTTGACAGAAGCAATAATCCAAACACTGTCTGGCAAGTGCAGGCTGAATGGAGTGTAGAAGTTAGGTCAGTGTCACAGCTACACTATGTGCTTTACATCGGTTCAGACTCCCACTTGATTATGTCATTTGGTTTTGTGAGACATATATTTATATCTAAAGACACATTTTCATTGCCAGTTATACTTGGTAAATAGACACAAACCTCAACACAGTATCCCTACAATAAAGTGCAATTCAAACATCATTCCAATTTTAATATGCCTCACATTAAAGGGATCACACCACGACACAAGTGTGTACCATGGTCCAATTCATCTTGCTTTATTAAAGTGAGGAAATGAGGTGAGGCGTCAGTGCTTTGCACCACCAGGGCACGTTCAAGACAGATGAACAACAGGGGCAAGCACAATGATAGCACAGGATTAGCACCCCACACACACTGGAGCTCTGTTCAAACACACAAAGCAGCAGAGAATGGCTTTACAAATCCTCAAAAGCAACATTCTGATACTGTCACCATCAGTCTGCCAAAAGCACCTCACACATGCAGTCTTGTACGGCTCAAGGAAATCAATACTGCGACGAAGTGCATCCATAAAAGACCGCCATAAACATGCCAGCTCATTCAGCCCAGTCACCGGACTCAGGAAACCAACACTAAGAATTGACAGCATGCTGCCTTATTTTTTTAAATTATTTTTATGTATATTATTTTTTTGTGTAAAGAAAGTTGTAAAACTTCCCATCTAGTTATAAGTTATGTGTTCATGTTAATCAATGATAACTGACAGAATTTATAGCATGTCAGCAGGCTTTCTTATTTAACTTAATTTTAAGGAAAGAAAGAAAGAAAGAAACAAAGAAAGAAACAAAGAAACAAAGAAAGAAAAAGAAAATATAATAGCTGACCAGATGGCGAGGGTTGTAACAATTTCCAGTGTACTTGATGCACATGAAAAGTGCATTTGCCACAGTGCTTATTTAAACATACTACACACACATTGTTATATTTTGAGTCACTAGATAATGTTTTATGTATTTCTTTTATATTATTGTCCGATTTTATTTGCTATTTGTCTTTTTATTTTATTAATTTTTGTATTAAAAAGCTTAAACTTAAAAGAAAGAAGAAAGAAAGAACGAGACTGCACAACAAAGTAAATGTGTCCACAATAAATTCATGCACAAAATGCCAATCGGTTCAACCGGTCTTAGTAAGTTAAGTAACAACCACTCTTTGGACATTGTACACAAATTTACACCTCCACTTTGTGAATGAATAAACTGTTTTTAACCAGATATGTATAAGAATATTATTTCAAATACTAGTTTGAGTTACTACGGATTACTGAATAACAATGCGTTACAACACTGCTCTTCTTAACTATTGTACAGTACATAGAAGACTTACGGTTCCAATCAGTCAGATTAATCCACAGCGCCGCCTGCAGGTCATGATAAAGAATACAAATTTGTTTCAGTCACGGTCAGTAGCGTTCAGATAGTTTATAGAGCCACATTGTATAGACCGATATAGCCGGTTACACTTTACTTGAAGGGGTGTGCATAAGACTGACATGACACCTTCATAATCATGACATGACACATGTCATGAATATGAAGGTTTTTTATGCATGTTTATGACAACTGTCATTAAGTGTCATTCGCTCAGTTATGTCATTTTTAATGCAAATATGACATTATTTGACCTAACCCTAACCTAACCCTACCCCTACCCTTACCCCTAACCATAGCCCATAACAAAGACATCTCAAACAATGTCATCTTTGCATTAAAAATTACATAACTGAGCGAATGACACTTAATGACAGTTGTCATAAACATGCATAAAACCTCCTTCATATTCATGACATGTGTCAGTCATGATTATGAAGGTGTCATGTCAGTCTTATGCACACCCCTTCAAGTAAAGTGTTACCATATAGCCTGTACAATATAAACTCTCACATGAACACAATTTCTACATTTTAAAGAACTGTGAAGAATTAGATTAAGAACAGAAACGAGAACTTTGAAACCACAAATTAAATATCCTCAATTGTCTTGCCCCTACCATCAACTCTACGCAAAACTACCAGACATGCCAATCACAAGCAACTTTTAAACGCCCATGAAAGGGAAATCCAGATGTGCCTTAATTATAGTCATTTCAGAAGCATCAGCAGCCTTCCCTCTTCACAGACCTTTCAGAACCAGACACCATGCTCCATGACTAGACATCAAATTCTCGCTTTAACAAGCTGAATTGAAGCCATTCTGGCTGAAGACATCCACGGGATCAGCTGTCCCAGACGGTCAACATTCAATGCTCTGTTCCTATCAACATTTTAAAATTAGGTTTCCTGAGAGTTCAACCTCAAACGGCTCTCCGACACTTCCCAAAGCACATTTATTATGATAGCATAATACCACCCATAAATAATAGCCCAAATAAATAAGTAAATAAAATAATTAAAGCCGCTTTGTGACACTACAATTAGGTTAAAACAGACCCAATTAGTTTCCTCTCTGAGTTAAAGAGCAGTCAGTTTGATTAACATAAGTACCTTAGACCGAGTTTGTCTTGTTATTGCTTGGCTAGACAAGACATGAAGTGTTCATGTGCTCTCTCTTTGACATGTGAAAACTAGATTGGAACATAGCACTCATTAGGCAATAATAACTCACCTGTACAATGATCTTCCACTTCTGTGTGAAATATAAACTTTAAAAACCTCAGATGTCAAAGTGAAAGAAAATGCAAATTGATTTCTTGTCTTGTTACAGTATTTGAATAATGGTTGCTTCATGCTGCTGTTTTTGACAACTCTGAGAAAGAGCTTTGATGGATTTAAGAGCAACCTTACTGCCACCATTTAGTTCAGCCTCATCAGTGGTGTTAGGAAGAATGAAAAACTCCAGGCGATCTACGAATCCCCCTTTATTCGTCAGAGAAAATAGATAAATAATTTTTCTCCCAAACGACTGTGACAAAGAGAGAGATAATGTAAACTGTTGAGTTAACCCTGTACAGATATCTGTTTGATATAGTGTAAAGTGCTGGTGGATCCAACATCATTATGAGGAGAGGGCCACGGTTTGCTCAGACCTCCAGAGCTTTAATGAGTCTTTCTTTGCTAATTAATTCTGTACGAGTTTAACTATAGCACGCAAGCCTCTTGCTACTAAAACACAATCCTACAGAACACACAGAGACTGTCACAGACATAAAGCAATTTGTTTCTTGTTTACGAGGGTTAGTGGCATGGCACTCCCTCCCCCCAGATCTTTTATTTTAGTCAAAAATACACTCAAAATTCAATTCATACATGATGATCATGTTTTTAAATTTATTTAGATTTTCTCTTTTCATAAAATCAAAAATGTCAGAGTGATAGAACTATCCTACAGACATAAAGCAATTTGTTTCTTGTAGGTTTACGAGGGTTAGTGGCATGGCACTCCCCCCCCCAGATCTTTTATTTTAGTCAAAAATACACTCAAAATTCAATTCATACATGATGATCATGTTTTAAAATTTATTTAGATTTTCTCTTGTCATAAAATCAAAAATGTCAGAGTGATAGAACTATCCTAACATCACAATAAAGAAAAAGCCTAAACAAAAAAATGGAATTCTGAAAAAGAACACATTATGAACTGGTTTGGTTTAATCTTTTAATCATTATATCTTAGTTAAAAAAAACAGTGCTTCACTTCTCATTAATATTCGATAATCTTTTGTCTGTCAAGTCAAAGTCATGCAAAGTCAGCAACATACAGAAAGATATAGAAAAAAAAAGCATAAAACAGGAACTGAGAGAAGACCTTCGCAGATTCTCGTGTCTAAATTATAAAGTCTTTTAAAATATCAGATAATTTGACCTTTTAATGACAAGGCAACTTTTTTACCATATTTTAAAATAACTTTTTTTTTATATGATAAAAGAATGTCACCCAATAATTTAAATTCTGTCATTACTTACTTTCATGTTGTTCAAACCTGTATGACTTTCTGTCTTTCTGTGGAAGTGGAGCATAAAAAAAGAGATATGTCTCAGTGCTTTTTGTCCATACAATGAAAGGCAATGGTAACCAAGTGTTCTTCAAAAATATATTTGTATGTAATAATATAATTTGTGTTTCACAGAAGAAAAGTCATAAAGAACTGTAGTAACACAAGGATGAGTAAATAATGGCAGAATTTTTGATTTTGGGGGAATAATTCAACCTTAATGATTATATAACTTTTTTACATTTTCATGATAATAAATTTTTTCAAATTTATTAATAAATGTTTATTTTTTTACAAATATTAAATGTATGAAACTTACATGAAAACTTGGCACATATATTTTATACTAAATTTTTTAAATATTTCTTTTTATTTGTCGTGGACACTTGTATGTCATCTGCACTCTCCTGTGGGAAAAACTGTAGAAGTTTGTAAATGATGAGCAATTCTCTGGAAACCTGCAGAGCTTTCTATGGCCACAGATTCAGTCTGGGTATGTTCATAACGACATATTGTCTTCTTCAGCATGTCTGCACAACATAATGGACTAATCTTCTTCCCTCTTGCACTCATGTTCTTCTATAATAATGATTTCATCCGAAAGACCATCTAAATGCTGTATCTGCTTTCTGGGGACATGTATCATCCCTTTATCACCTCTTTCTTACTATGGTGAGTTATGTGTGCATATTTTTTTCTTTTTTTTTATGTATGAACATTTGCTTGGAAACATATGAGAATATGTGTGTAACCGTGTGTGTAAGTGCTGGTGTATGAGTGTTATGGGTTTTTCTAATGTAGCTCTGACGACAAGGGGGTGTGGATTCTGAATGGCTGTGGTTGGCAAGGTCACTGTGTCAGATTGGGCTCTATAATGTGTCCATGATCATAATAACAAATCCTCAAGGTTACAGTGCGTTGATCTTGATCACGAGGGAGCGCAGGGGTGGAATACATTCAGAGTACCATTATGCAACCATCTACATTCCCTATGTTAACTGATGTCCTTGAGGATTCTAATCACAAAAAAATATGTTCCTGAATGGCGGGACCCTCACGTGCAGAACCTTCTCGACCCTCAGTCAGGATAGAGTTGGTGACGTGGAAAAACTGTTTTACAGTAAACCTCAAATGGTGTATATACAGGAATCTTGTTGTGAAATTGCATGGGTACATTTAAAATAAAAATAAAAAAAATAGGTGTAACGAAACAGCTGAAAACTGAAGGGTAAAATGTGCTAGTTATTAGGGAAAGAGAAACGAGAGGTAAAATAGGGTCATAAAAATGAAATGAATAGTTCCCTGAAATTGGTCAGTAAGAGTTCTTAATGTAAGATTTTTGTAGGTTGGATTTATTTGATCAAAATACAGAAAAAAACAGTAATGTCATGAATTATTATTACAATTAAAAATTGTATTTTATTTCATTATTTTAAAATGTTTTTTATTCCTCTGATGGCATAGCTGAATTTTCAGCAGCCATTACTCCAGTTTTCAGTGTCACATGATTTTTCAGAAATCATTGTAATATGCTCATATGGTTCTCAAATAACATTTATTATTATTATTGTTATCACAGTTGAAAGCACTTGTGCTGCTTAATATTTTTATGGAACCTGTGATACACTTTTTCAGATTTTCTGATACAGTAAATAGAATGTTTAAAAGAACAGCATTTCTGTCAACACAACCCACAACCCCTGAGGTAATATACATGGTAATATTAATGTGTACACTGCTGCTGCGGCAGAGCAAGTACTGAGACTTGCTGCTGCCAATACATCGACAGACATGCTGCTGTGAGCATGTATGAAATACTGCTGCTGCACAAATAACATATATGAAATAACCCCCATATAAAATATACACGTGCCACTCATGTCTGGGTTATTAGGGGGTGCTTACACAATAGCATTTTCAACTATATATGGAAAACTTTTTGTGCAATTTGGCCTTCATTTTGGGGACCTGAAAATGCAAACATTTGAAAACAGTGCAGGTTTTTGAAAACCTTAGAGTAAACTACAAAAACAGGGATTGTTTTGACAACACTGTGTGTGAAACTTTTCAAAAGCACAAAGTAAATCCTTTTTTAGTAAATAGTTGTCATGTGAATGTACCCTTAGTCTCCAGTGATCTAATGACGTGAGACAGTCAGACTCTGACCTGGCAAAGAAGAAAACTTAGACTTGAATAAAGAGTTATGCGGATAATCACTTGCACTTCTGTTTCTCAAGGACGTAAAACAGTCATGTTAGGGCTTCTCCACCCCTGTCCAAAAAGGCAGCAGCAGAGGCCTGTGATTTCCCAGATTCCCCTGCTGGAGCTTCTGACCGGGGCAGGCTGGTTGGTCATTAAGTGGCAGGACAGTGGTGTAATTGAGATGAAGCACACCTGGACTTTAATTGCTCACTCACCTGGTTCAACAGCCCCTCTGTGTAAGTAGCACTGCCTAGCCTGTCACTTTCAGCCGCTAGCAGCATAAACAGCTCTGTCATACAGACGTTAGCTGACCTTTTAAAGTATTTATAAAGGTGTAACCAGTCTGCTCTCCTCCCCAGGTAAGTCCTTGTTTGAGTAATGATTATCTGAAGTGCCTGAGTAGCCAGGCCTCTCTCATCCACACAACTGGCCTGAATCCTAGACAGGTTTAGTGAGTCCATTTTCCACTGTTTGACAAACGGCTTGTAAAAAGCATGTAAATTGCTCCCTAATCCCAAACATCTCTTCAAACATGGAAAAGCCAAACAATTTTAACTGTTCAGTGGACTCATATTGCATTTGTGGAAAACTGCATTATGTAAACAGTATGTAAAACAGGTTGAAGTTGAATTAAACTCATGCTGTGCAGCTCTGCAATGGAGTTTTTTAAATACTAGAATGTGTTCAAATTAATCACTCATGATTTGCTGCATTAAAAAGTCAGACTAATTAACAAATGATTAGCAAATGATAAAGAATTACATGATGTTGGGCTAATTAGCATAACATTAATTGCTTTGTTTTATAATACCCAGCTGGCTAATTGTTCTTTCTCTCTCTTCTCCATAATTATTCCAGAAAGGAGGTGACTGTGGTTTCTTTACTCCCCACGGAGGGGTCCTGAAGCCCACGGTTAGCTGCCTTTAAATGAAGTATTCACATGAGGCTGGTACTGCCACAACATCAATGTCCATCACCAACTGTAAGGCAACCACATACGCAAAGCAGCAGGTTTAGAGCCCAAACCTCTTGATCAATAGGCCATTATTTATATTATAATGCTAATTCATAAATCCACCATCTAGTAACCTGAAAAATCTCTGGACCAACAGATGAAAGGTTAATGAGATTAATACCTCCTTTCCCACCACTTTTTTTTATACAAAATGGCACCCATGACAGCATTTAGCAGATCAGTGACTCTATACAGAAAATAAAGTATATAAAAATTGTGGATTATCACATTGTGTATATCTACACTGTAGGCCAGTTCAATGTGGATCTGACTAGTTGCTGATAGTAAGAAGGACTTACAAGATATTAAGTAAACATCAAACTACTGATCTGTACAAGCATATACATATCATTAACACACAATCATATTAATAAACAAATGTAAAGAACTACCTGATCTCTTAAGTTTGATGTCTATATGGTTCATAACAGTCAATTCTTATCAACTCTCAACATTACTGTCCAAAAATATAGACTTAATCCAATCCCTACCCCTAAAATTGGTTTGGGGTACAGCAAGAACATAGAGCACTGATTTTTGATTGCACTCATGGAATAGTGCAATTTTGTTCATTGTTACCCCAAAATCTTCCATAGTTCACCTTAAATAACTGCAGTTCATATAGGAAGTTGGCCATTGAGAATTATTACAAAACTGAATGATCTATTTGATAAAACATACAGTAAAACAGTAATATTGTGGAATATTATACAAAAAATATTTTAAAATGTAATTTATTCCTGTGATAACAAAACAAAATTTTCTGCAGCCATTTTATTATAAATCTATCCATCCATCTATATAATTTATAAAGCTTTTAAGTCTTCTCAGATGATCTCCTGCTTTGTCTTCTTCAGAGTAACACTGTAAGCCACCGATTCTTTATTTTATATATAAAAAAAGCCATTTCTAAACAGTACACTACACTGTAAATTTGTTTTTGTGATTTTAACAGTAAAAGACTGTAAAAATGCTACAGTAAGTAACAGTAACAGTAAGTCTCCATACTATATTCGGTGAATAAATGTGATTACATTTAATGTAATTTTACAGTAAAATACTGTTAAAAATACGGTTTTTGGAAGTGAAAAAGAAAAAGTCATCGTATAATTTACAGTGACAAACCGTAAATTGACACTCACAGAATTCCCTGCATGACACTTCATATTTGATGTTTTTTTGTTGTTGTTGTTGAAATAACAAATGTTTCTTAGTTTTTTTCTTACCAGTTGTGTACATTAGGGTTTAATCCTACATCTAATGTTGTTAATTCAATGTTTATTGCATTATTTCAGTATCATGTGTGTCACCGTGATGGTGTTTAGTGTTTGTATGAAAGAGACTGTGCACATTCTATATATAAGTATTGCTCTTCTCAGCTCGTAGAAAAGCTGTTTGTGATGAGCTTTGGTTCATCATGTGACTTTCTCATCACCACCAGTTTTTGGTGGTTATCAGTCCATTACAATGGTTCAAAACAGATATTAACACTTCAATATGTTGGTTTATTAACATTACATCAGTTAATGAAATACGAAATGTTGCTACCATATTTTTTATGGTGAAGTTCTGGCAACCACAGCTGCCGGTATTTTACCGTAAATGTCACCAATATTTTTTTTTACAGTGTAGCTCATATGCATGTGTATTCCCAAGGAGCAAACTGTGCACTCTGCTCACAGGGATATAGTCAAATGTGACAGCTTAAGAGAGGCTATCCTGTGGGTCAGTTTCCCACTTATCTCCTGTCATCTGGCCTTTTTGAAGGCTCACTTTAACAATCTCCATTAAATCAGGGACAACTTCGTAATGGCTCTGTCTCACCCTTCAGCCCCTAGGCCAAACCTAGGGTTGCTAAAGTTGTAAAGGCCCAGGCAGTCTGCATCACTATTAACAGTACCTCAGAGGTCACCGCTTGCTGCAGGAAAGGCAGCCCTGCATAAGAAAGCCTAGGACCCTGGAGCCACAGGACAGGGAAATAAATAGTAATTGCAAAACAATGGTTAAAAGGCCCCTTGAAATGAGGGAGTTGCTGTACTTTATTTTACAGCAATGGCCACAGGGCAAGAAAGGTCTGTGCTCAGGTCTCAGTGAGACAAAAAGATGCATCTGACTAATTCAATCTGAATAATGTTTAATTATTAGCACTCCTGAAGGGGAGAAATGTGTAGGGGAAATGACCTATGAGAATAATGCACAGTCAAACGAGGCATTTAATTAAAAACAGTATGAAGAGCACTGCAGGAAAAGATGACTTCGAATCATCTTTTTATTTTCAGTAATTAGGTGTGCAAATATAAGCCAGTGCACATGGGCATGTGCATAACATCTCACATTTAAATTAGCAAGTCAAGAAAAAAAAGAAACACTCCTCTTAACATGTCACCCAGCTTTAGGGCTCTTATTTTGTTCTTTGGGTTAGAAGACACACACACACACACACACACACGTATGTACACGTATTCCTGATTAATTCAATTAGATGTGAGCTGAAGCTACAAAGAGCACATTGAGGTGACTATGTTTGTCATGCCCTATAAACCTGGTGAGAAGGAGGAGGGGAGAGGAGTAGGATCAGAGTCGAAGAGTGGGATAAAGATAGAACAAGGTAAGCCAAAAAAATAAAAAAACACACACACACAGAGGAGAGAGGAATATACCAAGAATGACCTGGGATAAGTGAGGGAGTTGATTATGTTGCAAACAAGGGGTAGCACACAGATTGCTGAGAATGAAGGAATTTATAACAGGCATCTGCTCCCATGGGAAGAGGAGTCTAAAGGAGGAAGCGAAGTGGGTCAGCTGCTTGGCAGAGCAGGCTGTCTTGTAAGCGTTGAACACTAAATACTCTGAGACCTGGGCAGAGATGTCGCACTGCAGCCCAAGGTGGCATTTTATTTCAGAACTAAATTAAAGGTAGTTAGCTAGTACACCCATAAATGTAAATGCTGTTTTCATTTTCTCTCCCTCATGTCATTCCAAACATGACTTTCTTTTCTTCTGTGGAAGACGAAGATATTTTGAAGAATGTTGCTGGTTACCAATAGTTTTGGTTCCCATTGACTTCCACTGTATGGACAAAAATACAAGGAAGTCAATGGGAATGGAAGCTGTTTGGTTACCTACATTCTTCAAAATATAAGAAATGCACATAGGTTTGGAATGACATGAGGGTGAGTAAATGATGAGTCTTCCTTATCCCTTTAACCATTTCACAATAGTAGTTTGTGTCAGACTCTGTTCCGTGTTTTGTGTGTCCTGCTCCCCATGTGCCTTCCCATGCCCTTATTTGGTTAGTTTCCGGTTCCTCCCCGATTAGTTAAGTTCATTTGTCCCAGGTGTTTCCCTTGATGTTTCATTGCTCCCAGGTGTGTCTCGTCATCCCCTCCTCCTGTGTGTATAAAAAGTGTTCCCAGTCCCAAGTTCTCTGTCCGCTGTTAAACGTCTTCCTGAGTTCCTGAAAATAAAGTCTCGGTAAAAGTATTCTCCAGCGTCTCCTCGTTCCTCGTTCCTCGTGTATGTGCATCGTGACAGAACAGCGGACCTAAACTGAAAGTAAGCGGCATCCCTTCCCCGTGTTTAATTTCCGTGTTTCTGAAAGTGTTTTTGTTTCCTGGTCCCACCCCCGCGGCGATGGAAATTGCCGCTCGCGTCGCCGCCCTAGCTCGCCTCGATCTCCCCTTCTACGAGTACGCCCGGGAGTTCTGCAAGCTCGCTGAGGTGATGGCGTTAGGGGACCGCCCAGGGAGGGCTCCAGGCCCCGAATTAGGCCCCGTTAATTTCCCCAAGTATTTTTTTTGGGGGGGGGGTAGTATGGCCCCAGCCGTAGAGGCCGAGGTGGGGGCTGGGGCCGCAGCCTCGGAGGCTGCTCCGCCTTGGCCTCCCGAGTCCCCTGCTCCGCCATGGCACCCCAAACGGGTACCGCTCTGGAGGCCCACTGTCCCGTGTCTGTCCTGAGGGACCTCCAGAGTGCCCACCCATTCTCCAGCGTCTCCTCGTGTATGTGCATCGTGACAGTTTGATGACCACAAAGTGTCCAAATGCTTTTTGTCTTAATTTTACAGTATAAACATTATCTCCCGGTTTCACAGACAAGGTTTAAGCCTAATCCCAGACTAAAATCCCTCAAAATGCACACCAGTACAATTTATTTTTTTTCTAAGGCACGTTTATAAAAATTACTTAAATGTCTTTATTGAACTATGGCATAATCTTGGTTTAGTCTAAACCCTGTCTGTGAAACCAGGCCATTATCTATTATTTAATCAATTAAAATTGATAAAATTCTAAAATGTTAAATTATATTTTAATTAAATTCTTTGTCTAAAAATATTTTTGCATTAAAGGTATGCTGTTTTTCTCTAAAATAATTGCCCTTTGATTACATATTTTGTTATCCAACACAATGCCATTTATACATTATACTTTATATTTTTTATATTATTTTATATTATTATTTCACAAGTGTGACATTCAGATTTCAATGTTTTATCCAATAATTTCAGGAAATTGTCAAGAGAGAAGATTTCAGGTCAGGGTTGTCCTTTAATGGCTCTCTGGCTTTAGGTCAGGTTTTAATTAATCACATTATTAAAAAAGTACCACAAAACAAATATTAAACAATACACTGGGTACTTGATATCATAATTTTTAGCGCAAAACTATATAACCAAACTTTTTTTTTTTTCTAAAAAACAATTTGCAGAAAACTACAATAGTACAAGCAGTACTAATGCAAAGTCCTTAATTCAAGTATGAAATATTAGAATTAGCCAACAATACAACTGAAGAGAAGACACATGATGCTAACAAAACACACAGATGAGAAACAAAGTCAAACAAAACAAACAAAAAACACCCCACAAAATGTACTTGAGCAAAAAAGGAAAGGATTAAACATACAGTACTGGTAGACATAAGTAGACTCTTCTTTGGGAGATGTGCTCATGCCCTCTGCTGGCCAGAAGAGAAACTGTGGCTCTATTTGAATTTAGGCTCTGATGACCACAAACCGTGTCAACTGTTTTGTTAGTTTAAAAGAGTGTCCATTTTCACTTCTTTTTCTTTCTCTTTTTAGTCTTTCCCTTCTTTTCTTTCTTTTGTGATTTTCCTCCTTTAGTTTTCCCTTTCTTGTGATCCTCCTCCCCACTGGCCTTGGCCGCTCGTGTCCGTTTTTTGCCCAGAGGTGTTCGGCTGTACCATGCCTATCAATACAGAAAATACAAACATAATGTACACTCATTATATATATAGCTGGGTTCAACACATGCACCCGTCCAGAAAGCATCACAAAAAACTGACCTTAAAGGCTTCCTCCTCTTCTTTGTAGACAGGATCTTGTCTTGCAAGAGGGGGGATGAACTCCACCGCCGTGAGGGGTCTCTTGGTCTGCTGGTTGAGGCGGTGAGAGTTCAGGACAGTTTGGATCGCCTGAAGGATGTGACCCTGAGTGTAACCATCTGTTACTTTAGCTAGGGAGCTCAGATCCAGCTTAGGGCCCAGCTGAGCACCACCTGCTTGGAGCAGCTCCTTCCACAGAGCTAAACATTAAAGATACATATGTTTGTAAACATATGTAAGTAAACACAACATGCAGTTTTTAAATGAAGGATTTTATTATTAAGGATAACTTATGTGAAAGACACAGATGTTTACTTACTAAATCTTGAAGCATAATCTGGTCTAGGGATCAAAATGATCTTCTTGTAAACTTTACAGAAAGGTTTTATGTCTGCATCAAAAGGTCTATGAGTCGTCCCCACCACTAATACACGGTCCTCTGGTTTAATAGATTTCAGGACCTTCGGCAGGTTTTTCTTTAGTCTTTTGGGTTCCATCTAGAAATGAACAGAATGAAGAAAAAACTGAACTGAAGAAAACAATAGTTATGGAGGGATATTTTTTTAGGCCAAAACCTCGAAATGAGTTAGCATTATAGCCGCACTTCTGGTTTCATTGTCTTAAAGTCAAGAGTTTTTTTTGAATGGGTATTTGGTTAAATGCCTGAAAAAAGGTCTGTGGTTAACACAAACCTAATATGTTTTCATGTAGTGTTCCACAACATAAACATCAGTACACCTTTGTGATAACTGAAAAAGCGGCTACTAATAAGTGGCTAAATATGACTACAGAAGTTGTTGTAGACGTGTAGTTCATTAATTTAGCTTTTTACATATGGTGATTGTATTTAGGCTTCAAAATTCATTTTGTTGTGTTCATTTGTGATCATGAACAAAACATGTAAGAATCATAGAGTTTTGATGGTGACAGAGCTTATTTTCTTTAATAATCCAAAAGCCATTGGAAAAATCCTGTTGGTTTTTTGTTGATTGAATCAGGTTGATGCTAATTTCCAGGTTGGCCTACAAAAATATGTCATCACTGCAGCGCTCTATTAATATTACCACAGTGTATCTTCATCTTTAACCACAAGAGGTCAGCAGAGGCCACCTCCTCACACTGACAAAGAGGCCACCTCCTCACACTGACAACGTCTTTAAAAAATGAGTTTGCATACCTTGGATGACTGTGAATGAAAGACTAAACAAATGAAGAAGAATTTCACAGCTGATGGAATGGTATTGAAGTTGTATGCCGGGATGGATTGAAAGTTATGAGTTTATTTAGTAAGTGTTCTACTGACTGTGAATATAAGCTGACATGTTCTCTCCCTGCTGGTAGACAAACCTCTTTCTCCAGCTTTGGAACTTTCTTGTAGAATGTTTTCTCAGCGTCGCCAATCCAAATGACTGAGGGCTGCAGCTGCCGAGCCACCTGCCAAAACACGACAATGTTCCTCCAATGCAGGCCAAACGGTACAACAACACAAACAATCATCAGCTCTCTCACTCATAAACAATCACTTATCGGCCAGAGAAGAAACAACACTGACTGTAATCAACACTGCCCCCAAAACACATGATACCACATTAGTGAAGTGAGTGCATGCTTTAATATCGTTTGACTGAAAACAATGCGTCCTGTTCACTACTGATTAACAAAGTTTTCTGTAACCCCCACATACACCCATAAACTATGTTCCCTCTAATTTTCATTGTTTGTTGATCAAAACCTAGTTTCTGATGAGAAGACCATTTGGCCATCTAGAAACCCCCTTTTTTAAAGAATTCTATAAATAAACAAGAAAAAATGATCTGAGCTAAATAAGCTTTCTACTGATGTATGGTTTGTTAAGATAGGACAATATTTGGCCGAGATATAACTATGTGAATATCTGGAATCTGAGGGTGCAAAAAAATAAAAATACTGAGAAAATCGCCTTTAAAGTTGTCCAAATGATCATTGTTTTGAGTTGGATCTTTTTAATGAATAAGTAAATTCAGTTCACAAAACTGATCTGAAAGATTAGTTAACAAATTGGAATGATGAAAAATGTTAAATGCTCACTGAAAGCGAAATTAATAACAGCTTAAATTTCTGTTTGTTCATCACACAAAGTTTTAGCAAATATCTTAACATACTTTCATGGCGCCTAAGTATTCTTTTTGAAGCTTCAGTGTCTCAGTTCATATTCACTGTAAGTGAATAGACACAGCATTATCATTCTTCAAAATTATTATTTTGTGTTCCACGGAAGAATTCGAGTTTGGAGTGATATGAAGGTTAGAAAATTATGTCAAAATTCTCATATTTGGGTGGACTACTCCTTGAAGTGAAAAGAAGTATGTGTAACCCACCCTGAGATAAGAGGCCGGCATTGAGAGCATAGAAAGAACTGTAGTGATACATGCTCATATTTTGTATGTGAGGGTATTTTTCCTCACATTTCCAGCTCTCTTAGACATCTCAGTGATAACCAGAAATCATTGCCCTTTAAAGGAATAGTTCACCCAGAAAAAAATAAATTGCTGAAAATTTACTCATCCTCAGGCAATCCACGATATTGTAGATGATCGTAGATGATTGTTTCTTCATTAGAATGGATTTGGAGAATTTTAGCATTACATCACTTGCTCACCAATGGATTCTATGTAGTAAATGGGTGCCGTCAGAATGACAGCTGATAAAAACATCACAATGATCCACAAGTAATCAACATGGCTCCAGTCCATCAATTAATGTCTTGTGATTTGAAAAGCTGTGTGTTTGTAAGAAACAAATCTATTATTAAAACATTTTTAATTTCAAACCATTTATGCTTTTTGCATTCTCCAGTAAAAAAAAAAGAGTCGTCTCATTTGAATCAGGAGAGAAATATGCACAGATCAAGCACTCATGTACTCAAGTACTCATATTTTGTCCAGAAAGGATGGTTTAAAATGAAAATGCCTTGATGGATTTGTCATTCAAAAACAGATTTTCACTCCATAAGAGGTTCATTGAGTTGTTCATTACTCATGGATTAATATTTTGTGAGCAGGTGATGTACTGCTACATTTCACAAAATCTGTTCTGATAAAGAAACAAACTCATCTACATTTTGGATGGCCTAAGGGTAAGTACATTTTCAGCTAATTTTCATTTTAATTTCTTTAAAATCTGTAAGCAGCAGGGGGCGATACAAACAGAAAAATCACCACAGTGTGCCAGCTGTGTGTTGCACGAGTAAGATATACTCCTTGTGCTACGTGTAATTACCCTGTCTGGATTACCTGTTGTGAATTTATTAAATATTATTGTATTCGTCATCTTCGTTGTCCTGCCTGATCCCTAGCACACCCGTCCCCATGACAGAATAACCGACCGAAAAAACAGTTTAAATTGCGTGTTTCCCCTCCGTTTTGTTTCTCTTTTTTTACTCAGTTTTTTGTTTCCGTTGTGTGTTCCCCATGGATCCCTTCACTCGCCCCGAATTCCTCCTTCTCCTGCTGGAGCAGGAAGGCAAAACTCTCGAGGACCATACCAAACTGTTCCTGTTGGTCGCTAACATCACCAGCTATCCGGACGATAGGTCGCCACTCACCATCTGCCCCATGGATGATCTCGCCAGATCCACTCTGGTCCCAGAGCCCAGCCCACCATCTCCCCGCAGTACGGAGCATCAGCCTGAGCCCACCGATGATGGAGAGCCATTTCCCGCCGCGATCCGC
>NW_015540892.1:1246160-1258858 GCF_001515605.1 Sinocyclocheilus anshuiensis
GCTGCGCCTTGTTGCTCCATCGGGCTCCTTCCTCCCGCCAGCTCCACCTTGGTCCTCAGTCGCTTCGGCTTCGCCGCGGATCTCCGCCTCGGTCACCAGAGCCCTCGGCTCCACCCTGGATCCTCGGCATCCCCCTGGCTCGTTGGCTCTCCGTCTCCGCCCCTGGAGTTGGCGGTCATCCCTCATCCCACCGTCGGCTCCACCGTGGGCCGCTTTTATGGCTGTGGTCTGGGTCCTGCTGAGCTCCTCCTGCTCCGGGTCCCTTCTGTCTCCTCCCTCCTTCGTCGCCCCCCCTGGTCTCTGTCTGCCGGCCTCCTCCCAGATATCCATCCTCCGCTGGAACCTCCACCTGTCATGTCTGCCTGCCAGCCCTTTGCTTCCCCTGTCACCATCCCACATCCACTCCTTTGTCCTCCTCCTAAATCCCCCTCCATCCCTCCCTCTGTCTCCACGGCGCAAGGACGCGCCTTCCGGGAGGGGGGGAGGCGATCTGTCACACCTCTGTGGACTGTTGATTGTGGTTTCTCCCTCTGTGTCCTTATTCGGTTGTTCCTGTTCTCATTATTAGTTAATCACCTCATTGTGCTCACCTGTCTGCCCCTCGTTATCTGCCCGGTCGGTTATTGTTGATGTCTACTCTACTCCTTGTGCTACGTGTAATTACCCTGTCTGGATTACCTGTTGTGAGTTTATTAAATATTATTGTATTCGTCATCTTCGTCGTCCTGCCTGATCTCTAGCACACCCGTCTCCGTGACATGGGCATAGATTACATCCTAATTCAAATACTATCCTAAATAATATTAGAATTAAATTTAAAATTAGACTTAACATATCTAAAATCATAATCAAGTGATATAATACTTTGTGTGCGTATGTGCATGCTTTTTGGGCTATTGTCCACATGAAGAAAGGATGAGTTTGTAATGCTTTACTTTTGACATTTTTTGTAGTTTTTTGCAAGGAATGCAAAGCCAAAGTTGCTGCTGCGTTTTTTTTTCATTATATAAAGGTAAACGCTAAGAAATACTATTACTTATAAGGTAATGAATTTAGCTTCGATATCAAGATACAGTACCTGAATAATGTTTCACCAGACAAGGCTCAATTGTCTCAACTGGATAGTTAGGTTGGATCACAGTTGTTTTTGTAAGCTGAATAAGAATTTAAGACAATATTTATAAAGACTGTAGGAGTTCCAGCTATGTCTCAGGTATGACTGCTTAATTAATGATTTGAACAAAATAACTTTCTAGTGTACAAATGGTTCCAGTAAAATAAACATCCTGAGTTTTGCATGTGGTTCAATGGAGAGTTCAATTTTCCAGGCAGGTAAGCGCCCCCTTGAGGAAGCTCATTTGTCTCTCATAGGAAATTTTCATAGGATATTAGCCACCCATTGCTGCACATTCAAAAGTATGGACTTCACCATCATCAGCGAAGTGCGTACTTTTACTACACATTGTGTGCAGAATGGAGCATAGCCTATGTGTATGTGTATGCATGAATGAATGTGTATCTGCGTGTACAGTTCCCATGCACCACGTTTTAAACATGATTATTCAAAACTGAGTTACACTTCCTAATCTCCCCCGACAGCTCTGTTAAAAGGGCCATTGTGTTATGGAGGAAGTCCATTTGACCTCAGAATATCTGCAAAGTTTATCAAGTATAAAACAGTTTACAGACAAGCACAATGAGGGACACTGTGAGAAACCTGTGCTTTTCTACAATCACCTACAAAACGGTTGTTCTAAACAACAAAGTTCATGTGTTTCACACACTGTCCCAATTAACAACCGCCAGCTTTGATATGCTCAAATCAGATTTACTCGAGTCCGCCCAATAAAATGGTTTGAGTGATTATATTTCTCACTTCTCATTATATAAAGAAAAGAAAAGAAAATAATGGAATTAAATTAAATCTAGTGGGTAGATCTCAAGACTTGATCTCTTTAGAGAGACACATACCTCAGGCCAAGGCAGGACAATTATCAAAAATACATAAATCTAGGATTTATGTCTTATTAGAAAGCACACACTGAGTAGGAATTGAGAAAGTGGATAATGAATCTAATGATTAATCTTTGCTCTCTTTCTCTTTGTTCCTCTTTTTAGCAAGCTTAGACCAGAATGATTTTCTCTATTGGCTAATGTTGGTTTATATTTATTTGGTGCTGCACTACATCAGTTTTGCTTCTAGGATAATTAAATGTCTGTAGAATCAAACAAAAATATCCATAAAATAAACATTGAAAATTTACCATTAAAATGGTTTCAAACTATTAACTCCAAATGCCAATTTTATAAATGCATAAACAACATTTAACAGTCTAACATGTAAAAAACACTTGGCCAGTATTAGCATTAGTTAAATTACAAAGTAACTTGAAGGATTATCAGGAAAGAAAAAAATGTGGGAACTTGGTTCTATGCATCTATTGATGATTAGATTTTGAGATTTTGGCCATTGCTCTCAAAAGCAGATGCAGATGAAAGTGAGCTTGTAGAGGTGAGGTAAAAAAACATTTGAATTATCAGTTATAAAAAATGAATTATTCACAATAAGATGATAATGCACTTAGAAAATAGACAGGGTGAATTTTTGCTGTATTGGGAGCAATCCAGGTTTGTACTTGCAGTGTAGATGATCTGTTACTCTCCTCTGGGAATGCTGCAATGAGGGACCTCTGGAGAGACATCGCACTCTCTTATACCACAGAGATCTTTAGGGATATAGACGTCCCGACTCCTGTGTGTGATTGTTTTGCCGCTGCTGACTGAGGCATCTTTGTTTTAGCACTGAACTCTGTTTATGTGGTAACCCTTTTCTGCCTAGGGCCACGAATCACTGAGGGAGAGTCTAACTCTCCCTGCAAAGTGTTGTTAAGGTTACAGCCCACCAGGACAGCGTGTGTATGATCTGCCTGATCCCTGTGCTGATCCCATTGAGCCCATGCTGGGTTATTAAATGAGAAGTGAGTGGTATAGCATGAATGTTGATGTTGATACTGTGATACGGGACACCAGGCATTGCTATGGCAATGAAGCATTCGCTCCAGAGAAAGTTACAAAAGACCGTGAGCTGCTTATTAAGGTCAAGTACAGTTCAGAAGGGCAGACAGAGTGCGTTCTGTTACCTACTCTAACACACACACACACACACCCAAACGTGTGCATGGATCTGATAGTACTGCTCCTGAAAAATTTATGTTGATTGTTATACATTATGCAGACATCAATTAATTAGAATAGAACATACAAATACAGTAAAAATAAAATATTTTATATATTGTAAAATATATTTAGCCTATTTATATCTACAACACACCATCATGGACTGAATTTTGTTGATAAACATGAATATACATGCCGATTGATGAACCACTGCAGCATGAAAAATTCATTGCCTTTTTCATCTGAAAGTGAAAGTTTATGTGAATGTTTTAAAACATTAATAAGTAATATTAATGGTTTTGTTAATACTGGTAATTCTCAGACTGTATGTTCCTTAAAATTTTCATATGAAGATATATTCAAATAAAATATCTCATGATTATTAATATTTTAGTAGTACCAGACTCCAGGTGTTTTTGCGCATTTTTTTAATGACTAAAATGGGAAGCAGTGTTGACTAGGCCTGACTAGTCAGAGCTGGTTACACTCACCCAGAGGCAGGATGCCATACAGTGCGATGAGCTGTCTGACATCAGAGAGAGATGGCATGGGCTCAATATCTGCTTGCCGCAATGTTGTGCCCAGGTAACTGTATTCGCCTAGAGAGACAAGGAAAAACATATGCCAGACTGCTTTACATATGTTATCAAACATTAGACATCAATGGCTTCTTGCCAGCATTGCATCACATCACCGTTACAACCCTAGTTTCCATGGAATGTAAAAAAAACACTTTCAGAGTAACAAAGTTGTTCCATCACATAGCAGTCGATGTGGTTTCTATACTTGAAACGCCACACCCTGTTCCTGTAAGAAGACACTAAACAGAAACAAAATATCAAGGCTTCATATTTTGTGCCATTTTAGAGCAACATTAGGTTGCTACGCTGTGCAGTTGAACCGTTGATGAGTCATAAAATCCATTGTGATACACACTCGTTCACAGGGATGTGATTCAGCACTGCGCACGTGTCTGTGATCAAGTCGCTTTAGCAGTAAAACCCAGATTGAACCCCTGGCCAATGCATTGCATCATAAAACATCATTTACGCTGCTATATGACTGAGTTAACTCTGACTTCAATGTGCTTGTGAGATGTAAGAAATAGCAAAACATGAAAACCACTGAAAGCAGTGTTTTTAAGTTGTTCTAGGAAAGACACCTCAATGTACAATAAATGTTCACTTCAAAGCTACAGCTCTGAGATTGGACTTTATGTACTTTATGTTATTTAGCTATACTAATTATTTCCAAGAATTATCAGCAGGAATACTGAAATGTTTAGTAAACAAATGACTTCAGAGGCAGTTTGGAGTCCATAAGTGTGACCACAGCCATTGAACTGGGACAAGAGTCTCTCTTTTCATGTGGCATTACACTGCCAGGAAACAGAGGGGATGGAATGATTCTTAAAGGGCCTTCAACTTCTTGTGCCAAATGAAGATCTAGTCTTTTCTGGTACCATTGACAGAGTGGACTATAAGATCTGATTGTCCAATAATAATAATAATAATAAAAATAACAACAACAAATGAATGAATGAATGTTACAAAAAAATGAAGTGAGTTAAAAAAAAGTTTTTTTTTTTTTACAATAAATTTTCCAAGAAAAAACAATTAAATAAATGATCCATTTATTTAAATATGCTTAACTTTGCTAAGTATAATTATAGTTCGTCATAGTTTCATAGCTTTAAAATTTGTTGGTTATAGTTGATATGCTGCTCTACTTTTAATTAACTGTAGTAAAATTCTTAACATTTATTCAGAAATATGTACACCATTTATAGACTATTCAATTAGAAAAAAAAGTGTCATACAACTGAAATGTTTACATCTTCAAAACAGAATGAAATATTTTTTGATTGTAATGTTTAGTTTAAGCAGGGATAGATCATCCATAAATAAACATTCAGTCATCATTCACTCACCCTTATGTCTTTCCAAACCTGTATGACTTTCTTTCGTCTGTGGAACATAAAAGAAGACATTTTGGCCACATTTACACTGCAGATGTCACGATAGTGGATTTCGTCTTTGTTTTCTCAGGACTCCATTTCCCATAACCCCTGCATAGGAACTCATTATCACACCACACCTGTTTCCCATCAGTGACACGATAAAGGTTGCACTCATCCACACATTGCTGATTATTGTTAGCCTGTTATGTTGTCTAGTTTCTGCCTTGTCTTGCCTTGCCTTCATGCTTTGTTCTTGGACTGTTTACCTGGTTTGTGATAGTTTACTACCTGCTCTGTAGATTACTCTTTTGGAATACCTTGGATGTACTGTTTTGCTGGTGTTTTGACTAGTGATGGGAAACCGAGGCTTTCTGAACTGTTTGAGGCTTTCATCAAATTGTGCCGAAAAACGGTTCATTACTGAAGCCTACAATAATGCTTTGAAAACTGCGTCGGAGCATCGGAGCCTCAGTATCAATCATCCCATCACTAGTTTTGACCCTGCCTGTCTGACTATGCTCTAAATAAAGTTTCAGATGGATCCTCAACTCTGTTGTCATGCGTCCGACGTTACAGCAGGTCTTGATGCACAATTCCAATTTGTTGATTATATCAGATTCTTTTGATGACCAGTTTACATGACTTACATGACAGATGCAAATGCATGTGTCTGATTCATAACAGAGTTCACATTTCCACATTTGAATGAGGCCTGAAACTGATCTGAGAATGTTGGGATCCATTTGTTTTTTCCTGCTTACATGTTCGTGGGTCATATCCGATCTGTGCCACATGGGCACAAAAAAAAGTCAGAATTGGGATACTTGAACCATGTAATGTAAATGCAAAATAAAGAAAGTCATATGGGTTTGGAACGACAGGATAAGGGTAATGACAGAATTTTCATTCAATTCAACGCAGAATTGATCAAATGAAACCAGTTTTGGGTCAGGTAATTACAGAATGTCCGAGACTAAAAAGAAGTGACTGTTATCTCGGTGGTGATTGTGTTTGGTTTTTACCAATGTAATCTGTCAACTTGATGTTCTTTGGCCTGATTATGAAGCCTTCCATTACAAGCTCCTCATACAGTGATTCTATGGTCCTAGAGGGAAAACAAGAAGAGAGGTAGACAGAAAGTTTAGGAGAAAGAACAAGAGAAAGAGCATTGCAAACTGATCAGTCATGCTGTGTATCTGACGCAACCTTCTATTACATCACAGCGTTCAAAGCCAGCAATGAATTCTTCTGCTCCACATGGACGTCTGCCAGTCACCCCCTGAGCTCCAAACCCCTGACACTCACAACGCCTGAGCACTTTCCAAAGACACAATCCCTCTATTGCAGAACTCTCTCAGTGCACTGGTGTCTAACATATGAGCTACATCTCCCAGTGCAAACAGTGGCAGGGGTCAGATGTGCTCTATTAGCAATGATTAAACTACATAAGATTCTTGTGAAACAGACTTTGCATTTTAAACCAGTTTGGTTATTCAAACCTGTCAGCTGTGAGATCCTTCTCTTTCTTCTTCTTCTTCTTTCCAGTCTTCCGCCCCTTCTTTTTTTTCTGAAAGCAAAGAAAATGTGTTTTTAGTTATGGACAACAAGATCTGAAAATAATTAAGAATCAAGAAGGGTAGTAAAATATTTTGTCATATGACAGTACCAGTATTAATTTTTCTGGTTTGTATTAAAATAGATTGAAATAAGCCATAATGTGAATCAAAGTGCTCCTAGATTAGTGTCAGACTGTAAAGGAAGTGTATTTTTCTTTTAACAGCAAGGAACATGTACATGTCTGTTTCAGTATATTAAATCTTCTGACTCAACAATGAAAAATCTTAATAACAGATTTGTGGCATATGTGCTTGCACCCAAAATGAAAAAATCCTGAAAAACATCTGGTGACTTGACTTAACAAACAAATCGATTACACTGTGTGTCACTACACGTGTGTATTTTCTTGATTATCCATAAAGAACTCTTAATACAACCGTTTTTATTCAGCTTGCCGGAGACACCCTGGAACCTTGCTTGGCTTTTCCAAACCACAAATGAACCAGACTAGCAGGACTAGCAGCCAGGTATTTTCTCAGATAATACATTACCAAATGTTCTAAATATTTATTGGGTGAGGAATAGAACATATCCACTGCTTTTTCTCAGAAACCACTGGACTGAGTGTACTGTGATTCCCCAAAATATTTTTATGGAGAATTTTAGATCATTTCCTGGCAGGTCTGAGTTTGTGAGTCAATGATATTAAGATCGAAAACACCCTGCGAATGGAGAAGTCAGTAGCTTTCTCCTAAAAACACTGATGTCTGCAACTATATAACAGACAGAGTGAACTCCTTCTAGCATTAGCTCAAGTTGGGCATCGCATGTTCACTTAACAAACAAACCCTCCCTGTTGCATAATGTTTCATTTGCTGTACCCAAATTGCATAGCTTCCAAAATTCACTGAATGTTTTCCAAAATTTGAATTTCAATGTTTTACAAAGTTCAATATACCAACCTTGTGAGAAAATAGAATTTAGTCTTATGCCAGCATAGCTGAATGCGATTTGCGTGTGCCTGCATTTGCAGGATGATTAATGATAAAACATCTTTGTGTATAAATTACACGCGTCAGAAAGACAGCGTCTGTGACCGATTTAGCTGTCAAAACCTCTCAGCGTAAAACAACTCAAGCAGAGTGCCAAATATGTTGTTGAGGAATTCTAGCTCTTGTGCAGGCATGCGATGAGGCCTTTTTCTCTGCGTCTTGTTTTGGAAAAGACACAATACTGACTGATTGCAGGAAATACAGAGATGGATTGATCACCTATATATTCACATATATTTACAGGTCACAGTTAAACAGCCACACACATATTCACATTTATCTCGGTCTATGTTTATTATTCTGTCTAGATATTGCTAGCATGATAATTTGTGTTTATTGTGTGCACTTTGCACATATGAATGTCTAGTATTGACCGTTGTGATGTAGTAAGTCGTAAAGCATCAACATTCTGATAACACTGGGTTTCTGGGTTTAGGATTTTATGGAAGCATATTCAAATGCCAGTGTCAATAAGCCACATTTAACCTTCTTGTGTGTGTAAATGTACTTTACCCAGGCATATATGTCTTTGTTCCACTAGACATATATTGCTTATGTGTGTGTGTGTGTGTGTGGTAGAGAAGGTGGGAAAAAGGGGCCCTATCAAAACTCAAGCTGACGAGGGCAAGACACCTTTACTAATTCTCTGTCCAGCCCACATTCCTGGTCATAAGGGCAGATCACTGTATGACGCCAGGGCCCCTCACACAAGGTGCATAAACAGAAGGCTGAGAGTACATCTCAAGTTCTGGTTCTATCCAGACTAAACGACACGTTACAGGCGTTTACAGACCAGTCACCATCTAGAATCTGAGCAGGGAGCACTGAGCATCTGTACACTGTCACTCATGCAGGGCATTTAGAATGTGCTTAAGGTCTTATCTACAAGGAAGTATGCATGCCATTCACCTTTTTACTACTTTTCTTGACTTTTTTCTTTTTCTTTCCCTTGTCTCGGTCCACCACCAGCTTAAGGTTTTTCAGTTCCTGCCTCATCAGTTCATCCACCTGAAACAAAGAGATAGAGAAAGATAAAAACAAAGTGGGAGAAAGACTAAAAAAAATGTAAAGGAATGAATTAGGCCACAAGGGAAGTGAAGGAGCTGAGGTGTTTTGTTTTCATAGAGTGTTATGACTTTTATAAAAATGTAGTGCAGAGAGAGTGTTGATTTCTTTACTCCCAACCAGGGCTTGAATTCACAAGGGTACAAGACAAAATTATGAAACTGAGGGCCCCACTCCTCATACTTTTGGAAGGTTTAATATGTGTTTACTGAGCCTCCTTCATCACAGGCCCCTGTTTCCACCCTGATGACAGCTCTGCTCCCACCTGAACTCTGAGCTCCTCTTCAACTTCCAATCTCTTCTCCTCACACACCAATTGAGCATCAAAACATTGAAGGAAGTTCTGTTTTTCATCTCGGTTATGCCAAACCTCTGCAACGCACAACAAATCCACAGGGTAAGTATAGATTTAAATAAAACACATGGCAACAGCAGTGACAATATGATCATACCATTGGGAAACTGCAATGGTGCTTCACGTTACATTCATCTAAAGAGCAGAACATATAGACATTTTCTGACATGTGAAAACAAATTCAAGTTGGACACAAAGCATCAAAGTAAAGCCAGGAGAACATCAGTCAGCACTGTGTGTAAAGGAGGAAACAATTCTGAGCGAGGTCTGTTGGGCCTCAGTCGGAGCTCCTGCGTGTGTCCTGCGTAGAGGAAGCACAGGTGCTGTAGTCTGGGTGAGAACGTAGCATACGATTGTACTCTGTGCTGCGCTCTCACGAGCCACATCCTGACAGGAAGTCCATTTCCACCCACTTCCTGTCCCGGCTAAAGGCAGTATGCCAGGTTGATTTGGAAACTGGAACTGGACTGAATGGCAGGTTCTGACCTCACAATGAGTCTGAAGTTGTTTTTCCCTGTTTTGTCCATTTGCATATCATACAGACGCACAGAAATAAACAGCAAAAAATGTATCTAAACTTGCCAGGACAAACATTTGTGAAAGTGCTAAAAAATATTTTTACTTTTGGCAGATGCTTGTAATCAAAGCAACTTACAGTGCATTCAACAAAAACATTGTTATCAGTTAATAAAATAATGATAAAAATGCCCTACTGTTTGAGCTACACGGACACTTATGTAACTACATAAGTCTCATAGACAGTAAGGTTGTGTGCCTTTACAAATTGAAACAGAACTAATACTGGAATTCACATTTGAATTTAAAGCTACAATACAGCTTTGTATTGTAGCTTTAAATACAAGCTTTAAATACAAGCCCCCGCCCCCCCAGTTTTTGGTTAAAAATGAACAAAATGTCATTACAAGTACATAAAACAATCTATTCATATCTGTATAGACAGACTTTGAGCTATCAGGTCAGATTGGGAGGGAAATTACAATTCACAAAATCCATGAACACAGACAAGAAGGTTTGACTACTATATTGCATAACAGGGTGATGAGGAGTGGTTGTAGTTTGTTGTGAAAATAAATAGTGTTACATAGAATTTGAAGTAGTCAGCTAGCAGACGTTTAATATGGACAGTTCTAAACGCCAACATTCACTGACCTCTGGGGAGCACCCATTGTCAAAACAAAGAAAGTCTGATAGAGCCCATGCCAAAACAAGATTCAAACTACAGCAACAAGTTTGATACTTGCTCATATGACTTTTTTTTCTCTTATATACACTGTTCTTAGAACGTTTTAAGGTTTTATAGGCCTCAACAAAGTTGACACACCAAGCTGGCGGCCAAAGTCGGAACATTGAGCATCTGTCGGCTCAGTTTTCTAGGCTTGTTATTCTGCAGCATCGACACTAGTTGGACCATGTTGGTGGATTTTTGGCCACTGGTGGACTGATAAAAATTATTCATATTCAGAATGGTAAGCGCTGCTTTGTTTATGGTTTGTATATCTGGAGTCCTAGATTTGGTTTCCTTTTTTGAATAACGAATGTTGACTACTGCCTCCAACTGAGTTGGCTGCTGGCTGTAGTCTTTGCTGTGTGTTCAAGTGCAACTTTTTGGCTTACACGCAGGTGACACGAGGCAACAACACAGTCAGCTTTCATCGCTGCTCATTCTTTGATGTTGGTTTGGTGTGTCACGAGCTTTGCAGACAGATTTACAAACCAGGGTGGAAGAACAATTGTTAAAATATCTTTGAATTGCAGTTCAGGAAATTCCAATTGTCTGTAATTTCAATTATAGTTCAACATCTCGCTGCCAGTTCAATTCAAATACTGACTCATAAAATGAAAGACAGCCAAATTTTTAATTCTGAATTCCACACAACTCTAATAATCAGTGCTGTCAAGTTCACACGGGGGTCAAAGGCCACTGATGTTAAAGTTCACGCTGGTGGAACCTAAAAATAAGCATCGAACTTTGAAATGAGATCTGTTGCTGAGGTCAGAGGTCAAACTGTTGTCCACAAATCCTCCTTTTCAAAGTCACATTTTCAAAACATCCCAGGGCAATACGATCCACATAATTGCCTCACTCCTTCAGAGGGATGCATTCACACAGCCTGGCCTGTTTGTTTAAAGACAACATCCACCTAACTCCCCTGAAAACACACGACTGTTAGGGGTCAGCTTTTTAAACCTTCTTTATTGGCACTGAAGCCCTCTGAGAATGCTTCAACTCCACATGGTGCAAGAAGAACAGACACTACTGTGGATGAACAGAAAAGCTTGTGCCATGGCGGCCAGTTTTGTGGGAGGGGGTGGCCACACACATCTGCTCTGACTGAACATGGTGTATATACAACACATTTGCCACCCCACCATATGGAGACTGAGTGTAAAAACACTTCAGGGCTGGAGGGCGGTCAGCTGTATCTACTCCACTAGGCTCCATAGCGGCCACTTACCTTCAAGGTATGGTCTTTTGTACCTTTTGTGAAGATTTGTATGCCGGTCAGTCTGCGGAGACAGAGTTGCTTTCCTTCTGCCAGCCTGTTTTGCTTGTTTGTCTCGATCATTCAGCTAACAGCAAGAAACAGACACTTCCTTAACACGGCTCTCTCTGCCAAGAGACTAAAATGCAATGCATCGGTCACATCCAGCAAGTGCACCGTGACAGTGGGATGCAGGAAGGGAAAGGGGGAAAAAGTGAGCGAGAGGGAAGCAAGCGCCAGACAAGCCCAAACAGGCAATTTCAATCTTACCCTGAGTACTACAATGACTTCCTTGGCCTCTCTATAAGCCATTCTCAAGTGCAGTGCGGGTGACTTTCCCAACAGAGCTTGTCCCTCTAGAGATCATGCTGGTTATTGTCTGATTCTGGGTAAATATGGTGTTCAGCTTTCCGCCTCATTACAACTAAATAAACCCACCACATGATCATATCCCAATTACAGACAGCTGATAAAACAGTGTGCTGCAGATTAACTCGCACAACAAAGACCCTTAGCTCTAATTAGCTGTCTGGCAGGCAGGATGTAGGAGATGGACTTAACTATGTTTGTCTGCTGAACATATCATACAAATCTTTTAGGAGTTCAGATTAGCTGAATGCATTGTTTACCGTCACGGTAAATCTGGGTAAATATGGTGTTCACCTTTCCGCCTCATTACAACTAAATAAACCCACCACATCAAGTCAAGTCAAGTCTGCTTTATGATCATAAATCACATGATCATATCCCAATTACAGACAGCTGATAAAACAGTGTGCTGCCGATTAACTCGCACAGCAAAGACCCTCGGCTCTAATTAGCTGTCTGACAGGCAGGATGTAGGACATGGACTTAAACATGTTTGTCTGCTGAACATATACAAATCTTTTAGGAGTTCAGAATGGCTGCTCACATTGTTTACTGTACAAGCTGTGCGTGTACTTATTATACAGAAATAATTGTAGGGTATCAGACCGAATCAGACAATCTAAGATTTGGTCAAAACATGGTTGAAACATGAGGAGCCA
>NW_015540892.1:1259431-1269578 GCF_001515605.1 Sinocyclocheilus anshuiensis
TAAATAAATCAATAAATCCACTGCTCTCTCGTCTCCTCTGAGGCTGGGACTGTAAACAGTGTTCTGTGCTTGTCTGTGCAGCCGAGCAGTTAGCGTGTTTTGCTCAAATGTTCACCATGGCATTAGAACTGGTACACCACGCTTGATTGTCGCTTGCGAAATCAAATGATGGCGTCGTGGGTGGAAACTTAGAGATTAAGGGGCGTAATATTATAATGAGATCCCTTTGCAACGTCACTAGGGGAGCAAAATCAGACGCGCTCGTTTTTTTCAGACACTTGTAGAAAAACGCTTACCAAAACAAAGTTACTGGGTTAATCTTTTTCACCTTTCCTTGGTTGGTAGATGCACCGGGGACCTGATTATCGCACTTAAAAGCTGGAAAAGTCAGATTTTCATGATATGTCACCTTTAAGTGCAAACGGAATGTAATGTTTTCAGACACTTAATTGCATGTTAATTGCAATTAAATGTATCATAATTAAAATTTATAGTAAATGCAATTAGCTGAACTTTAGAGTGTTTTTGACAAACTTAGGTAGGACTTACACATCTTTGTTTCATTATTACTTATTCTTTTGTCTTTTAAATATGCTTAAAGTGCATGACAAGCATTTAGGGTAAACCAAAATATACTTTATTATCATTTCTATTGAAACTTGTTTAAAATATATTAACTTTACATGCAATATTGAATAATACACTACAGTTAAAATTATAATCAATTACTTTACGTTAGTCAACACAGAACAAAAAGAACAAAAGATTATTAAAACAATGATTTAAAATGTTCTTTAAAGTAAACTTTAAAAGCAATATTATTACAAAGTGCACTGTTTTTTTGAAGTACACTCTCTTGAACACTTAAGTGGCCTTTTATGTCATTAACACTATCTGCATACAGTTTTTTTTGTACTTTTAAATACTTTTAAGATTTAAAGTACACAACAAGTGCACATTTACGCGCACTTATTTTTACAATAATAAAAACCAGCAATGTTTAACTTACATTTGACAATTTCATCATCTAAAGTAATAGTATTCTATGGACAATGCTGATGACAGCAGTTTAGTTGATGATTATTGCAGATATAAGCAACACGCTGTGAGATGGACATCGCTATCCACTCAACCATGTCAAATATTTGGGAGGTAATCTCTGCTTTTCATTACACCTTTAAGCTTCATTCCTCAGGAATGTAACCCTTTGCTCCGCAGACTGAGCAAGGTGATGTTTAGAGGAAAATCCTAATGAAAAGAATTAAGCAGCTTTGACTGGGCATATAATTGCTTCCTGCAAGGTTACAGCTGCTCGCTGGCTGAAAATTTTTCCAGTCAAAAAGGCATCTATACATGCACACATTCGTGTACACACATACGTGTACACACACACACACACACACACACACACACACACAGACCGAGTAAGATAAAGATGCATGTACATGAATATCACACTTTAAACATGCCATGCTGTCACCTGCAACAGTAAAGTATTTAAATAGCCAATAAACACATTCAAAAAATTAATTGTAATATTTGTAACTTTAGTAAAACATGCTAAATCGAGCACAGTACAACAGCAGTACTGAAAAATTAACTTCTACTGCATCCAAATCACCACACTTGTGCTGCAAAACTGCAGCTTAGTTCACGTTGCAGTGCAGCTGTCCGTCAGACCTGTTGTTGTGCTGATCTGAAGTACTATTGAGCTATACTTGTATTGCACTACATTGACTACAAGTATGCTTAATGTAAATGTAGTTGTACTTGAGAGTTCTTCATCACACAATACGGTGTAATTTTATGCTACAAAATTGCATTTCTCAATGCATAGATTGTAGTAATATTACAATCACACTGCAGTTTGATGGTTTGAAGGGAAAGATTAAGAATCAAAGACCTGTAGGCGATAGAAGCAACTGAAGTGACTTGACGTCAACGCATGTCTTGTGATTAATACATGTGAAGGGGCTTAGAACACAGAGAACTTCAGCAGATGTGAAGTGGATGATCCGCTTCAGTGAACCTCTATGTTCTTTGAAGAATGATACTCATTCAGAGTTACAAGGCAAATGCACAGCTGTGAGATAAATGTAAGATTCAGTGATTTTAAAAAGACAGACGTTTTCCTTATCAGATGTTGACTTTAAAAAATACCTCACACCTCTCTCAGGTAACAGAAAGTAAATGAGTCAGTTGTAATAGGTGTAGAAGAGAAATCTGTAGCTGACCCTAGAGATGGTTGGTAATGGACCGGACCACAGCTAAAATGGAACTGGTGTGAATGCAGTTTGTTGATAGAAGTTCTCTAATCACTGAACCCAGGCAACAGAACAGGATGTTGTCATAGCAATCCATCCTGGAAATACTAGAATGACATGTTTAGAATGTGTTTTTGCAGACCTCTGGTTCACCTGCTCCCTACTGACACAAACATTCACAGACATGCACAGAAACGTTCAATGGTTTCGGAAGATCTGAGATTTAGCTCTCTACCCTGTCTTCATGGATCATTTAAACACAGAAGTGCAGTCCAGTCTTCTCATTTCCTGTTGAGAGACCTTAAACCTCTAGACTAACAGGAAGTAGTGTCTCAGTCATTAACATGCTTGTCTTGTCACAAGGTTTCAGGGGTGAATTGATTGATTTGCTGTTCTGCAGGCAATGCTGAGGTTGAATTATGGCTCCTAAACACACATTCTCTTCACACAATGCAGAATAAGACCCAAGTGAAGCATCAGGTCAGATAGGACATAGAATGTGGCAAAGCCATTTGTGTGGATGGGAAGAATTACATTTCTTTTACTGTTGAAATAAATGGCAATATTTTACATTACTAAGTCTGAACAAGCTGAACAAATGATTTACAACCATAATAATTTAGGACATCCATGAAAAACATTATACAGTAAAAACGGTTCACAATTTTATAAAAAAAAAAAAAAAAAAAGTAAAAATGATACTTATTACTTAGTACGATATTTACACACACACACACACACACACACACACACACACACACATATCAGTATAGTGTAGGTTAGTGAAAAACAATAAAAAGGATAGAAATCCACAATTTTAAACACATGAAATCTTTAACTATTTTTTTCTAGATGTCAAGAACATCCTTATATTGTTATTCACAATAACTTATAATTTGATTTGCTATAAATTGATTTGATATTATTTGCTTACAAAACTTTTGTATTATTTAAAATCAAAACATAAAGCCTAACCCCTTACTCAAACCCTAAACCTAACAATGATTGTGACAGGAAAAAATCTAGAAAAGTTATATGTTTCCATATAATCCAAGATCCAAGACGTACTATATCATATGATTTTGCCATTTAATATAATTGTTGTCATCAGAGTGTGTTGGCTACATTTTTTTTATTTTAGTCAATGTTTATAGCAGTGTTTATATAGTGTATTACCCTGATGGTACAGTATTTTGTCTTTGGGTGTGTGACATACAGTTTGAGTGCTTTGAGTGTTAAGTTTATGAAAAGGTATGTTTTATTTGATTCATCATGTGCTGTTTTTTAACATCTGTGTTATAATGCAGCAGATTTTAGAACTTCAAGTATGTTAGTTTACTCCTTGTCAGGGCTAGTTAACACTATGTCAATTGATGATCTAAATAGTCATGAATTGTAAAATATGCATGCATCTAAATGCCTCCTGTAAACACCATATTTTTAAAGTGAATGTCTGGCAACTACAACTGCCAGTTCTTTACTGTAAATTTATCAGTACTGTTTTACAGTGTCAATCCTTTGGAGAGAACTGGATGAATCGTCCAAAGTGTCCAAAGTATTAAAAATGGTTTTGTTTGCTGATGATACAAATTTATATTGTTCGGGGCAAAATTTGGAACAGCTTCTGAATACAGTGGAAATCGAATTGATGAGTTTCAAAAAATGGATAAGATGAAAAATAAATAGACTTTCATTGAATTTAAGTAAAACAAAGTTTATAATATTTAGTAATCGAAAAAAGTAACAATAAAGTTAAAATAAGGATTAACAATGAGGAAATAGAAAGAGTGTATAATTGATCATAAATTATGTTGGAAACCACATATAAATTATGTAAAAACAAAAATGTCCAAATCCATTGCAATATTAAATAAAACAAAATATACTCTGAATGAAAATACATTATATATATTGTATTGTGCGCTCATAGTTCCATACATTACTTATTTCTGTCTACACCTTTTTCAGAAATTATGTTCATTAATTTATTTTTTGTGAAAAGTTGTATGTAAGGACCGAAATAAACAGAATTGAATTGAAAAAAAAATTAACACCTATCACTTCACAAACAAATGTAGTTAGTTATATGGCCTGTGAAAACTGTTCTTGCCATGAAACCGAGACAACGGGGGAGTGACAGACGACTGCTGTTGATTATAGAAAGAGGAGAAGCTGGACTTCAATGTGGCGTCAAGAGACTCAGCTTTAATGAGAGGGCAAGAAAACGTATCTGTAGTCACAAAAGAAGGGGGAAGGAGAAAGACGTGGAGAAAGACGTAGAGAAAGAAGAGGAAAAAAATTCCATGTGGGGTGGGGAACCATCTGGACTGGTCTTGACCTGAGAATCTGACATGGCCCTATCATTATTGGTTACTTAGACGTATTCCAGACACATCTCATGTCACAATTGTGATGAAAGCTCACTCGCTCATTGACCTCACACAAACACTGTTGACATTGTTGAGAATCAGTCATTTGGTCAGGGAAAAGCTGCATTAATTTTCGATGACAGACACGCAGACTGCACCCTTTTGCCGTCATCTCCCGCTTACCTTTGTACAGTTTGGCTCCCTCGACTACTGTAGGAAGGAAGTTACTGGGAGTCATCTTCCATCCCTTCTCTTCTTCCTGCAAAACAGACAGTTTGTATTAAGGTGGGTCCTTCTCCTGTATATGAACTTTACATGGTGGACAAGGAAAGTTCTCTGAAATAATTGAAGTCAAGTTATGGATAAATCTATGAGACTGAGATTCCACATGAGTGATCAAAACTCTTCCCAGGGCGATGTTCTTGCACGCTGCTCTGGTGCAGGGTCACCCTCAGTGCTGGCATTTTAATGATGTGAATACACAGCGGGGGCTGAAT
The DNA here is from genome assembly GCF_001515605.1 of Sinocyclocheilus anshuiensis. Taxonomy (NCBI): domain Eukaryota; kingdom Metazoa; phylum Chordata; class Actinopteri; order Cypriniformes; family Cyprinidae; genus Sinocyclocheilus; species Sinocyclocheilus anshuiensis. The sequence continues at coordinate 1,264,562 of NW_015540892.1, forward strand.
GTGATGCTGCGAGCATGATTTACGGTGCCTCCTGTTTTCCTTTCTCTCAACTAGGGGTCGCACATTAAAAGTAAATCAATGTCCTCACATACTCATGCGAATGTTTGGCTTGCGTGTCACAAGCACACACTCAAAACCGCAGAGTGTGTCTGCTTGGGAGTAGAGCATTTTCAGAAGGAATAAGCCAAATGGAGGCTGTATATTTTATGGGCTGTCTTTCTTTAAACACATTTCTCCATTAGCAGCTAATGACCCCCAAAAGAGACACAAATCCATCTGAAAATATGAAAGGCACTTAAGTGCCTGGGAGCAGTGATTTATGATTATTCATGTGGCATTAGACAGAACTTCCAAATGGATCTGGCAGATTATATCAAAGAAACCTGTGGCCAGGTCAGGAGCAAAATGAATTTATGTGCCAGGTCTAATTGAATTTGTCAGATATAGGGAACAAAAACATATGTATATTTTAAAAAATATATATATTTCAAAATATTAAAAAATAAATTGCGAATAGGGGTTTTAAAAATTAGCTACTTTTATTTTTTATATGTTTTTGGCCATTTTTAGATATTTTCAATCTGCATGTTTGTATATTATTCAAAATATACAAAAAGTACATTTTTATATCTCCTTTAGCCATGCTGTTTACATCAAATAAATTAAAAACATATTTTAATCATTGGTAAGCAGTGGTGGAAATACAGTAAATATTTACTAATCACAGATTTAAAAACATTCTTTGTATAACTATGTATTTGGTACTGCCTTCATTTTTCTTTAACAAGGAGCCTTTGAGTGGCACTTGAAAATTTAAACTAGGCCTAAACTAGGCCAACATAAGAGCTCTGACAAAAATCCCTTAACTATTGAAAGGCTCAGCTTTCAAACAGGATGTGAGCCTTTGAAAAAGGTCAGATTGGTCTTTCGGCCTCATTATGAGCAGATATCAGTGGTTCTGCTCTCCAATGAGGATTACAGGTGCTCTTATGAAGGAAAGCATGAACAAAGGCTTCATTCTATAACTCCGGAACGCAGCCAGTCAGCATGAGCAGGCATTTTCATCGCTCGACTGCCTCACAGTAGCCACTGGTCAGCATATGACGTTCAGAGGTCAGCTCAGAGAACATTAAACCTCACATGAACCTAAATCACTTTGGACTTAAACACGAAAGACTGCTGTCTGCCACATCTAAGCTTTAAAACATAATTCGTTTAGTTTATCTTAACTCTTTGTTAAAATAAAATATTGGAACACAGGAAGTCTGGATGTCGTAGTACAGAAAACAGAAGCTATATCTATGTTTAACAAGAGGAAGAGTTCTGAATAGGGAGAGCAACAGGTTATCAAGGATACAGTCAAATCTAGGTGGAACAAAGCAGGAACGCCTTGCTGAAATCACAGATATTTCCGGAGACTGTCGATGAGTTTAACAAACTAATATCCTCAACATTCCTAATCTTAATCTAGCTTGAACAGAACACTGGCAAGGATATTACAGTTCTCTAGACATTTACGATGTGCAATTATGCGTGAGAATATGAGCATACTGAGTATGTTAAATGTCTTTTTCTAAGATGGAATGATGCAAGTGCTGCTGTGATATGTCATAATTCTCTCATCTATGACTCTTTTAACTTAATATCTGGAAACTTCAGGCCTTCTCTCCTCAGGGAAATCTGTGAAATGAAACTGTCTAGCACAGATGCTGAGAGGAACGCCTATAAACCTGCTTTCATCTAACTGTAATGTAAATAAGCCTAAAGGTTAGAGGAACTTGCCTGAAATGGAGATGTAACAAAGTTAGGTTGCAATAATTGACAAGGACAAGGAAACACTAAACGAGAATGTACAGTGGAAAACAACGTGATTTTCTTTCAATACTCGATCTGTAATCAAATTCTCCACCTAAAGTCAGCACTATGCAGTTCAACCAAGTCTGGTTCATTGTGTGTGGGCATGACCACAAAGGTCATCTGAGTCACTGGACACTCAAATTTGTGCCACATCAGCTGATTTAATTCTGCAGATACAGATACTTTAAAAAGACTTTATTGATTTCTGTGCAACAGTGATACGTTTTTATCAAGGCATGGCCCCACCTCTGTATCTCCTTTCCCCTTTTTTCCTTTCATCTTCCCTTTCTTCTCTTTCTTCTTCTCTTTGCGGTCATTCCCTTTTTTGTCTTTCTCTCCCTTCGATTTTTTCTTCTTCTCCCTCTCTTCTTCTTTAGCAGCGAATTCAGCAGCAACCTTCAAAACACTACATGTTAGCACTCTTAAACAAGCATTAATGAAAAAATTTATTGTGTATCTAAAAAAAGGACAGTATCAAGCAATATCCTTTTGAAATCAAATAATATTTATTAGCTAAAGTATGATGGATAGTCTCTGGATGGATGTAGTAGACTGATAGGATTAATAACCTGTTCTGGTGTCTTCTGAGCAAATATAGATGCAGATCCTCCATCCTCAGGACTTGGGAAGTCAGGGAATTTCCCCGTGGCATCTCTGAAACACAAAACAGCAATAATGTAATTTATTATTTAATTAAAAAATTTATTATATTACATGTATTATATTTATATTTTTAATTAAATTTTGAACTTTAATAAGGTGACTTTCTCTAATGTTTTTAAACATCTGAAATGTACAGTGGTGTAGATTAAAGAGGACAAATATAACATTTCTATTGAGAGACTAAAAACACCTATTACTCAACTTTTTTGGTTTAAATTTCCCTCCCAATATTTTTTAAGATTTCTCTCCCAAAACGGAAAATATATGGGAAGAACTCTATGTGAAAAACACATTTTTCCTTAAAGATGAGGTAACACAGACTTCATGTCTGTGTGAACATATAGATAAACAAAGCAGATCGCGTGAACAAAGGCAAATCAATCATATTTGAACTGTGAACTTCACACATGGGGAGGATACATTAGCCAGGTCCAGCGCTGACTCTCAGGGGAGCTGGGGCAGGTTTAGAATAACAGGGTAAAAGTGTCAGTCAGAGCCCAGCCTGAGCTCTCTGCTCTAGCTAACTTAATCAGTAGCACACTGCTAAAACTCACTTCCAATGAGGTAGCTCATGCTGAAAGCTGTACTACTGTAATGTGGAGGATTGAATTTCAACTAAATCTGCACACTGGAGGAAAAATAAAATAAAATAGATTCACTACATTTTGAATAAACCGAGCATACTTTTTATTCAACAACTTCAATAAAGGGATTGTACAACGAAACTGCTGATTTCTCTCCCAGCTACCTCAGTGTAGAGTGCATTAGTGCCCACACAATTTTTCAGTGATGTTGTTTTTTTTTCCATTTTTCCCATACAGATTTAAAAATGTCTTTGTTGAAGTGTTATGTCATGAACCAAGCCAACCACCTACAAGGTGAATCAGAACATTGCAGAAAAAAAAAAGTATTTGAAAATTGGACAAAAAGACAAAGACACGAGTACGTATCAGCTTTAGGAAGGGAAGGAACTACAATCCTATGAAGAATAACATAATCAAATTAAAACAATGAAGAAATGTACATCTATTCAGTTAAAGTTGTATTAGAAATGGACGTTCCCTGCAAGCTCTTTTGCCATGATTTGCATATGAATCTCTGGTGGAATTTTGTACAGCATCATGGGTAATGTAATTTTTCACCACAAATACAGCTGTTAAACATGATTGTTTTATAAATAATAATAAAAATAAATAATAATGTGAATAGATGGCTTCAACCAAATCATACTGATTCCAAACAACCTTGAAACTTCCCTTTGGAGAAAATTAATTGGGTTTTTACTTCCGGAACCCGACTGTATGTTAGCATGATGAAAATTGTAATAATGGTAAAGCATTTATATTTTTTACGGCATATGTCTGACTGGCTGTTTAAATACTCCACCTTTCGCTCTTCCACTTCATCAGCACATACGAAACCATGCCAACATACTTCACCTTGCAGGTCCTGACCTGGTATCCCATACATCCCTTATACAACCAGCAGGGGCCCAGCAAGGTCATTGGAAGGGGCCAGAGAAAGGGGCCACTAACCGGAGACAAAGCTACTGAACTCCCCCCCACAACATTGTGTTGTCCAACTGAGATGACTTATGACTGTTGTCTCCGCATTAATGGGCAGCAGCATGCAGTGGCAGGCCGTAAATCAGGCTGGAATGCACTAATCAGCCCAGTCTCACTCTACACACTTGAAAATAGCACATGCATTAGCTAAGCATAAACAGCCCTGGGTAAAAGTGACCATCGCTTTGACTGCTTACATTCCAGCCTCTGCACAAAAGGAAGAGACGAAACGCCAGGAATGTACTTTAAAATTAGAGTGAAATAATGGATTGAGTGGACTGAGATGCAAGGAAAAGCTCTTGAGAGTGTGGAAGCAAATTAGCAGATTAGCAAAAGGAGACAGGTAGAAGATTGCATAGAGGTGATTAGTTCCAGAGATTCTGAGAAAGTAATTGAGGGAATGCCGAGGAACAAACAGCCCTTTTTTTCATAAGTGGAAAAAATATTATTGAAATGTTGTCACAATTTGCTGCAATTACTTATACCTTCCTATAACACTGTCCATAATAAAGAAAAAGAAAGATCTTTTAGTTTAAAACATATGTGCCAAGTTATTAGAAATGTACTCTTTTATCTATATTTGTTTTATATGGTTTTGAAAAACTTTAATAATACCAATTTTACAAAAGGTTTCAATTTTTGGACTCCAAAAATGTCATGTGGTGTAACCATCAAGTAAAAATTAACAGATTTTCATTACAGATTAAATACATGTGAGCAAACACATTCTAATCATTATTATTATTTTTTTTAAATATATATTTTTCAAGACAAAAAGTATTTTTCAATTATTAATTTATAAATGTCCTTACTTTTTTTAAGGTCATCTGATTTTTTTTAAATTTGACCTTGACATATAGCATATAGTCAGTAGGAACTGCAGAGAATCTCAAGTTTTTTTAAACACACACACACAATGTGTGTAATATATA
>NW_015540892.1:1269588-1274313 GCF_001515605.1 Sinocyclocheilus anshuiensis
ATGTCATACCAATACCAGGACAGTTTTATCATCCTGACTTTTCACTGACTTAATATCTGATTGACTTATATATTTAACAAAATAATTTAAATATATTCTCTTCATAAAAAATGTATCCAAGTCATTGTATGTATGAATTGCATTTTTCCTCAATAAATTAATAGATGGGACAAAAACAATGCATCTTTGACCCACCTATGAAGTTTTAAATTAAACTGTAACCCTGCTTAAAACTGTGTATCCATGATTTTTGTGTATGACTTACCGACACTCAAGAAACCACTGGCGTATTTGTTCTTGCAGGCTCTCTTTAATATCTGGCCCATCGACAGACCGCACCGACTCTTTGATGTTGACCAGTGCCCTCTCGTACTCAGCCTCATGCTCCTCCTGCACACAATGCCTCCTGCTTTCCACCTGCTGGGCATGCAGTTGGGCAGGGCTGGGTGTTGTTTGCTGGGCTGGTATCTGGAAACAGGGCACCAGGAGACAAGAGATGGAAAAACTGACGACAAAGGGTACAAAAAGTTCAGAATGTGGTTTGATCAAAAATAGCAGAAGATATGTACAAAACAACAAATTCATGAAAAGACTTGCTTTTCACAAACAGTAAACTGGCAGAGCATCCTGGTGTTTACCATTCCCAAAAATATCATCTCCTCTAGACACTCCTTGTTGACCCTTCTCCTGTCCCGATACCCCCGCCAAACCTAGAAGACAGAGCGAAAAACACATCATAATAGCAGGAAGGACAGAAAACTGAGGTTGAGGACACATACCAGAAATGATACTATCATAGTCACTTTGACATCAAGTACATTCTTTGACTCTTGTGTTATCTGGTGAGAAACAATCTACCGTCTTCTTGCATTCAAGGATTTTTGGATGAGAGGAATGTACTAACAGCAACCGAAATTCTGATCTGACAAACTGATTTTTATCATTCAGGTTGCCATTGAGGATGTGGGGAGGTTCGTATTTAGATAACCTCAACAACCAAGGCAAATCAATCTCAAGACTCAGCTTACAGTTCAGAAATGCAGGCAAGGATTATTCTTGTATTTTTTAATAAATCCTCCTTTTTAGTTTGAACGACAATGATGCTAAAACAGCAATAGCCAACTGAAGTGAGAGGATTATGTTTCCAGGGTTTCACAGCACAGAAATCTGCTTTGCTGTGAGCTACAGAATGAGAGCGAATGGAGGATTAGACCTTGTGAAAACAGCCTCGCAGTGTGAGAGCCCCAAATCTCTGTTTATCACCTCCTGTAATCGCATTCACTACACGGCACAACATGCTTGTTGTATGAGCTATTTGAAAGTGAATTACCCATGAGCTACCCACGAGGACCTTCGTCTATGCTCTTCTGTACGTTTTCACTCAGCAATGTCAGTTTCACACCTGCACTGCAAAAATCCAAAATCATATCTGCTATCTCTTTCAGGCTACATCTATGTCTGGGTTCAACAACCGTAGCGAACACTCACTCAAAAAGACGTCAGGATACATGAGCTCAGATTTCATGATTAGAATGGCACTAAAAAAACAACACCTAAAATCCAGGAATGCTTTCCTTTTCCCATCTCTCAGCACTACAATGCTAATCTCCCTTCTGCTGCCAAAGGGCCTACAAGCACATTATTCCCACAGATGAGTTGGACATATATCTTTTATGCATGGATGGGATCGCATGTCATTCATAGTCCTTTGTTGAGCGGACTTCATGTCAAATGTGACAACTGATGACTGTGATAGGAGATGGTCTGACCTCTACAGCATCTGAGTTCATGCACAGGTAGGGCAGCAGGCATTACCTCGCTTGTGTATGATGCTAGATCATCAACTTCAGTTTAAATAATGATATATTTATTGATGCAATGTTATGATGTGTTTATCATCTTCAGGGCCATAACAGTTTTTTTTTTACTTTCTAAATAGCCAATTGCATACTCTGATGACGCTGAATGTGTACTCATAACATTCATTCATGAATACCTGTGAGACCTGTGAGAAATGTTTACCAACCAATAAATAAATAAATAAGGTTAAAAATTCAGGGTGACACGATGCACTCATATTTTTAAGTTCTCCTAATGATTGTCTTAATTGCCCTAAGTAACGCTACGTTGCTACGTTGTTTAGTCAATGTGAAAATGTGAAAATAACTACAAATGTCTTGTTCAGCAAGCTTCCAGTTAGTAACACAATAACCAAAAATAGATAACCAAATATAGAGTTTTATAGAACATTTCACATGTAAAGTGAACTATGCTATCTTTGTTTCTGAAAGAGCAATCACAATACAGAGCAAAGATATTTGGAATAGAATTTTAAATGATTGTAAATAGACCTCAACACTTCACACACAAAATCTCAAGAATGGTGACAAATGTAAAAATATGAACCTTTAACCTCACAAAACTAACAGTAATGACAAAACAACAAAAGAAAAAAAGAGAAAGTTATAAAGTCTGCAACACAAAAGATATTTTGAAGAATGCTTCAACTGTTTTTCCTAAACGTTCAAGCTCGCAAAATGGCCATGAAGCATAAAATGAATCCATACAACTTGACTGGTATACTCCATGTCTTCTAGTTTGTGTCACCATATTTGAATTAGTGAACGCCTACAAATGTTCAATGAAATTAACTTGATTTGAGAGTGAATAAAGACTTAAATTTAACCTGTTCATCATACAAACTAATTGTTTTGCTTAAAAATTCTTGGAACATACGAGTGAAGACAGATTAATTGCATGTCCAATTAAGAGCTTCAAAGTTCTTGAAAGCCATACAATTTTTGGAATGACATGAGGGTGAGTAAATAATAAAAGACAAAACATTTTTAGGTGAGCTATTCCTTTATATAGTAATATTTAAGTTCACTGCATAAAAGTTTTGTTGATCATTTATTTGTTTTGGCAATTTCAAATCCATCTATGCAATGCATTAGTAATTTAGCTGGACTAGAAAGTTTTTGTTGAAAATCAAGTGATGCCTGATACCTTCTGAATGCAGGTGGCTGCCTGGTTAGCGTCCAGCATGCTAGAGTTACCCTGAAGTCTTCTTTGTTCCTCCTGCCGAATTGTCTTCATGAAGTGAGCTCTCAGTCTTCCCTGCCGAGCTCGCTCACTGACCTGCAGCAGCCACACAGCCCGCTCCACAGACATGGACTGAACTGGCCCCTGCTTAACCAGAAACCAGAACCACACACCTCCAGTATTTGGCACAGCTATTATTATTTGACTTGCATTACATGTAGAGCTTTTATATCTCATTGACTGTGACACACTCACAGTTTTAGTATCCTGACGTCCTCCTTTCGCCAAAATATGGGCCAACATCTTTTCTCTCTCTTTTAGTGCCCTCATCTTCTCCCTCACAAAATAGCGTGGAATAGGTACCTCAAGATCCTCCTAAAAAAGATTCAAAATTCAAATTATTTTCAGCTATTACAGCCCTGAATAGAGACGGTTATATGTAAAACCTGTGCACTAGTGACCCCAATTAGCATCCACTAAATTCAGAGAAAAACAAGAGGCTTAGCTCACTAAAATCCACTTTGACATTGAGCGGCTAAATCCTCCATAAACCCAAATCTCCTAAATTCCCTACAGGCCCTCTGCTCTGAATCTACAACCACAAGAGACCAAAACATTCCCAGCATTCTGTACATGCAACAGTATATTTTGTTATCTCACTCACAGGTGTCATTTTGAAATCCTGCAATATGTCATCAAAGTAGTGAAACTCTGAGTACTCCAGCTCCACCATCTCATTCTTCAGCTCTACAAGTCGTCCCATCACCCCCTCAAGAACCTGGTGCACAACACGCCGCTTTTGGGGGTGAACAATCTGATCATAAACCTCCTCCAGGGCACGGAATATCTTCAGGTAGCGCAGGTAGAAAGTTGCCAGCGTCTGAAAGACCTGAAGACGGTCCTTTTGAGGATGGAGCTGCATTGTGGGATATTCATCCTCCAAAAGGTCCTCCAAAGCTCCCTGAGCAGCATCCCACATTTGCCCATATGAACTGGGTAGAGGAAAGGGATTGTATTTATGATAACAGTCCTGTAAATTGTATATTTTACTTCTACTGTCAGTTTATTTAGAAGTGTATGGATAAAACAATGATTACATTTTCACATGAAAAGTGGTTTAGTGTATTTATTATGCATGCCAATTTATGTAAGATTTTCCATATTTAAAAACTCAATGGCCTTCCACAGCAATCTCTCTTTGAAATGGAATCAGCAGAGACATGTAAATCTGCAGTAGTACTTGTTAACAGGCCTAATTACACCTGTTGAGAGCACCTGCCCTCTGGGAAAGTTTTTAGACCCTCAGGCCAAAATTAGCACCGCCTATGTCTGACTGTGCAACCTAAATGTGGGAAACCACAGAACGCACATTGAATTCACCATAAGTCAGCATATTAAGCCACATAATGGAAGAAATCCCCTGACAAACATTATTTCTCCATTCCTCGTTTTCTAAAGTTGAATACACATGAATTCCACAGATGTCCTCTGACCTCTTTGACTCCCTTGCGTGTGGGTGCTTCTTTTGTGATTGTTGAAAGAGTTCATAGCGAGGGTGAAACCACCTTCTTTTCTTATTCTGATGGGCCCATACAGTATTGTTCCCCTCTGGGCATTAGCACTGCCAAGAGCTACTCAAATTGTAGAGATGGCAAAATCAAAGGAGGGGACGGGATAGTTAGA